>NC_089820.1:42699717-43302217 GCF_029633855.1 Hoplias malabaricus
GAGTTCTTCGAAGTTATATATATATATATATATGTATGATTTTTTTTATATTTATTGTTTACACCTCGTTTCTGTATATGGCTAGTTGTTAATTCTTAAGCCAAAAAAGGAGGGAGAGTACTAGTGGTGGAGAGTCAGGTGCAAATGTTAAAGAACGGTCACATTTTGGCTCATAGTTCAGGTAGGACGGCCCCTTATCAAAATTTTGCTTAGGGGCCCAGGAAAGTCTGCACTGGCTCTGGCAACAAGTAATGGAAACACTACACTGAACTGTCTGAACTGATGTGCAGAGCCGTGCTCAGTCCCAAACAACAACAACAGCAGGAAAAAGGTTTCATTTAGGGGGAGCAGTTGTAATGGAAACCAACCCAAACCAGGGAGCAAAACAATGTCTAGAACTGAGTAGAGAAGGTAACATGCAGTGGAAAAGTGTAGTTAGTGTGTGTGTGTTGTGTTGGTAGGAGTGGAGACATAGCAGTGCTGCAGGAGCTTTTTAAAGCTCTCAGTGTCACTGCTAATCTGAGAATAGTCAACCAACCAAAAATATCCAGCCAATGTCCTGTGGCTGGTGTCCTGTGTCTGTGCAGCAACAGATGGATTCCTGTCTCTGACTTTACATCTACAAGGTGGACCAATGAGGTAGGTGTGTCTAACAGTGGATAGTGAGTGAGAAAAAGGGTTTAAAACTCTAGCATCACTGCTTTGACTGATCCAGCACAACACACATTAACACATCATCACCAACATCCAAATCATACTTGCTCTGTGTTGGTTTTTGGGGGTCCGGTCCACTGAAAGACTGGGTAAATGTGGACTAATGAACTATGTGGAGCAACAGGTGGATTACAGACTGTAATTGTAGAATTACAAAGTGCTTCTCTATGGTCAGTGGCAGATCAGTTTTACCAAACCAAATATGAAAGATGAAAACAAGCTAGAATTCTCCAAACAAAGGATAAATGCAGTTGGTAAACTATACCAAACCAAAATTTCAGGAAGGATGGGAAAATTTTGATATACATAATTTGATGTACTTTATAAACTTCCTAATGCAAATCAAATTAATCAATCAAATCAATTATGCCAAGTTCAGGTAAACCATGAATTTTCTTTACATTGTTTTCTTGTGTGTGTGTGTGTGTGTGTGTGTGTGTGTGTGTGTGTCTCATTCTCTCTCTCTGTCTGATTGCTGTCTCTGACTTTTTTCCTCTGACGCTTGCTTCCTCTGTCTAACTCTGTGGATGTATTCATTTCATCCCTTTTATCTTTCGTCATCCTTTTCCCTCTCCCTCCCTCTCGCTCTATCTCTCTTGTCAGTGTTATGAAAGGCGATGCGAATGATAACAAACCTCTCTCTCTCTCTCCCTCTTTCTCTTTCTCTCTTTTTCACACCCACACACACACACACACACACACACACACTTGTTTTTAAACGCACCACACCCCCTCCTCTTTCTTTTCCCTCCTCACCTCCTAAGGTTTCATGCGTGGAAAATTGCTCTGTTTAAATGTTTTGAAGATAAAAGTAGCCACAGGTATCAAGACACACACACAAATATGCATGAATGCAAATGAGCACACACACACACACACACACACACACACACACAAACAAATTCCCTTAAGCTCCAAAGAAATCCACCATTGAAGCAATATGTGTGTATTTCTCTCTCTCTCTCTCTCTCTCTCTCTCTCTGTGTGTGTGTGTTTGTGTGTGTGTGTGTGTGTGTTACACTAGCACAATTAACTGTGGTTTTCCAACAGCAGGTATGCTTACCGCTAACAACTGTCTGGCACCATGGTCACACTCACTAGCACTATAACTGAAGCTAGTACTAATTCTAATATTAACACAAATACTTAAAACAAATGTTTATGGCTAATAATTTGAACTCATATGTACTAATATCAGACCAAAAACAATGTTTTCTTCTTTTTTTTTTTTATTCTGTTACCATGTAGGGTGTGCTCTACTTGCCGAGCTGTGCCCCTATCCCCTTAAATGTTTCATAGCCTATCACTTCGGGTTTTAAAAATACTTTGGTATGATACATTTCTAAAATGAAATTCTCAGATCTTGTCAACTGACTTATCCATGCTCTGCCGAGGAATGCCTTTATACAACTGAGCAACTGAATAGAGCACCGTATTATCAGTATTATCATTGCACAGTACAATGAAATAAAGCTTGCAGATTTGTTAATGGATACTATAAGAAAAAATGTAAAAAAAAATTTAAAAACTATAGTAAATACTGTTGAATGACCTGTGTGCAACTGTATTAGTGACATACACGTGTTAACAGTGTACAACTGCAGTAAACATTGTTCAGATGTGTAAAGTAGTGACAAACCCAGTGCATTATGGGGGACTAGATAGAGTCTTCACAGAGAACACAATGTGGAGAAATGTATTAATCCCTGAGAACTGATATTGTTCACAGTTAGATTACTGGTATTACACAGATATTGAACACAGAAACCAGACAGTACCACAGAATCAATGAGAGTGATCTCCTGTATAGCTAATCTGGTGACATAGTGCACTACTCTCTCTCTCTCTCTCTCTCTCTCTCTGTGTGTGTGTGTGTGTGTGTGTGTGTGTGTGTGTGTATATGAATGAGAGAGAGAATGTCAGTTGTGGCTGACAATTTGGGGGCAGTCAGACAGTTTATGGTGGACTCTTGGTGGGATGATTCAGAGCAGTTATGGCTCTGGGGAAGAAGCTATTTCTTAGTCTGGAGGTGCAAGTGTAGATGGCCTTGCATCGTCTGGAAGGAGTAAACATAGTGTGTGAAGAGCTTTACAGAGCACTGGCATTTATGGTGCAATTTAGACAAAAAATGTGTGCTATAGTTGTTTATTGGTTAAATTACATTTGGAATTTTTGATTCTGTAAAGCTTATCATACTGGTGGCAACAGAACTTTAAAGAGTAAATTAATATTTTTTATATATATAATTTAAATAATATATCACCATAATATTAATATATTTTTACATTAAATGTATATAAATATTTCATATATTTTTTTATTTGTAAGCATATCAAGAAACAGGCATTGTGGTATATTAATAATGGACCTTTAAACAAAAACTGTATAAGGTTAATAAACATATTTTTATCACTCAAACAGTAGATTATTCTCTCTGAAACTCTGAAAACCCATGAAGAACCGATACTTGACGCATTTTAAGGTGAGACTTTTAAGACGGATGATTTTTAAGCACTGAGCTCTCCCTCAGCTGGAGGGAGGGGCAGATACTCCACGGACCCTAAACAGAGAATGCACTTCTCAGTGGTCGTCACTTATATTAAACTAATCAGCAGCCAGAATAAGCTGTCCATCATTCATTGCTGCAGCCAATGGAGTCAAAGTCCCGCCTACAGGGGTTTGTTTTGCGGTGGCGCTAATAGCAACAGGTCAGTGCAGTAACACTTGAAACTTACAGTTACGTATAACATATTTTAGCACAGTTTCTTGGAGACACTTATTCACAATTCTCCCTAAACACATCTGTCTTGACAGTAAAGATGACTGACTTAAAAATCATATTACAAACATTCATAAAAATAGTGTAAGACAAATATAGGAGTCCTAGTTTGTATAATAAACACAGAGCATAACAGTGAAACAATGGCAGCAAATATATTTCAACTTAATTAATTAAATTATATTTTTAAAGTTACATATTAGTTAAATATTGTAGTGTAATGAGGATGACTGCTGATACGGTGCTTTCACTTGATGTCATTGTTATTAATGAGCAATTTAAATGGTACATCAGTTATTTAAACTAGTAATACAGCATTTGCAAAAGTTTTGGACATATTTGTGCCTTGCTGCTGTTGAGAAATGCTGCTGATAGGTAAATCCTGTTGGCAAGTGGCTTAAATACAGCTGACAAAAAATATATATATATATTCTTATTGAATTCTTATTGAAATACATAGTTCCTTATTTCGATTTCATGAATTTAGTAAACCTGCTAATAAGTGTGATGGCTAATTGACGCTCCCACTGCTAGTGTGCCCTATATTGCGGTCCACCCCTGAGTTTGCTTTTTTCAAACACTGAGAAAGGGTTTTTTTTTTACATACATTTTAAGGACCATTCATATTTGTGTATTTTGCATTAAGCCCTTAATACAGTTTTCAATTTAACAAGTGTCTGAAATGGCTCCCAATTCCCCATTCCCTATGTTATTCATTAGTGTACTATTATAGGGAACTGAATTCAGGAGGGTGAACGATTTTGGACACTACACAATGCCGGTTTTTTACCAAACAACCCAGTGGATTATGGGTAATCTGTTAGTGTATATGGGTTGTAGACTACTTTTTGCGGTACACTGAGATTGTTTACTGCACTGTAAATGGTCCATTATGTTTTTGGACACTAATGTAAAATGGCAGAACCTCTGAATAGTTCACTATATAGTGAATAGGGCACACCTCGTATCAGAAATTGTGCCATATTTACTATACAGTGCACAATTTTTCCCATGAAAAAGTGACTTAATGACTTCCTTTTATTCTGCATGATACTGATTGCCACCTACAAAGATGGACTGCTATTAATCAAGGAGAGAACTAAGGAGAGCATGGTCAACTACAAGTAAATATTTTAAAACATTCATCCATAAAAAATGTTTTTATAATAAATATTTCCTTATTATTTCGATAATTAGATCACTTCTGTTCTTTCTAAGGCTCTGTATGAGGAGCTTGTGATTTGTCTCCAGCTTTTATGAGAGAATCTTTTTTTTTGTTCTTCATGGGCTCTCTCTCTCTTTCTCTCTCTCTCTCTTTCTCTCTGTTTATATTCTATCAATTACTATCACTCACTCCATTTTTTCCTGCTCACTTCTCTCTCTCTCTCTTTCAGATCAAAGAGGTGTGTGGAGTGATATTGAGGAATTCCATTTGTGGCTTTTAATAGCTGCATGCGAGCAAAGGAACAAACCTGATGAAAAGAGAGAGGGAGAGAGTGAAAGAGGGAGAGAAGGAGAGAGAGGGAATTAAAGGAAGCATCAGATGTCCCAAGGACGAGGGAATATGGGAGTGAACATCAAACGACTATCACCAGCTATCACTCTCTCTCTCTCTCTCTCTCTCTCTCTCTCTCTCTGTCACACACACACACACACACACACACATAAATGTTGCTACATGTGTGTCTGTATATTATTCAATTAAAACATTAACCTAAGCAAGTAAATAATTACCAATGACTATTGACTGTGACTATTGAAAATGACTATTAATTACATATAATAATTTTTTTCTGGACCGGGCAGTCCATTGTTCTGAGAACATCAGTGGCTTATTTAATTTTTTATTTTCTTATTTATTTTTTCTGTCTGTGGAACATCTTGACAGCTCCATATCCTTTCAGACCCATAATATCAAGGTGTTCTTGTCACAGTGGACAGCTGTGGGTCGGTTCAGTTTTGACTCAGAGTTTGACTTTTTCCTCTCTCTTAAAGCTGACAGTTTTTAGTTCTGTTGATCTGATGAGGGCTATGTAAAAAAGGAATGGTCTTGTGAGATTGTTAGAATTCCCATTTTCTGTATAGTTCCTATCTATTTTGAAACTATACCTTTTATAATGTTATGTAGACAACTAACAAAACCAAGTCAATTTGGTCCCTGCAAAGATATAAAAACACATACACAAAACACACACACACACACACACACACATACACACACACACACACACACACAAGCTGAATCTGAGCCCAGATGGCTGCCTCGGCGAGCCCCGGCCGGCACATCAATGCTTTATGAGCTTGTAGCTGTGCTCCGTTTACCCCGAGTCCCGCGCTAACACTCGGGCCAAACGACCACAGCTCGCCCCACTGAGAGAGAGAGAATGAGAGAGAGAGAGAGAGAGAGAGAGAGAGAGAGAGAGAGAGAGAGAGAGAACTGCAGCAGCCGGGATCAACCTCAGAGATCCAGCCTAACTCTGAGACAAGGATTTAAACCGGTAGAGACCACACATCCACTGGAAAACCAAATTGTGTATATGCCTTTACTACCACTGCATGTGAAATTTCAATACAGTCCTATACAGTTTAGAAGCCTGTAGTCAAAAGACATGAATGGAAACCAAGTTAATACATACAATCAAATTCTCACAGCAATGTTCCAACATCTAGTGTAATGCCTTCCCAGAATAGCAGAAAATGTTTCTGTAGAAAAGAGAGAACCTACTTCTATAAAGAACACAGAGTGGCAGCTGTGACCTAATGATGAGGGAAGTGAACTTGGAGGGTTGTAAGTTGGGGCAGGGGGAGAGCGGGAGTCTCTACCTTCACGATCCACGGCTGAGGTGGCCTTGAGCGAGACAACTAACTCTCACCTGTTTCCACGGTCCCACCACTGAGGTGTGTGTGTATGTGTGCGCTCATTGCTCCTAGTGCACTGTTTGTTCACTGTCATGGATGGGTTAAATGCAGAGACACACTGTCATTACATGCTTTGCAATGACAATAAAAAGCCATATAAAATGTTGGATGAGCAAATGGAGTTGATGGCATTCAGCCACAAAAACATTATTGAGGTCAGGTATTGATGCTGGGTGATTAGTTCTGAATCCCATCTCATTCCAAAGTTATTGGATGGAGCTTAATCTGTCCAGAGAACACAACACTTGGCATTGAGCATGGTGTCCACAAAGGGTGCACCTTAAAACTGTTGCCATCATTACTAATTAATTATAAGGGCGTCTAAAATCTGTTGGACACATAATTTACCTTAGGCTCATAGTTAACCACAAGAAGAGAGCTCTGGTGGTCTCAGTGGTCCGTGGGTTAGGCATCCAGTGATTACAGAGTCACTGTGGGATCATGTGGCGGTAAGGAAGAACGTTAGTGTGTTGCCAAGAACACACACACTCACACACACATGCATACAGGGAATCAATGGTTCCTCTCTGCACAGCGTGGGTCTCCGTCTGAGGGGATTTGCTGCTCCTGAGTCTCAGCCCTGTTTATTGACCGCACCACACACGCACACACTCACACACAGCGACAGGCATTTTCCCTCGTTGCGGCGCCCCAGGTCTCTCCTCTAGCCTTTCTCCGAAAGAGAGAGTATGTGCTTCCTTGTATTTGTATCTTTGCAGGACAAAAAATGTCCAGAAATGGTAAGAAACATTGAGAAACCGAAAAATTTTAGTCCTAGCAAAACGGTCTTATATATGTCCTGACATTGTATGAAAACAAGCTTCTGTGTGTGTGTGTGTGTGTGTGTGTGTGTGTGTGTGTGTGCGTAGCCCGTGGCTTTGATCTGCAGCTGAAGGGTACTTACAGGCCAAATCTCCAACTACGTGAGAGTCTGCTCCCCAGCTGGAGCGAGAGAGGGCGTGCAAGCTAGAGAGAGAGAGAGAGAGAGAGAGAGAGAGGGCGTGCGAGCCTGAGAAAAAAAAATGAGAGGATGAGAGAGAGAGAGAGAGAGAGAAGGAGGGGGGAATTCCTCCGCAGCTCTGCGAATTGGGACAGGCCAGCCGACGCTATTAATATATCGAATGGTACGGCCCCCGGAGAGAGAGGGGGAGAGGGAGAGGGAGTGATACAGCGAGCAAGCAGTGAGAGAGAAGGAGGGAGGGAGACAGAGAGAGAGAGAGAGGTGATTGATTGATTTTTTCACTACAGCTAACATTTCCGCACATCGCCAATACAATCAATACTTGTGATTAATGCCTCTATCTAGATGTTAAAATGGCGATGGACAAAATCAGGCTTGTTTACTAAACAGATTTCAGCGCTACAATACATGTCCTAAAGTTTTTAGACCCTCCTTACAATGAGGAAAATTAGCTTCTTTAAAGGTGCAATATTCAATATTTTAACATTGATATATCAGCAAACAACTAATTTCTATGTAAATATATGGAGTAAGGGTGTCCTGAGCAGAGAAGTCACACACTTTTTGTGTGTGTTGTTTTCAGCTTTGTTTTCAAAGCTGGGATTATTGGGATGCGTGTATCTTAATCACACCTTGTGGAAAAACCCACTTTTTTTTGCCCTCCCCAAGAGACAAGACACAGCATTGTGTACCTCCAAAGGACATAAAAAACATTCTTCATCTTCTAATGCCACTGGCAGATTAAATAGGAATTGGCACTGGACCCCAGGATTTGCCTTCCAAAGCGTGCCACAGGAAGCGACAAGAAGACCATTTAAGAGTGGCTCTCCATTCACTCCCATCCATTTTGGGGTGTCTTTGAAATAATAATAATCTCTTCCACAGAGAATGCACTTTCTGTCATTTGATCCACAAGCTTAACAAACTCTTCATAGTTTAAAAACTGATGTTTTTCCACAACAATGCTAAAGATGACGTGATAAAACTCTGACCCAAAATACAGTGCTGTAATGTTTGAAGAAGCTTAATTCAGAAGAACGTAGTTTTACCAAGTGCTGCCCAAAATGATTTGAGAGGCTTGTTACAATGAAAACTATAGTCTCTTAATCATTTTGAAAAGTGTATGTTAATTTTACACACCTATAAGTATATATTTAAAATTGTAATTTAAAATTGAGGGTTAACAGACAGATGACATACAGACAGTATGGTTCCCCATGGAAAACAGTGGGATCACTGGGTCCAGTTTATATATACTATCCTTGGGACTGTGTCTTCAGAAATGGAGAACATTAAGGGTGTTTTTTACACCTAGAAATCTGGACCAGGCTCTGAACCAAAGTTTATGTTTTTGTTGATCTGGTGAGTTATGATTTCACACTGCAATGTAGTGACCTCACTAAAGAACTTTGTTGTTAAAGATTTGTTTATTTACCTGTTTCTATGGTTGCATTGTCTGTCCCAACTTAAATGGCTGAACTTATATTGTTGTATTGGTTCCATTTTAAAAGGGTGAATATTGTTATACTGGCCTTAACTGTTCCAAACATCTGAGCCATACAAAAAAGTATTTGTTCTCCATGATGTTTAAGTAACTTAATGGCTAAACAATATTCCATATCTGTTTTCAGGAGTGGCTGGCTGAAGTAGATATGATTTGTTGTTGTTGAGCAGCGTAGTGCTCCTGTGCCTGACGCGAGGGTAGAGGCAGGGCATTTGTTTTGGTGTGAGTTCCCATGCTCTAGTGTGGCATCCACTGGCAGAATGTCATATATGGCACCTTTAAAGTCCACCCATGTTGAATAGCTCACATGGGGCTTTGGCGCTTCTTCCATTACTTTTGGGATAATTTAGGATCCAGAACTAATGATCCAACATTAGTGGATCATTATTCAGTGATGGGGTTTTTTTCAGGCTGCAACTAATTCCTCACAGCCATGTTTCAACGTCTACCATTAAGTTTTCTCAGAAGAGCAGAAGTTCCTGATTAATACTCTTCATTTCACAAAAATATGGTGATATACATATGGTGTATATGACATGGATTAACATGTTTGTTAGAGGTGAATCCGTAAATTAATATTTAAATGTGTCATAAGATGATTCTGAAAAATAATGAAATGCAATACTTTAATATTAAAAAAAATTAAATAAAAGGGAACAGGATTAGGTGGAAAGCTTTCTATGAGTGGGTGTGGCCCAACATTAAACTGCTTTCCATTCCTCAGGTGTGTGTGTGTGTGTGTGTGATGTTCCTGCAGAAGGAGAGACGTGTCTGGGGTATAGTACAGGAAAAACCCTGAGGACAGAGACACTGAGAGGCAGAGAGAGGAGAGAGAGAGAGAGACAGAGATGAAGGGAGAGGGAGTGAGAAGAGAGAGAGAGAGAGAGAGAGAGAGAGAGAGAGAGAGAGAGAGAGAGAGAAGGATTTGGCTCTTTATCTCTCTGCTGCTCTGCTTCGCCAGTAAGCAGGATTAATGGGGCTGTCTGAGCACGAGCCAGGTAACACACACACACACACACACACAACACTCTCACAGAGCAGGAAGCACCTGTTTCCCACCTTCTCACTGTCTGTCTCTCCCTCTTTCTCTCCCTGTACCTCTCTCTGCCCCGTCTACCTATCTTCTTTTCTTTCTCTTTTTCTCTATCACTATCTGTCTCTTTTGTGTGAGTGTGTGTGTGTGTGTGTGAGAGAGAGAGAGAGAGAGAGAGAGAGAGAGAGAGACTCCCTTTTCTCATTCCTCAAACTTTTCCCAGCTAGTGTATGTGACAACAGCCCCTTTAACTGATCTGCGGAAAGTTGTCACCTTTTTTTAAGCTTAAATTAAAAAAAGAACACTCCCTATCATGCCCTGGGCATTTACAAAAGTCCAGGAGCTAACATACACACACACACACACATACACACACCTTGAAAAACATAAGCACTTTGTTTTGCTTTTGTTTGTTCTTTATTCCCAAGAGTCGCTGTTTTGGAGAATAAGAGAGAGAGAGAGAGAGAGAGAGAGAGAGAGAGAGAGAGAGAGGATAGAAGAGAAGAGAATAAGAATGATATGTGTAAAGAAGAAAGAAATGAATGAGGAGAGAGAGAGAGAGAGAGAGAGAGAGAGAGAGAGAGAGAGAGATTGGTGGGGGGAATCTTATGAAAAATAGCCCAGCTAGTAAAGTCTGCCAGACATGCTGTGTGTGTGTGTGTGTGTGTGTGTGTGTGTGCAGTGCACATGGCCCCTATCAATACTCTTCCAGCTCGGTCTGGTATGGATTAGATATCCACCTTCCTTCCCTCTCCCTCTATTACTCTCTCTCTCTCTCTCTCTCTCTCTCTCTCTCTCTCTCTCTCTCTCTCTCTTTCTCTCTAGTTCTCTCTCTCTCTCTCTCTCTCTCTCTCCCACTCTCCATCGATCATTGCCCTTTAGAGCAGAGTGACAGAAACCCTGAACCATCAAGAGATCTTATCCTCTGACCTCTCCATATATCCTGCCATTTGGTTGCAAAGCTTGAACAAGATAGTGGATAACAAGCGTGTTGTCATAAAAATAATGCACAGAAAAAGCTTTAATTATCCCAACGTCCGTCTAGAACAGTAGCACTAAAACACTAGCAGATGTCACATTTCACCTTACAATCATTCATTCATTATCAGTAACCGCTTATCCAGTTCAGGGTCATGGTGGGTCCAGAGCCTACCTGGAATCATTGGGTGCAAGGTGGGAACACACCCTGGAGGGGGCACCAGTCCTTCACAGGGCAACACAGACACACATTCGCAGACACTTTTGAGTCACCAATCCACCTACCAATGTGTGTTTTTGGACTGGAGGAGGAAACCGGAGCACCCGGAGAACACACCAAACTCCTCACAGACAGTCACCCGGAGCGGGAATCGAACCCACAACCTCCAGATCCCTGGAGCTGTGACACTACCTGCTGCGCCACCATGCCGCCCACCGTATAATCATCAATTTCTTATTTATAGCAACATCTGCGGCTAACTTTGCACTAGTACGACAACAGGAAACCTGTATGGTTTATATAAGGGCTGTGCCGAATGGCATTTTAGGTGGGATGCTGTTGTGTGCTGTCATTCAGAAAATCAGCGTCTGACACCTGCTAAAAGCCCAATCCCCAGGCTGTGCTGCAACTCACAGTGCGGCTTCCCTCACAAGCCTTACTCGCTAACCTATGCAAACACTGTGCCACCAATTGCACAGAGTATACCCAAGTTAACCGGAGCTTTGTGGAAGTACTATATTTCTAGGTATGAAGCTAACAAAATGAATTGTTGTGTCACCACCCTTCGTTGTAAGTAGGCTGGGATAGCGTGTCAGGCTATTTTAGGCTTCAATATCCAAAAGGTTTATTTTGTGAACTAGCATAGCGTAGCATAACAAGGACACGCACCCAATTTCCTATTTTATGTGTTCATATAATGTCCATCAACTTGAAAACAAACAGCTAGCTAGTCAAGAAAGACCCTAGATTTCAATTCTGGTTTTAACTTGTCCTCACCCATTTCACTTGACCACTTCCCCTTGGGGGAATCCCTGACCCCATCTTATGGGATGTTCCATTTCTGCATTAGCTCAGAGGGGTGAGGGATTGAGTCAAAATTGATATCCGTTTCATCACTTTGCCATGTAAAGTAATTGCCATAGCAATGGAAAAAACAATGTTGAAATTGTTGGAAATAGCAGTTTGTATGTGCCCAGTGATTCCAGGTAGGCTCCGGACCCACCACGACCCTGAATTGTGTGTGTTTACACACTGCCCCGTGTGTGTGCATGTGTTGGTGTTGGTGTATATGTGTGTGTGTTCACTACTACAGAGGAGTTTAACAAGGACAATCAATTTCCTGAAGTGGATTAATAAAATACTCCTTCTTACTCCTCCTCCTCTTCGTCTTCTTATTCTTCTTTTTACCATCAACCAATCAATCAGTTCTTTGTTTCTTTAGCACTTTTGCTACAAGCAGTTCTCAAAGTGCACTGCAGATTGACACAGTTTATTCACTTTTGTGTTCGCCCACTACACCAATAGGAGCCCTTGGAAATGATATCAATCTCTCTAGTAAGTTAATTCGTGTCACACCTTTCCTGTAAGTTGTGCTAGTGCACAGTGCGTTAGTGCTAACCCTAAATTTGCCTATGTCCACCACATACTGTTAATGTGATTATAATCTATAGCTTGGTTTCAGTTATTTAGGATCAAACTTATAGCACATCCATGGGTTTCTTTCACCAAATACCGCTCCATTTCGCTTCCTGATCCTTGGGTGATTGTGTCCAAGGAGATAGGGTCTTTGCTTTGTCAGTCCAAAACACCTCTGGCAGCTTTGACAGGCGTTTATTGTGAAATTACAGTAGATCTTCTGATGACTGCACTACTGTGTAAAAAACAGAGAGTCCATCAGGGCTTGCATCATTTGCTAAATGTATGTTTAATGGTGTCATGACATTATACCATTACACAAACATTTCACAAATTATCCAACGGTACATGTAGAAATTTATTATCAATTGTATAAGACTAGCTATTTCTCACTAAAACAGTTAATTATTTTTTGTTCTGTTATTCTCCCTGCTGAAAAAAAAGCTCAAGCTGTCTGACCAGCATAGAGTATGTTTTTGTTTAACTTTGATGGTTTAGCTTGTCTACAAGCATGATCAACCTGAACAACCAGTAAGACCAAGCTTGTCAAAGCTGGTTGACCAGAATGACCATCACGACTGAGCATGACAAAAAAAAGCTATGATGATCAAGAGCTGGTTAACCAGCATAGGGTTATGTTTTCGCCTAATGACCAGATTTTCAATCACCCTGACCAGCAGACCGCCCAAAACCAGCTACCAGCAAAACCTGGTCTTGACCTGGATTTTTCAGCAGGGGCTAGTCTCGGGTCAGATCTGATCTTATTAGGAATTTGGGTGTTACATTTTTGGGATAAATGGGTTAAAAAATGGAACCTGTAAACTAAAGTAGGGGGCGCTAGTTCACATGTTAACATAAGTCATTTCAAAATGGACATAGCTCTTTCCCTCTCTTTCATTCTGTCACCCAAATACATGTTTATTTTAACTCTTGCCCTCTTTTTTTAATCCCTCCCTTTTAGGCCCTTACATTCTCACCCGCATCTTCACCGATCATTACCTCCCTCTCTCTCTCTCTCTCTCTCTCTCTCTCTTCCCTCGTTAATCTCGTGGCGGGTCTGTAGGAAGCAACGTTCACGGGCAGCTGGAATTTCATCTCCTCCAGCACACACACATGCACACACACACGCGCACGCACACACGCACGCACACACACACAACGCGCCTCCGTTTATTACGCATTACGCACCTCTAATCACTTCCTCGCAGGTAACACAACACTGCACTACCACACACACACACACACACACAGGCTCACGTACGTCACAGAGCCACACACACACACACGAACGTGCTCACAGAGTCACCAAATTATCCGCAGAGAGGAGTTTTCATAGAGAGAGAGAGAGAGAGAGAGAGAGAGAGAGAGAGAGAGAGAGAGAAGGAGGGGGTGTCAATCCGAGTGATAAAGAGAAGGCAGACATCGCGGAGAGCGCGAGCGAGCGAGCCAGGGAACGAAAGAGTGAGGAAGCGAGAGCGTATCGGAAATCAGCGGATCATCAGCGCCCCCTAATGGAGAGCAGTGGAACAACAACACCGCGTGAAGCGCTCGCTCACGTCCCTGTCACTTTCCAGGGATCCTCGTGTAGCTCTCCCGTGCCTTTCTGCACCAGGGGGATATTTTGCACTGTTGAGCTTCACTAAACTGTATGAAAATTCAGCTTTGTTGCTCAGTTAATAACTGCAGTTATCTCTAACTCTGGTGGAGTGTTATACACACACACACACACACACACACACATGGAGTGTTATACACACACACATGGCACCAGGATGCACTACTGGAACAGTGTGATGCTCTGAGAAATGTTTTTCTGGGAAGCCTTGGGTCTTGAAATGAATCTGGATGATCCTTTGGCATCAGCATGTCTCAGCAGGATAATGCACCCTGCCATTGTGCAAAAGTTGTTCAGGAATGGCTTGAGGAGTATTATTGAGGGTTCCAAGTGTCAGCTTGGCCTGCAAATCTTAATCTGGTGGAGTATCTGTGGGATGTGCTGGAAAAAAACTGGACTTGAAAGATCTGCTGCTAAAATCTTGGTGCCCACATGGGATGACCTCAGAAGTCCATGCCTTTGGTGACTGCTGGGTATGAACTGTATAAATCATGGGCTGATTAATTATGGGCCAGTATACAGGAAACATAGCAGAATTAATGTTCTCCTCTAAGCGTGTTCAGCTCAATGATGTTGCATCAGCAACCGTTTGAAAAGTAATGGAGTTAGTCTTCACCCTCTCAGCTTGTAGCAGGTTCCCAATAATTGCATGTGTTTAAAGCAATATTAGGTAGTATTTGTACGTAAATTACAAACTTCCGGAGGAGGGTAGAAAACAATAAGCCTCCCCTTAACCCCCCAGTCCCAACACTTTGAAATAATTTCAGGACGATGTTGTAAAAGTGTTTAGACCCTGTAACTGTACTGGGGGCTCAGAAGCAAAAATACCAAATCTTGCATTGTGTTCCTTTAAGGGTCAAATTAAGTGTTAAGTAAAAGCTAACTGTGGTCTTAAAATGAAGGGTTTCCAATAAAGTGGCCAAGGAAGGTATAAACTCCAACATTATGTTCAGGTAAATCTCCTCAGGATCTCTCTCTCTCTCTAACAGAAAGTGGACAGCATTGCTCGGACACCTCGGAGACTAGATGATCAAAGCCTTATCTTCTGATCAATAAACGCTGCCTCACCTTTCTCTCTCTCTCTCTCTCTCTCTCTCTCTCTCTCTCTGTACACTCCCTCTATATGCATCTTTCAGGGCACTTTATGCATTTTTCTCTGTCTTATAGTCTGTTCTATACGCTCTCTCTCTCTCTCTCTCTCTCTCTCTCTCTCTCTCTCGACAGACTGAGTGTTCTGCTGTGAACAGTCAGATAAATAAACAGTTGGCAGGACACAGTGCGCGTGCCTCCATGTGTGTGTGTGTGTGTGTGCGCTTCTCTCCAGGACGTTACGTTCGCCGGCACCATTAAATCCTTTGGTTTCGTTTCATCCGTTTCCCACCCCGCAGCATTCCGGAATCCCACCTCTCTCTCTCTCTCTCTCTCTCTCTCTCTCTCTCTCTCTCTCTCTCTCTCTCTCTCTCTCTCTCCTTCAAAGAGAAGAACAAAACAGGCCACTGCCCCCTCAGTGTGAGTATTCTGCCTCTCAGTGGGAATATTCAGCCCCTCGTTGGGAATATTCCACCCCTCAGTGTGAATATTCTGCCCCCTCAGATGGAATATTCGGCCCCCTAAGTGGGAACAAACTGCCTCATTATTAGGAATATTCTGTCCCTCGGTGGGAACATTCTACCCCTTCAGTCTCAATGTGCTGTCCCTCAGTAGGAAAATTATGCTCCTCAGCCAGATGTTCTGCCCTCCAAATGGGAATATCCTGCCCTCTCCTTGGAAATATAGTGCCCATGCAGTGGGAATCTGACCCTTTATTCGTGATATTCCAACTGCTCAGGCAGTATTTTCTGCCTTTTGAAAAGAAATATTATGTCCCTCAGTTATAATATTGTGCCTTCTCAGTGGGAATATTACGCTCCTCAATTTGGATATTTGGCGCTCTCAGTTGTCATATTCTGCCCTCACTCAGTGGGAATATTCTGCTCTTCTCTGTGGGAATATTATGCTCCTAAGTGGGAATATCATGTCCTCTCACTGGGTATACTCTGCCCTCTCACTGGGAATACTGTGGCCCTTAGTCATGATATTCTCCATTCACAGTTGGAATTTTATGCTCCCTCAGTCAGAATATTCTACCCTCTCACTAGAAATATATGCCCTCTAAGTGGAAATGCCCTTTCAGTGGCACATGGCACATTGTTGGAACATTCTGCATCCTCAGCAGGGATATTCTGCCCTCTTAGTGGGAATTTGAAACCCTTTCTTAGGAATTGTCTGCCCCTCAACTGGAATCTTCTTATTTTTCCCCAGTCTTTACATTGTTTTCCTTTCAGATTTGCTTTTCTCATTTGCATTTCTCGCTCTCTCTCTCGCTCTGTGTTCCTCATCTCTCTTTTATCACTGTTCCTTGCTCTCACTCTGTTCCTCATCTCTTTTTCTCTCCCTTTCATACTGTTCCTGCTATGTCTTTCACTTTTTCACTGTGTTCTTCTTTATCCTCTATCTCTCTCTCTCTCTCTCTACTTCACTCTGTTTCTCTCTTTCACACTGTTCCTGCTAACTTGCTTTTTCTTCTTTCTGTGTTCCTCTTCCCCACTCTATCTCTTTCTTGTACTCTGTTCCTCTTCTTTCTCCCTCCCCCTCTTTCAGGGTAAACAGCGGTAGACAGTAGGGTCAGTGTTGTAAGGTCAGTTTGCGTGAGAAGAACTGAACAGACAGCAGTTCTATTATGAGATAGAGATGGGTGTCTGTGCACTATGACAACCTCTATGGTTACAATACACACAGTAAACAATAAACACACCCCCACATACACAATCGGGTCCACTGCACACACTCAGAGAGAAACACATAAGAGACACGCATGTGTAAAGACATTGTGGTGCAAGCTTATCAAGCCAATTTATCCAATCACAATAGCCATTTACAACCCTTAAAGGCAACATCTACGATTCCAGGGAAATGCACTTCTCTATGGTTCGTTTACATTCAGAAGCTCTGTGTATTTTATAGCAGAGCTGTAGGCGTGAGGAGAAAAAGGATTGTTGTTTTAACGTGGCTGAAGTTTACCTTGCCTGTAAGTTTTATTCACTCTTTGAATCACCTGAGAATCTTGTTTGTAACTGGAGTTGTTTAGTTTTGTAGCACTTTATGTCTGTGTTTACTTTCATGCAGTTAGCACTTCCTGATTTGTCAATTCAAAAGTAAATAACCTGAAACAGCATAAATAAGAAAATATTGCCCACTTATGAAGCAGGAATAGAGTAATATTCTCATCTCTTTTCATGATTTTCAAGGTTTGGATGTGTCTTTGCCATATCTCTGCTGTGAGCATAGAGAGAGAGGAGGCCTAGCATGTTTTTTTTTTACTCGTTTACTGACACTAGTGTTTCGGAAACACATTAGACTCGTTTCCACCACGCAGACAGACCAGAGAGCTAGCAAATGGTGAGGAAACATCTTATTTTATAAAAAGTGTTAGACTGTTTCAGTTATTCATGTTACATATGTTAAATTCTACATTAAACAAAGCTCAGCTTTCAGACCACATATAACATGTGACATACATTTTCACAATCCCCTGTGAAATTCCCTTCCAGTTTTATGCTGAAGTCATCTGTCATTTCCAACACATTGGATTATAATATACTGAACACAGACAGATGACAAATTTAGTGAGGAGTAGCAAATTTCCTTAGATAGGGCAAGTGATGGGCAGTGATGATGAGGCTGGATCACACCTTCACCCAAACTGTAACACACTCACACGTATGGACAATTTCACATAGCCAATCCATCAACTAGCATGTAATTTTAGACTGTGGGAGGAAACCATAGCATCAGGAGGAAACCCACACAGACACAGAAGGAACACACCAAACTCCCCAGAGACATTCTCACCTGAGGACTGAACGCAGAACTCAGCCTCAGGTAGCAGACACATCTTACACCTCAGTTACGCCACCACCAAGTGTTGTGTGGACTGGATATGTGACATATGTCATGAGCTGGGCTTGACTTGCATTATGGTATGTGTTGAGAGGGCCATTTGAAGTAGCCAGACTCCTCCTGAGACAAAGCTGTCATTTCAGGCCAAGTGTGGGCCATAAGAGACCAGCAGAAGTGTCACATCTGGGCTGTGGAGCCATGAGTCAGCTGGACCTGTTGTGCCACCATGACTTAAAATTAAGGGAAGCAAGCTTAGGACCAAAGGCAGTTAGCACTTTGCCCGCAAGCAAGGCACCCAATCTCCAAATACTCACTGGTCTCTTGGGATGGCTGCCTACAGCTCCGTGTGTGTGTGTGTGTGTGTCCTCACTGGCCTTTGTGCAGTAGGCGTGTGTGTGTGCTCACTGCCATACATGGACTAAATGCGGAAGCACAATTTTACTGTACTGCTGGGTGATGGTAATAAAAGCATGTCTACATTTATGTGCTGTCCTGCCTAGTAAAAGAGCTGAGAAACATGACCACAGGGCTTTACAGAGACAACAACAGAGGCTTCCACTCACATTAGGAAGTTGACAAAATGGCAGACTGTTTAATGTATTTATTCAGTTTTAAAGGCACAGTTCACCACTGTAATCAAAAAACACTTTTTATCAAATTCACAAGATCTGTGCTTACCATTTGCTAGCTCTCCAGTCTCTTTGCACACTGGAAATGGTCTAATGTGTTTAAGAAGCCCCAGTGTCAGTAAATAACATACTGGCTTGATCTGTTATGCTAGTTTCTCTCTTCCTCTCTCTGCTCATGACAGAGGCCACTGGAGTTATTTTAGACAACGGAGAGAACTCCAAATGTTGAAAAGCACAAATCAAAATGAGGATTGCTCTATTCCTGCTCCATAGGCGGGTAATATTTACTTATTTTTGCTGTTTAGGTTTACTTAAAGTTGGAAACGTCTCCAAAGTCAAGAGACGAATAACTGCATTACCCAAAGTGCTACAAAAGTAAACAACTTGAGTTCCAAAGGAGTTTCCGTGGGAATTCAGACAGTGAAAAAAAACTTACAGGCAAATTAAACTACAGTCACGTACAAACAACAGTCATTATTTCCGTCAAACTTATCATTCCAGCCTAAAAGATGCGGAGCTTAGAGCTGCTTTTATCCACGATTGTAGATGTTCCCTTTAAGTGTGTATTTGTGTGGTTGGTTTTCTTTGAAAATGTGAAGGGAAAAAAATAGTAATAATTTATAGCTTTGAGATTGGTTCCTATTTTGGTTTCACCAAGTTACAGCCGAGTTGAACTGAACTGTGGGTAAATAGACATCTGCACACACACACGCACAAGCACACACACATACACACACACACACGGCTCACTCATGAATACTTAAGCGGTTCTTGATCAGTGTAATTTATAAACTATTACTGCTGCAGGAGAGCCTGTGTGTGTGTGTGTGTGTGTGTGTGTGTGTGTGTGTGTGTGTGTGTGTGTGTGTGTTTGCAGCACATGAGGATGATTAGAATGAGGAGCATAATTACATCACACATCAGCACAAAACACTCTGTGTTGCCATCAGCATATTTCTCCAGACCAGACAGGAGAGAAAGGGAGGTGGGGAATGAACAGAGAGAAGGGTTGAAGGAGAAATGCATGAAGCAAAAGAAACAGTAAAAAGAGAGAAATATAGAAAAAAAGGAAAACTAATAATAAGAAAAATAAAAAATAATAGGAGACAGCAGGTGAGAGATTGAGTGAGAGAGAACGAGACAGAGAGAGAGACAGAGAGAGAGAGAGAGAGAGAGAGAGAGAGAGAGAGAGAGAGCGCATTGGTTAGACAAGACGGTTAGATTCGTGAGAGAAAGAAAAAGCAAGGGAAATTATTTATTTCCCTCCCTCTCATTTCTCAGTGTGTGTGTGTTACCAATCCGTCCCTCCGCTGAGCCACTGTGCCCCGACTGCACTCTCGTGGAGCTCGCTCACAGGGCCCTCTCTGTCTGCTGCAGTCCCACGCGGTCCCCCTGGCAGAGCTGCGCGAGGGGGCCCTGGCAGCCAACACTTTGGCTAGAGGCCCAGACTGCACAAAGCCAAGGCTGAACACACACACAAAACACAGATACACACACGGTCTTGTCTCTATGGTTTCAGGGGACATTACATAGACTTCTTTTCATTTGTTGGGGAATTCCGGCCTAGCTAAACCCTAACCCTAACTTGCACTAACCTTAACACATGTCCTCACCCGATTTACGTAATGGGGAAATTCTTTCTTGTCCTCATAAATAAGACAAGTCCCCACATTGACTGTGTAAACAGACGTTGGTCCCCACAAAGTAATATATATCTGGGACAGAGACACACACTGACTCGTGGTGACACAGACTGAAACACACACACAGTGACTCTCTCTCTCACACACACACACACACAAACACACGCGGGCGCGCGGCGACAGCCGTCAGAGCGGTTGCCAGGGCGCCGTGTCAGGCGGAGGCAGTGTGGAATGTCAGTGGGCGGCTGAGTCCGCCACAGCAACAAATCCATCAGTGTCTCCGCGGAGGGAGATTCCATCGCCGTGACGACGGAGTTACGTAACCCCTCCGCTCGGTGTCCGGCGCCGCGCGACCGGGAAACTTGCTTAATTGGTTAATTGATTCAATTTGTTTAATTAGCGCGACCTGCTGGAAACAGAATTGAAACTCACCCCGTGCTTAGGGTGAGAGAGAGAGAGAGAGAGAGAGAGAGAGAGAGAGAGAGAGAGACCGTTTATCTGCTGCTCAGCTGATAACACATGGCTAATCCTCCACACGCCGCCACGGCGTCAAACACGCACGCACACACATACACACACGCAGACAGGGAGAGAGAAAAACACATTTCATCACACAGCAGCTTGTGAGCTAAGAAACTAACACACACACACACACAGAGAGAGAGAGAGAGAGAGAAAGAGAGAGAGAGAGAGAGAGAGAGAGAGAAATAGCTGATTTGTGAGGACAGAACCAGAAGGCTGTGTTCGTGTGTGTGTGTGTGTGTGTGTGTGTGTGTGTTTCGCCTTCCTTTTGGGGACCGCCAGCTGGTTCCTACAAGGTAAAACTTTATATTCAAAGTAAATACGTGTTTTAAGGTTTGTTTAAGGTTACGATTAAGTTAGAAGTACTTTTGGAAAAGTTGATTGACCACAAAACGATTTCTGTAATATCCCCTCAATTCACAGATCTAAGATCTTCGCAGGGACTTTGTCCAAAACCACAATCTCTCTCTCTCTCTCTCTCTCTCTCTCTCTCTCTCTCTCTATCTCTATCTCTATCTCTATCTCTCTCCCTCTCTCTCTCTCTCTATCTCCTCCCCCCCCCCCACTCATGGGTGTGTCTAAATTTGTTTATCATTTTAACCTGAGCACCAGGGGGCAGTGCTGCTTTTTCCAAGCCAGAATTTAAAAAAAAACAACAAAAACAGAGGGAGAATTGAACTGAATTGAGATGAGAAATATAAATGGCCTTTCCTTGCCTTCAGTTTGGATAGACAAACGAGTAGGTGATGACAAACAGGATGTCGTTTTTATTACTTGGCTTTTGGTTTACTTGCCTTTCGGGTTAATTTCAAGGAGAAGGCTACCTTCTGGAATGCATAGTGCCGGCAGTGAATTTTGGTGGAAGAGGAGTAATGGGCTGGGGCTGCCTTTCATGGTATTATTCTTGTGAAGGATAATGTTAATGCAGTGATGACAGACAGGAGAGAGCCAGAAAAATAAAGAAAGAAAGAAATAGAAAGGAATAATTCAAAGAAGTAGACAGAAAGGGAGATGAGAAAGTGAGCGATTCAGTGAATAACATCTTTTAAACAAAACTGAAGGTCAATGTGGGCGGCACAGTGGCGCAGCAGGTAGTGTCACAGTCACACAGGGACCTGGAGGTTGTGGGCTGAAGTCCTGCTCTGAGTGATTGTCTGTGAGGAGTTTGGTGTGTTCTCCCTGTGTCTGTGTGGGTTTCCTCCGGGTGCTCCGGTTTTCTCCCAGTCCGAAAACACACGTTGGTAGGTGGATTGGGGACTCAAAATTGTTTATAGGTGTGAGTGTGTGGTTGAATGTGTGAGTTTGTCGCCCTGCGAAGGACTGGCGCCCCCTCCAGGGTGTGTTCCTGCCTTGCGCCCAATAATTCTGGGAAGGCTCCGGACTCATAGCGACTCTGGATAAGTGGTTACAGACAATGAATGAGTGAATAAAGGTCAGTGTCATGCAACATGCCTAGAGGAGAATGCTAACAATCCAAATGGTGATATTTGATCTTATTACAATATTTTGAGACACAGACTCAAAGCTATCAATATTTACATGATATTAATTGCATTCTCAGAAAAGCTTATCATAATAACAAAGTTGATCAAAATAACGATCAATATTGTCATATTTTCCATGCCTTCAAGTGGCAAATTCTCAGATTTGGAGACATGATTATGCCCTTAATTGTGCCGGTTCTCTCTGAGCCATGTTGTTGGCTGCTGGACAGATAACATTCAGATGTTTGCTTGATATTTTGACTGTGATGAGCATTCAGCAGTGGATGACGGAAAGAAAGAAAATAGTTTCAACACCTTGTGGGAGGGGAGACAGGTGTGGGAGAGGGGGAGAGGAGTAAATAAACACCCAAACAAATAAAATAGTTAAATAAATAGTGTAAATAATTAATGTAAATTGAATTACTGAAAATGTTTTTAAAAACACCATTGTGATTGAAACATTTCATATTAGGATGTATATAGATATTGAATAATTGTTCAGCCCTATATGATGTTATAAGACATACATAATACCTATAGGGGTGGCAAGATGACACAACAGATAGTGGTGCAGTCATGCAGCTTCAGGGACCTGGATGTTGTGGGTTCAAGTTCCGCTCCAGGTGACTGTCTGTGAGGAGTTTGGTGTGTTCTCCCAGTGTCTGCGTGGGTTTCTTCCCACAGTCAAAAAAATACATGTTAGAAGGTGGATTGGCGACTCAAAAATGTCCATAGGTGTGAGTGAATGTGTGGGTGTGTGTCACCCTGTGAAGGACTGGCGCCCCCTCCAGGGTGTGTTCCTGCCTTGGGCCCAATGATTCCAGGTAAGCTCCAGACCCACCGCAACTCTGAACTGGATAAGTGGTACAATTGATTAAAATAATGAGAGGACGTTGTGGCCAAATTTGTCAAAATTATTAATTAGCGTTTTAAAATAAGTAACATAATAAATTCCTAGTGCACGTTAATGTGTAAAAATTTACAGTAATAATACATGTTGTCTCTGTCAGGTCAAAAACGTTTCTCCAAAATAGCAACTGTACAGAAGAAAATACCCTCTCATCTTTCAATGGAAGGCAGTGTAAAAGATTTTATTCCAAGTAATTTTGTTGCATTTCTATTGGTCCATTAATCATGAAATTTTCACACAATGTGAAGGAAAGCTGCTGTGTTCAAATGATGGGGTGAATTAAACATTGACAAAAATGAAGATATATGTTTTTCATTAGAGAGCAATGATTTATAAAACAATATGAATACAGTGTAATTTATTAGAAAAAAATAAACTTTCTACTTCCACTCATTGGCCAATTTATTATAACACTTGCCTTTAATCTCAGTTAAATAGTTTGGTCCTGCTGCCCCACTTATAATCTCATTCATTATTCGTAGATTTTTGACCACTTACTGTTGACCATGGAAGAAAAACAAAAAATGGCATGTTCAAAAGTTGTAGAACATATAATATTAAAGTTGATAATAATAATATAATATATTTTAACATCACCAGAGATAGAGATAAAATTGTGCATTAAAAGTAGCAAAGAATCCCAATATAAAAGTGTGTTTTCTAACAATATATTCTTTGGACATATTAACGTTTTTCGTCAAGAAATTCAACACAGCGCTAAACTGAAAATGTAATGGGAAGAAAAGGGTTAAAACCACTCGGGAAACAATAGCAAAACATACATATGGCACTGTGACCTGATGCTTTGCCCCATGCAGATATCACTCTCTCTCTCTGTGTGTGTGTGTGTGTGTGTGCATGTTACCTTATCTCTGCTTATCTCAGCTACTGAACTATAAAGTAGGGTTTGCCATGGACAATAGCGCTAACCAATAAAATGGCATTACTTTGGAGGCCCAGTTCAGCCTCATTTTGATTAAAGTTTATAAAATTTTATACACTCACTGTTCTCCTCTCAGCTCCACTGACCTTACAGGAGCATTTTGTAATTCTGCAATTACAGACTGTAGTCCATCTGTTGCTCTGCATGCTTAGCTCCCTTTCACTCTGCTCTTCAACAGCCTGGACCCCCAGAAGTCAGTGAGAGCTGGACAGTGCAACAAGATGCAATAAATCTGCCTGCTGGCAAATCTGCATCCGTCTGCACTCATGCGTGGAGAAGCTAACAACAACAACACAATAAATGAATACACAATGAGTAAACCACACTTAATGATACTACTGCAGTTGTGTGTTCCAAGGCCCGCAGTTCTCATTAGAGACATTGTTTCGAGACATCACTGGCTACATTTTGGCAGGAGGTAATTGAAATGGAAAACGAATCAAGTACCAGGGGCCAAAATGTAAGCAGAGCAGAGCAGAGTAGGTAACATGCAGTGGGAAAGCTCCAAAAATGCCTTTGAAGTTGACTTGTATGTAGGAGTACATTGTTATAGCTTGTGTCTGTCTGTATTTCTTTTCATGACTAAACACATTACAGTTTTGTGATGATTTCATTAATCAATAAACTCCCATACACTACACGCACAAACACAAATACACAAACACACAGGGGTTTTCCATTACTCCACCTTGTTCACTCTTTTTCATTTCCTTCTTTCTATCTGCTGGTCTTGTTTTGCGTCAAACACCATGAATGTGCACAATGTTCTCACCCTCATTCTTCTCAAATCATCACAAACACCTCCATGTCTGTCTGTGTGTGTGTGTGTCTCATTTTGTCTGTTTTTTCTGATGTCAGCAGAGTTGTGAGCTGTGGGTGCCAATATATTTGAAACCATGTGGGTAAGAGTCTCAAATAAATACAAAAAAACAAAAAAAAAAAAAACAAACACATTTATCTCAAGGGGATTTATTCCACCTTCCAATAAATCTGCCTTTATGAAGTGTTTTTAAATGATTAGATAGGTGTTTGTTAGTAAGTTACCACTGAATCTTAGAAATGATAATTAGACCTACATTAAAGGGCAACATCAGTAGCCTTTTAGCACCCCATCCCCCCGCACACTCTTTAAGGGTCTGGAATAACTTCCACTGGGCTACTTCATGTAAAATTCAAATCTTTTTATTATTATTATTTTTTTTTTTTTGTGCAAATATTTGTGGGTTCAGTGCCTTGCTCAAGGTCACTTCAGCCATAGATGTTCTTGCCAGTCCTGGGGATTGAACTGGTACTAAGCCCTGTCATCTAACCGTTAGGCCCCTAACTGTGACTATATGATCCTGATAGCTTTTGTGTATAAAAGATGATGCAGATGATTAAGATAGGGCTGGCTGCCCTCTGCTCTGTGTAGTTCTGCTCACTAGGGAGTGTGTGTGTGTGTGTGTGTTTTCCCTGCCACACATTGGTTAAATTTGGAATCTCAGTTTCATTGCACTTTTGTAAAAAAATTTCTTTGTAAAGACAATGACATCATATTTCTTTCGCCCTCCAATGAACATTCGGATGTCATGGCACAGATTTCTAAAAGATTACTTGGAAAAGAGACATTTCTCCCATCATAACAGTCAAAAATGTACACAATAAACTACCAAAATGTGCTGTCATTTCTTTTATTTTTGTGTTTTATTTCACCACTCTCTAACTATTAATGCTTCACTAATAGACAAGACAATGTAAGATATGAAACCACACAGACAGAAACTTTAACAGTACAGGTAACAGCACTATTTGGCAAGCAGCATTTATGACCTAATTACTAACCTATAATAAGCTTATTTTATTACAAACACATGAGTAAAGCAACCAGTTACCAGTTAATGTCCCCATCAAATAGCTCCAGCGTCATGGTAAGTTCAGTGACTGTCACCTGTTTCCTCCAGGTGTTTGTAGGTGAACTGGTTATTTACAAGTGTCCATACAGGTGCTGGTCATAAAATTAGAATATCATGAAAAAATTTATTTATTTCATTATTTCCATTCAAAAAGTGAAACTTGTATATTATACTCATTCATTACACACAGACTGATATACTTCAAGTGTTTATTTATTTTAATTTAATGATTTGATGATTATAACTGACAACTAACGAAAATTCCAAATTCAGTATTTCAGAAAATTACAATATTACATAAGACCAATAAAAAAAAGGATTTTTAGAAATGCTGGCCAACTGAAAAGTATGAACATGAAAACTATGAGTATGTACAGCACTCAATACTTAGTTGGGGCTCCTTTTGCCTGAATTACTGCAGCAATGCGGTGTGGCATGGAGTCGATCAGTCTGTGGCACTGCTTAGGTGTTATGAGAGCCCAGGTTGCTCTCATAGTTGCCTTCAGCTCTTCTGCATTGTTGGGTCGCACCCTGGAAATCAAGATCCCAAAGTCTGGAGGAAGAGAGGAGAGGCACAGAATCCCTGTGACATTACCCCATGTCCACAGGTAAAACTAACCCTGTCCAAATAAGGCTAAATTGTTTAATGAATAATTTAGAGTAATTTAAAAGTAATTCATAATAGCCACTAATATTTCAAAGTAGATCTCAAAGTAGCGATGAGTTTCCATCCCCATTGGGTGACTTGCTCATCTGTGAAGGCACCGTTAATGCTGAATGATATATACAGGGTTTTTTTTAGCAACATGCTGCCATCGAGACATCTTTTTCAGGGAAAAACTTGCCTTAGTAAAATAAGGCCAATCCACATTCTTCATGGATTATTAATAATGGCTCCTTAGTAAGAGTCTAGGTGCTAAACTAGTCAAGGACTGTTACCTATAGAAAACAACTGGTGTATTATGAAACAAAAAATGCAATATAACTTTACACTACATCATTTCACTTTCAAAACTATAACAACTGGTCTCCTCAGTTTCCAGAATGTTGCTGAAAGAAGAGGTGGTGCAACACAATGGTAAACATTCCCCTGTCCCAGCAGGAAATGTTTGGAATGTGTTGCTGGCATCAAAATAAACATGAACAATTAGTTTTTTAAATTTAGTTCCTGTCCCAGTTCTTTCTGTGCAGGACATTGCATAATCAGATGATTCAGATGGTGATCAGATAATTACAAGCCAGAAATGTGCTGGAATCTGATATCAGAGGCCGGCTATCTTTAGTGTCCAATCACGACATCACACACACCAACACTTCCCTCTCAGCCAATATACAGATAATAGCCTGGTGTGAGAAAAACACACACACAAAATTACATACCTACAAATAATTTTGTCCCAAAATATACAGCACAACCAGTTCTTTTGAGGAAACCTCCCATCAACATTAACAACTGATAATATAACTTTGGTACAAGAATTTGATGGCATTCAGCCACAGGTGCCTCTGTGAGGTCAGGTGCATATTTAGGATCCCCAGCTCATTCCAGAGGTACTGTATGGAGCTTCATCAATCCAGATAATGCAGTTCTACTGCTCTACAGCGCAATAAAAACGATTTATACACCTTATTAAATGGATTTATAAAACAGACCATAGACTCATATGCAGTTCCTTCAGAGGGTCCCATTTCATTTGATTTTTTTCTTTCCGTTATACACAATGTCCAAAATGGGTGAAAGTATCTGGATTTCCTGAATGAATTATTAATTTAATCTAATTTATATAAATGGATAAATAATATGTGCAATATATGAACACATTGTAATTTCACATACATCTGACTAAATACATTTAGAAGTCATTAAAACAACCTTTGGGTCATTAGATAAAATGGAGAGTCTGTAAAACACAAACCTGACCTTCACCTCCATGATCAAACACACATACACACACACACACACACAAAGGTAATTTACCCCATAACTACCAAAATACATACACACACAGAAAGAGAGAGAGAGAGAGAGAGAGAGAGAGAGAGAGAAAGAGAAAGAGAAATGTAGTCTAAATGTGGGTATAAAATACACAATAACATTCATAAATACATACCCAAACATACAGAAAGCAAGATAGAAATAAAGATAAAAGAAAGAAAAGTACTGAAACATTGTATTATATGTGTTTAAAAACTGGCAAAACATAAATACATGTAACTTATGAAAAAGTCCTAAACAAACTTACATTTAACACTCAACTCTTTTAAATTAACACACACACATACACACACACACACCTGCCAGTGCTCAAGCATAAACTAGCAACCGTTCTGTTTACATCATGTCTATTCATAGTGGTGTAGCGCTGTACTCACACATAAACACACACTCCCTGAGAGGTTTTCCCAATATAGCAGTGCTGGGGTGCACACAGTTCACTGCCAGGGATCACCCCTGGTAAAACACCCCCACGTGCACACACACTCGCATTTGTGTTTACATATACTGTGCATGGACAAAAGTATACAGACACCTGCTTGTTCTGCTATTTCTTCTGAAATGTTGGCTCTTAACCAGGAGTTGATTCCACTTTGCTGTAGTAACAGGCGGGTGGCACGGTAGTGTTGCAGTCACACAGCTCCAGGGACCTGGAGGTTGTGGGTTCGATTCCCACTCCAGGTGACTGTCTGTGAGGAGTTGGTGTGTTCTCCCCGTGTCCGCGTGGGTTTCCTCCGGGTGCTCCGGTTTCCTCCCACAGTCCAAAAACACACGTTGGTAGGTGTATTGGCGGCTCACAAGTGTCCGTTGTGTGAATGTGTGTGTGTGTCTGCGTTGCCCTGTGAAGGTCTGGCGCCCCCTGCAGGGTGTATTCCCGCCTCGCGCCCAATGATTCCAGGTAGGCTCTGGACCCCCCCCGACCCTGAATTGGATAAGCGGTTACAGATAATGAATGAATGAATGAATGTAGTAACAGGCTCTGTCCTAAATGTTGAAACATTGCTGTGAAGCTTTGATGGCCATGAGGGCTTTGTATCCCCTTTGTATTGACATCTCTCTCTCTCTCCCTCTTTCCCTGTCTGTCTGTTAAGGGTTTATATAAGAACAGAAAAAGCCCACAGCTGGACTGAATCCACATCTGTCTGATACACTCAGATAAACAAGAGGAAATACAAATGAATCTTTTGCTGTTCACACTGTGTTTGTTCATATCTCTCCTCACTCTCACCTTACACACAGACATACACACTTTATCACTCACACGTGGAGTTGCCATTTTCCATCAAAGGTCACAGTGACGGGGGATGAAGGTGGTTCTTTTAAAGGAACTAAAATGGAATTAATTTGGAGTAGCAAGGTTCAAGGCCACCTGCTTATCGTTTTTTTTTTTTTTTTTTTTTTTTTTTTCCATAATATTAGTCAGGGTTTCTTCCTGTTTGGTGCAGTAACAATCACTATTGTTCTGGGGAGGCGTTACACTTGATGCTGGAAAACTGCTTTGAGGATTTGATGGTATTCTGCCAAGAGAGCATTAGTAAGGGCAGGTACTGACACTGGATGATTAGTGCTGGATCACAAACAACACTCCAACTCATATCAGAAGTATTGAATGGAGGTCCAACACTCCAAAGAAGAATATTCCTCAGCCCAGGGCTTTATTCCCCTTTGGCTAACATTTGGCATTGGGAATGGTGATATTATGCTGATGTAGAACTGCTCGAGAGTATTTTATGATATTAATGACCTCAATGAGTGAAGGTTAAAAAAGCTAAATTTACTGAAGGAATCGGGTGTCTGCAACTACAGGTATCCCAGATTTTAAACATTCATATAGCAGCACACAACTAATTTCAGTGTAAATATGTAGAGAAGTAAAGGCATCCTGAGCAGCAAAAGAAGCCACACACCTGCCGTTCTCAGCCTGTTAGTCCCATAGTCCCGATAGTCCCACCCTGTGGAAACTTTGACCCTCCACACATTGTTTTCTCCTCCCTTAAAGACAAGACCCACACCCACAAAGTTTTCTGTATGCAAGATGTTGAAATTTCAGGAGAAAGCAACCATCCAAAAAGATAAAAACAATATCTTCAGCAGAAACTGCCTCTAACAAAGTGCAAGACAGGGCAAGAATCAACACTCAGCTGGCTTTTTTTCCAAAATTGAGAAAACTAAGGGCTACTAAAAGTCTCCATCAGGACTCTGCCCTTATGTTATTTTCAACGAGCTCTGCGCCACGGCGGAGTGCCTCCTCTTCCTTGCTGGCTTGGTGTGATGGCACACTGGGAAAGCCTGATTTCACTGACAGTACTCAATGGCTCTCTCCTGCTGTTGTGTGGCGAGCCAGTGTGCTACATAAAGGCTGCATTTAGCATTTGATTAGCTCATTAGCTTATTTTGTCCTGTTCCACCATAAAGATTTATTGCAGTAACACTGAAAAGGTGCATATAATAAAACACTGTGTACATTGCCCTGGTGTTTATTTACATACACCTTTTCAGTGTTTAAACTTGAAATTGCAGAACCATTTTAAGGAGGAATGGGGAAAAAATAAGCTGGCTAATATGACGCTAAATGCAGCCTCATCCAACACAAGGCTGAAGTTTCTTATTGGAATTTCCCGTTCCACCTTAAATGGTGCTGTAAATTAAACATGTACCACTGTTGTGTGTCATTTCTTTTTCATCCAGAGCATTTACAAAGCATTTATTTAATTTCTTCAGTGATATGTACCTTTCTATATGTTAAAATACAAAGTTCTGGAGCAATGAGACACTAACTCCAGCTTCAAACAGTTGACTGGGAGAGCCTGATTTTACACTTGCCTCGCTCTATTTGCCATTGGAATTCCCCCTTCAGTCATATTATTTCCCATGCTCCGTAACTAGGGAGCACACTTGCGCCGTTGCTGAGCTCCTTTCACACTGGCAAAAAATGACTACATGCTGCGTCCAAACAGTGAATGCCCCTGAGCACATTAGCTACATTGGTTCTCAAAAAGGGCACGTTTAACAAGATTGGATTGGATAGAAGATTAGGTAAAAGCATAGTTTTATGTGAAGAAATGTCTGTATATGTAGACTGCAAATGTAAATTATAATATTATTAGCATTATAATAAACTACTTTTCTCTGTAATTGCATTTAAATATAGGAAAAGTTGCAATAATAACCGCAGGCTTCTAAACATTATTAAATAACTGAAGTTCTTCAAAGCTGACTGGCTCAGGGCCAGCTCTGTTTTCATTTAAAACCTGATTCTAAACCTCGGACTCAGAGGCAGGATGTCTTTAATTGAATTTATTGAGCCTCCATAAATGAGATTCATACTTCACTTTAAATGATGGTTATCAGCAGGTCGGATGCGAGAAGTGTGTGTGTTAACCCTTTTATTCATATAAACCACAACTTCTAGGTCAATTCCTCTAAAGAAGGAAATAATATTACAAGTTAAAACAACAAAACCTCTCTCTCTCTCTCTCTCTCTCTCTCTCTCTTTCTCTCTCTCTCTCTCAAATTCAATTACATAGGGCTCCAACATCACAAACATATATAATAATAAAGTCCTTCTCTCAAATCCTCCAGCACATGCATGCACAGAAAGAGAGTAGAGAGAGAGAGACATGTGGTGACCGTATACAGTTGTGTGTAACAGGAGCCACAGCAAGCCACAGCCACGTTTGCATCAGTCATATTTCTTAGCAATGTGTATGTGTTGTGGGAGGTTATCACTGCCAGTCAAGAGCATGTTTGTGTCTAATCTTACCAGTTAAATCTGGCTGTGGAGAACATGTGAAAATGTATATACAGTTAGAGTGTGTGTGTTTATTGGGGGGCTTATCACTTCCAGGTAAGGACTTGTTGGTATACACTTATCTTACCAGCTAAATCTGGACATGAGCTATTTATTATCTATTTACAGGGGACATTAGGTGGGGGGTGGGGGTGGGGGTGTTGTTTATGAATAAGAGGGAAAAAAGAGCCCCATAAAACCATCAGTGGTTTAAACTAGTGTTAACAAAAATACCTAAACACTGATTGGCCAATACATTTAAGTGATTTAGTTCCTGCATTCATTGTCCATTTTATCAACTCCACTTAACCATTAGGTGCACTTCTTAATTCTACAATTACAGACTGTCGTCCACCTGTTGCTCTGCATACTTTGTCAGCTCCCATTCTATGTTCAGAATCCCTACAGGAGCCCCACAGAGAAGGTATGATTTGGGTGGTGGACCATTCTCAGCGCTGCAGTGACAGTGACGTAATGGTGGTGGTGGTGTTTTAGTGTGTGTTCCACCTGTATAAGTGGGTTAGATAAAGCAGTGCTGCTGGACTCAACCATCCATTCACACACACACTCAAAACTGTGGACACGTTTGCACAGCCAATTCACATAAAAACTCTTTCTATGGACTGTGGGCAGAAACTGTGGCACTGGGCACTATGGTTAGTGTCAATGCAACAACAAGGTCCTGGGAGGAAAACATCTTAAATGTAACATAATTAAATGTACCAGATTTTTAAAAGATATTTTGTCATCAATACATTCAGCGTAAATCAACAGGATCAAACTGAACCCCCTTCTTCTTCATCTAAGAGGAGAAATTTGGTGAAGTCAGTCTAGAACTATGATTTTGAAGTGGTCTGTAATCTAATGACATATATATGCCTATATGCATATTAGAGCTACAATTTATGATCCTTTTGATAACAATTAATCTGCTGATTTGTTTTTAATTGACTGATACTATAAATCACTGATCTTCACAGTGTTGGTGTCTTGCAGTTAAATTGTATTGGGATGGTTGATTGAACTGATAGCGTGGCACAAACAGTCCCACCTAGAATATGTTTCACCAGCCACCACTGTTTACCACGACCAACCTTGGTCTGTTTCATTTTGGGTCAAAACCACAAAGCGCAAATAACATGTAAATACACTCATCAATAAAGCACTCCCAACCTAACCCCCCCCCCCCCCCCAAACCACACACACACACACACATTCATTAAACAGACACACACACATGCAAAACGCAATGAAGCAGACATGCAAATACCGTCTGTAAACACACACACACACACACACACACACGCACTTCAGGGAAAAGCAGTGCATGATCTAATCCAAAATAACACTGTAACTAAAGTATGAAAACAACTCAGTAAACAGCTTCACGGCAGATCAGAAATAAACACTGCCTTTCAAACGATTATAGATGCCTGTACTGCAACAACAACAACAACAACAAAACATCTTGTATAATTCTAAATACCCACACAGGATAAAGGAGTTAATGGCAAGTTTAGTCTCATAAAGGACTCCCCTCAACACAAACCCAACACCAGCCCATGTAAGTGTCTGTTGAAATTAGTGTTCTCCTCTAAGCAAGCCGTGTAATTGTACATAACATCACTGAGAAAATTTGGCCTATATGATGCCTCGTTAAAAAAATTACTGACCCTAAAGAATTTGTGCAGTGTGTTCTGTTAAAAACTCAAACAAATGAATTAGAACAACCTATCAACCATCAAAAAAAAATTCACTGCTTGGAGTTCTGGTCACTGGAACACAATTAAAAAAAATACAAAAAAAGGAAGCAAGTGTGGTATTGTAAATGGGTATTGAAAGTAAATGTGGTAAATGGGTGTGGCTTATAGGACATTGTAAATGGGTGTTGTGAATAAGGATGTTGTAGCCGTTAGAAGACACTAGTTCTTTCTGTTTTTACCGTATATTGTCAATTAGTAGCATTTGTTTGGAGCCTTAAGAAACATTATAACTATTATTAGGTATGGGTATGATTTTGCTCTTCTTATGACATTACATATGTTAGGAGGGGTTAAGGGCATTTCCTTAAAGTCAAACACCTGTACGTAAAGCATGTGATAAGAACAAGAAGAGGAGTGGAGTCTTTAAATAAGAGTCAGTCTGCTATGTGAACACAACAGTTACACCACTTCTTAACGGGTCCTTTTCCTAGTCCTTGTCATCTGGATGCCACCCCACCTTACGTAATCGCATATATTTACATCTATTTATCCACTACGTGTGGTGTTTGTGGAATTTCTGACCATGTAAACATTTTGAGACAATAAATAATATCCTACACAAGCTATTGTATGAAGTGAGAGCAAAATATCGTGGGTACCACATATGTTTTTCCAAAGTCAATTTGAAAATCGCCGCCAAATAGGTGCTTACCAATCAGGTTCATCCACTTTTCCCTGGTAACCATTGCTACTGTCTAGAAGGCAGTGCTGCTTCCAGAACCATTTTGAGTAGTGATTTTGCACACAAGCACATTCTATACTGGTCTGCTGGAATTGGTGCATGAAGCTGTGTTCTGTCCCATTTAAAAAAAACAACAACATGTGATTTCACAATGAGTAAATGACACAGCCTTAGGGCTGGGCAATTAATCAAAATCAACATTCAGAACTTCTAATCGACATAATCTTGTCTATATCGATTATATCAATTTTTTTTCTGTTACATCCCCACTGTGTTCATGTACTGTCCCTTTAAAACCATGCTACCAAGCTGTTGTCAAGTGTTTCTGCCCCTATCTGCCACATGGAAGCAACCTTAACGCTGAGGCCCACCAAGCAACTCGAGCAGTTCGTACCAAAGAAAAACACAGCAAAAATGAACAAAAATTTAGAAAAAATATCCCATATTTAATACTTATATTGCACTTAAATTGCCCCGGCCTGCTGTTCCTGTTAGAGACTTGGATTTGCAACATCACTGGTTACATTTCAGGGGCATAGCTGTAGTAGTAAAAAACCAACCAGATACCAAGGAACAAAAAGCTAGTTGAGTCGAGTTGAATACGTACCATGAAGTGAAAAAGCGCTACTATCACCACTACAGTTTGATCATACACATTGGATGAGGTCACTTGTAACTTGCCGTTTGATTACTGGTCTAACTGGTCTAGCCCTACAGCCTGAAATTGGACTGGTGATGAACTTTTTGAATAAATATTTATTCATTTATTTAGTTCTACTTCAAGCAAGACCAGCTTGTTTGTTTGGACTGTAACCACAGCAACAAAACTCCTATTGGTCGACAAGTATTTTGGGGTTCTGTATGTGAGTGATGGGAAGAGAGATTTTCTGTATGTGAGTGATGGGAAGAGGGATTGCCAGATTGACGATAGGTTAAGTGCAACGTCTGCAGTAATGACCTTTATAGTAAACGGGTAGCTGGGTCATAAAGGAAATCTCCCAATTTACTGCTAAATCTACAATCCCACCCTCAACTGTTGTCATGAGCTTTGGATAATGAACAAGATCATGTGTAAAGGGGCTGAAATAAGTTTTCTACAGCATGCTGTTGGACACACTCTCCATGACTGGGTGGGGAGAGTCTGGGAAGGGCTCAGTCTAGAACTGTTACTCTTTCATGCTGGAGGTATACCAGGCGCAGCCAACTGGGAGGAGGCCTTGAGGTAGATCCAGGGCTAACTGGAGGAACTATATCTTCCAACTGACCTGGAAATGCCTGGGGATCCCCAGGAATACCTAGTGGAAGCAGCAGGGGACAGTGATGTCTCAGCTTCTTTGTTCACCTGTTGCCACCACAACCTTGAAATGAACTAATCAGGGCATAAAATCAAGTTCAGAATAATTTCTTAATACAGTTTCCCTGGGAAAGTATGGGATAGATAGCATTAAAATGTGTGTGGGTTTTTACAGTAAAATCATACTAAATAATTTTTAGGTGTATTTTGATCATATCTTCTCCCATTAGAGGGCACTCTTATTTTTTCCACAATTGATTCTTGAGCAGTTTTAGGAGGACTAGTTCTTTATCAGTGTGTAATATTTAAACCAATTTATTACCTTGTGAAGACAGAGCTTAGAGTAGGGGGCGCTGTTGAGCTTGCTAACATTGGCCAATAAACACACATGCCATTAGCACACATCATGTCAATGTTTATCATGCAAGGCAGCTTTCATTTTTCATCCCTGTGTGTGTGTGTGTGTGTGTGTGTGTGTTTTATTCATGTTTTGCCAGGCATGAGGTAATTCAAGGCAAAGCAGGGAGAAAGGCCTATACACTCACTGACCTAAATAGCTAAATCCCCCTCACACTCACATAGGGACGCATGCATGCAAACACACAAACACACACACACACACACACACAAATAAAGTAATTAAAAATGCTTAACAGACATGATGTGTGTTTCTTCACTGGTCATAGATTAAAAATGGACACACACACACACACACACACACACACACACATAACATATACATGACATAATAACATAATACACTGATAAGCCACAAGATTAAAACCAGTGCCAGGTGACGTGACAGTCATTACCTTGTTATAATGTCCCCTGTTAAGGGGTGGGATATATTAGGGAGCGAGAGAACCTTCAGTTCTCGAATTTAAAGCAAGAAAAATGAGCATGTACAAGGAGCTGAGAGACTTAGACAAGAGTCAAACTGAGCAAGACTAAGGATTCACTGTTCGCTTCCTGCCTACTGACAGGTGCCACTGTAAGAATATCATGAATGTTTTTCTCAACACATATCTATGAGAATCAAAAAGGGAGTTAGCCATTAGCCTACGTCACTAGCTGGATCAGTACATTTCGATTCATCTTTCTCTCTCTCTCTCTCTCTCTCTCTCTCTCTCTCCACTTACCCCCCCCCCCATCTTTTCTCTCAATATTTCTCTCATTTCCTTTCTCTGTACTTCCCCTCTCCACTCCCAGTAAAATGAAAGAAAGAGGAGAGAGAGAGAGAGAGAGAGAGAGAGAGAGAGAGAGAGAGAGCGCTCAAGGGCAGTGGGAATTTTATCACAGTAATTCTTCATCTTCACAGCCAGCCGCTCCAGGACACACACACACACACACACACCGAAAGAGTCTCACATGTGTGCACAACAACAAAAGGGGGACTCCTTCAGATTGTATAGCCAGGGGAAACTTACTGAGGAACACACGTGCATATACACACACACAAACACATTGTTATGTTCCCAGTGAAGGCAGAACATAAGGAAGGAGAGAGAGAGAGAGAGAGAGAGAGAGAGAGAGAGAGAGAGAGAGATTACACGTATTTCTATAAAAACGTCTAAGATTGAGCTCTCAAACGGTTCTGTGCACAGTGTGTATGACCTTTTTAGGATCCACCAACTGAAGAACAGGTGGTGCACACTTCACTTCCTGTGCTGGGTGTTTTTTTTAATAAGGCTACAGTATATGACTTACTCAAGACTTAATAAATATTTTGAGCAATTCATTTTGTATTTTATTGCAGTAATTATTTAACCCATGTAACAATACTTTAACGAGTTTCCGTCTCTCCACACAACACTGATGTTAGGAGTTGCATAGTTCAGATGACCGGTTCAAAAACATACATATTAGCAAATCACTAATAAGATAATATTAGGAATGTCTAGGGTGTCGTGTTTATTGCTGAATCATATTCTATCTATATACAAAAAACTATGCTCTTTCTTAATCTTTCTGTCTTTCTGTCTCTCTCTCTCTCTCTCTCTCTCTCTCTCTCTCTCTCTCTCTCTCTATGTGTGTGTGTGTGTGTGTGTGTGTGTGCATGTGTACATCTAAATGCTCAGCGGAGTCTTCCCCTGCTCCCAGAGTTAAAGGGTTAATCAAAATTTAATTAGGCTGAAAATGAAGGGCAGAAACCCACACTCCGGTGCCGCATGACTGACCACTGATTGGTTAATGACCGGAGAGAGAGGGGGGGGGGGATGAGAGAGAGAGAGAGAGAGAGAGAGAGTGAAAAGGCCATATCAAAGAGAGGCAGGGAAAAGAGAGAAAGAGGGTTGAACACAGCAGGAAAAATATGTAGAAAGAGAGAGTGCGAACAGAGACTGGGAGAAAGAACGAGAAAACGAAACCAGAACAGGGAGAAAAAAAATGGAGGTTCATTCTCTCCTTCTCTCTCTGGTGGTCTGCTGCCCACATGCAAAAAAGTCCCTCCATCTCTGTGCCGACGCAATTACAGCCTCTCTACTCTGCTCCCACTTTTTCATCCCTTTCTTCCTTTCTACTCCTCTCTCTTCCTCACTCTCCTTCCCTCCCTTCCCCTCATTACCCTTTCTTGTCTCTCTCTCTCTCTCTCTCTCTCTCTCTCTGCACATTATGCAAATAGCCATGCTCACATGGAAAATGTATTGCAAAACCATTAATAATTTTCTTTGCATTCATCAAAAAGAGGGGAGGGTGCCAGTGGAAAAGCAGGGGAGGAGTAGAAGGGAGAGAGAGAGAGAGAGAGAGAGAGAGAGAGAGAGAGAGAGAGAGAGAGAGAGAGAGCAATCAATAGAGGAAGTAATCACAGTATTCTGTTCAGGTAGCTGGGCTCTCTGGATGGGATTCAGCTGAATCTTTTGACCACTCAATCAGCCTCTCTCTCTCACTCACAGTACACAGGGACCTATAGACCACCTAATGCAGCCTGCATCCTGACCTTTAGACTGTGTGAACAAAATGAATATATATATATATATATATATATTATTATTATTATTATAAAAAATAATAATAATTCATTTTTTCCCTATGAATAGATTATATATATATATATATATATATATATATATATATATATAACTTTTTAAAATGTCTAAAGTGACATATTTTGACTATTATATTAACTTATAAACAAATTTGTTAAGTCCCTTTACAATTCATGTTTTCTCATCCGTCAAGGGGGTCTAATGATTACAGAGGTCACAGTAACTAAAGAGGTTTCAGCTTTCAATTCCCCATAATAAATTAGCGCCCGGATCCATAGGTTAATTAGCGTAAAATAATAGCAGATGTCTTGGCGATTCTGCTGTGAGGTGCTAACGCCTGTAATTACCTGGACGTGCTCATCGCATCCAGGTATAAATTATTACAGACAAGGAGGGTTTAAACTACATTAAGACATTTCCATTCCCTGTCAGTGTCTTTATTAATTGGATCCCTAAATACTGACCCATAGATGTAACATTAATTCATTTATACAACTTAATTTCAGTTCAGTTATAGCCTACTGCCATATTTTGCTGGACTCAATTAAGTATGATCTACTATGACATGCACAGACTGTGTCTCAATTTGAGGAATTAGTAGTTGTCATTTAGTATTACACTACACTTTTAGTGTAAGAAGTGTTTTGGGAAGTAATGGTGGAACAATTCAGTCTGCCATATATTTGTAAGTAAATATTAATTTGTTTGTTTATTGAATCTATTCTAAATACCTCCCATAAAACACTGGAATTATGTTGTCTATATAAGATATGATTGTCTATATAAGATATGATATCTATATCATATAAGAACAGTGAATAATAGTGAATAGCCAATATACATAGAATATGTATATTGAAATACATACATTTACTAGTATAACCTTTAAGACCATCCATAGTGCCAGCCTGCAATTATAGTCCTTTTGTACAAATACAGCTCTTAAAATGATTCTTCCATTACATTTACAGTTACATTTTTTACAGATACAACCACTGAAAATTATTAAATCCAAGGTTATTCCAGTTATTATCAAAATAACTGTATGATATCCTAAATTAAAGCTACCATAATAGAAAATGTATGAATTACTAAGTAATTTCCAGCTACTACCATGGAAATTTGTTTTTCCTGAAGGTATCCCAGACTTAAAGGCGATGTCCTCGATTTAAATTTTTTAATATAAAATTCTGAGGATGTTTCCATTTGCTAGCTCTCAAGTCTGTTTGTGTGCTTGAAATCAGTCTAAAGTTTTTACAAAGCCCTGGTGTCAGTAAATTGCTAAAAAAAAATAAACAATTGTGTCTCAGTCAGTATGCTAGGCTTTTTCTCTCTGCTCACGGCAGTGAAAAAGCATCTGTTTTTAGACAACAGAGAGCGATCTCCAAATGTTGAAAAGCATGAACCAGGACGAGGATTTTGCTCTATTCCTATTCAACAGGTGGGTAATACTGACTTATTTTAGCTGTTTTGTATTACTTATGGTGGAATTGTCTCCAAATTTGGGAGACTGCTAACTGCATGAAAGTAAATACAGACTGAAAGCGCTACAAAACTAAAGTTACAAATGAGTTTCTGTGGTAATTCAAACAGTGAATAAAAACGTACTGACAGAATGTCAGTTCCCTACAATTGCATGTCTTCCCTTTATGTGAGAACATGTTAGAATGTTAGTGCAAGCTGTATCCATTGTTGGAGGACACCTTCTGCATATGACAGTGGACAGTGAGAACTGTAAACTGAGGATCAATCAAAGAGCAGAAAACTAACAAAATCAACAGCAAAGTATTTGCATGTATGTATATGTATTATAGTATAGTAATAAACTCCCAGAAAAAAAAAATTCTCATTTGAGGATTTGAGATACTGAGAGCATCGCACACTCTGTAGTAAACCATGTTGATCAACTGCCTCAAGAGATTTCTTCAAAGCCATGGAGTTATCATCAGCCATAAATGTGCCCACTCCTGCTGTTTATATATTTTGGCCCGAAGGAAAGCTTACTGAGAACAATGTGGTTTTGTCTTCCGTCCTTTGCAAAAAAAGGATGTTCTTGCTAAGGGAACATGAACAACCCACTGATGTTGACCAGACACTAGGACTGGAACTATTGGTTGGCAACGTTGTTTATGGAAAAACATTATCAGTGGTTCATTGTAACTGTCTAATAGTGCTAATATGATATGCACTCATTTGAAGGGGGCAACATGGCTTCTATTGTTTTGTTGTAGCATCAAAAAAGGCCTTGTACCAATTCTTGCCAAATGTCCCATTTTGAAGTGTGAAATATTGAAAAAGAAAAGAGGCCCAATTTAACTTAAGGGAGCAAAGCATATTTATGTAGCATTTTCAATTAAACAAATGCACTGTTTTTTGCTGTTGCTGCAAATCACTCCATGTTCCATGTTATTTCTCCCAGCATCAGGTTGGAGTTTCAGATCAATTTCGACATTTAGCTTGGCCCTAAGAGCAGTTTTATCAAATTACAAAGAGTGAACAGCCCTAAAACTGACAAAGCTGACTCATGACTCAAGCCAATATCAAAGCTCGTGTCATGCAGAAACATCCCATTCAGAGAACCTTAAATATCCAGATGATTTATGTCTGGTTACAGGCAAAAAATAGCCTGTTTTCTGTAATTTAAACACATATATTCATTAATCACTCCCAGCTTACATTGTTTTTACTCCCTTTCTCTGCTTTTGCCTTTTGTATGTTGCATGATTTGGCTGCAAAAGAGGAGAAAGGTATGAAGCAAAGGATTGGGAAGGTCTCATATCACATTTAAAAACAGTTTTTTGAAAGAGGAATGAAGGAGTGAGAGGGGGAGTGGGAGAGAAAAATGTACTTACTTTAAGAAATCCCTTGCAATTCCAGACCTGGAAAAAATGTACTTTCTAGGTTTAATCCCTGACCCACAGTACACTCTCCACATAATACAGAATAATGCAGATTATCCCAATAAAACGGAGGATTTGAGGGCTCCCTGAAGATCGGATTTAAGGAGGGAAAAGAAAAACAATGAGAAATAAAAAGCGAGAAAAAAAAAAGCATTGGGAGGCTGTGGAAATCAGGAAGGCTTAAGTGTTCTTATTTATTTAGCTGCACTATGCAGCTCAGTACACATTGCCTTTGCGGGATTTGGTGGAAATCACACATTTACTTATATTTTTGACTTATTTGTTTATATACTTATATATCTTTAAACCACAGGATTTGGTTCTACAAAAAAATACCTTAAAAGGCTTTTGTTATTGAACCTTTTTGAAAAATCAATTTTATTATTTATTTATTTTTAATATAATACTCATTTTTGCTTTAGGCACATAAAATATGTCATTAAAACCACTGCATATTACATTGTTATAGTTTGTTCTAGAGCCTAGAAAATGGTAGTGCACTACATAGACCACAAGGGGTAAATTTGAAACACCCTTTATGTGCATAAATGAATACGTCCATTTCAAATGTAACTGTTACTGGCCACATACTCCTATGTGTTTTTACCTTGGAGTGGATGTTAAACAATACATGAAATAGAGGACAGTTCAGAGTCTAAACGACAACAACAAAGATGGTGAAGATGGAGATGTTTAAACAACGGTGGTCAGTGAGGCCGTTAAATACTTTGCCACATTAGAATGGATACATTTTTTTTCCACATTTTCTAGGGTGACCAGATCTGAGATGGTGAGATGGAGGACACGTCTCGGGGGGTGGGTGGGGGGATGATGAGCTCTCACCCGTCGCTGCCGTTGTATGCTTAGCCGAACCTATGTGTGCTTTTAGGTCCTTTACACCTTTATTTGCTACACAAAACATGGGAATTTCTTTTTTAATTCATCTTTAATTCTTACATTTACGTTTCAGCATAGCTACTCGAGATGAGGGTAGGTACATGAGTTTTGCCTGACGTAAACAAGGACTACTGACGTGCAGACTGACCAACTAAATGTTTACAGAGAAGGTTATCGACCAATAACGGTCGTGGTCAATAACAATCATGGTCATTTTGCATGCTTGCTTATTTATTTTATGCTGTTGTCACATTAGTTTGGTAGTTACGTGCTCTTTTTGACAGCAACATAAACCACATGATAGTTCTCATCATCACAACGCAAATCCAGTTAATAGAAGCTGACTATGAGAGGGGTCAATGAGTAGCCTAAACTCAGTTACCAGTTCTTCTTCCCCCTGCTGTCTGTCGCTCATCATGAACAAAATGTATACTTAACAAATAGACAAATTATCTTATGAGCGCCCCCTGCTGTGGTTAGTTGTTAGACTCTAAATTCTGGTTATTGAACAGGCCCGGCGGCCATAGACCTGACGGCCAGAACGCATAGATTGCCAGGTCGCCCCTGTCCGTAAGCTTTCAGAGAACTTGCACAAAAATGGACAAAGTTAATGCAGAATATGGACAGAAGGCTCCATGCGATTTAACGTTGAACATAAACGAGCATTAAAAGTAAGCTGCATTGTTCATTGTGTTTAAGCAACACATTGCACAAACACAAAATGACAAAATATTAAGTTTTCTATTAGCAAGAAATTAGCAAAAATGAAATCAATAAAGTAACCTATTGTGGGGGCTTTCCCTTTCATATTATTAAAAGTTGAAATCTTCCTGATTTTTCCCTACTCAGAAATATGTTTAACAACTGATGAGACTAAAACATTTACAGACCAAATATTTAATATTATACATTAAACACAATATCCTAAGTATATATTCTCTATATATTCTCTATAAAATTAAATATGTACTCTAAGCAGAATTTTATCCTGATTATCCTCATCAGACATTTCTTAATGGCCTTTGGCCTGTGAGCAAAGTCTTGCTGATAATTCCTGGTGGTTCCTGTTTAAAACAAAGTATGGCCAGATGTTTTCATAATATACTATATAGCTTTTGTTGATAAAACCATTTCTTTGACATGTGTGTGTGTATGTGTGTGTGTGTCTATATATATATATATATATATATATATATATATATATATATATATATATGTGTGTGTGTGTGTGTGTGTGTGTGTGTTTAGGTTTGATGCAGTTCATCAGCCAGAGTGTTTTCTGGCTGCACCTGGTTCCCTTTCTACTCAGAGAGGGCACATTGCATCATGATCCGCCCCCTGTCCTCACTGCAATTCGTTCTTTCGTGCCCCAGGCCGTTGTTACATCAGCTCACGAGGCTCATAAACAAAACCCTCAGATCTCCTGTATCCAGAAAACGTCCAGGTCAGCAAAGGCCTGCACAGCCACGGCTCTTTAATTAGCAGCACAAGGGCGATAGCAGTGTCAAAGTCAGGATTGTCTTAAGAATGGTAACTTGTGGGCTGTGTTTCAAGTCAAGACATAGTTTGCGGAGATATTATTTAGGGAAAGAAAAACGTGACCTAAAGAGGTCACAAAGGTGACTAGAATAAAATATTTTGGACATTTATCTGGACAGTTTATTGATATTCTTGATCATTTCTTGGGTAAAGCTGCTGTGACCAACCAATCAGTGAAATGTACTATAAAAAACAAAACTGAATTGAAGTAACTACAGAACACAAAGCAATAATTTTCCCCTTGTAAATGCTTATATTCCACCGGATTCAAAATTGAAACTCTCTTAACAAACATTATATATGACTTATATATTTACTCATCTTCTGTTTTATCCTGTACAGGGTCCCAGTGGGTCTGGAGCTAACCTGGAATCAATGGGTGCAAGACAGGAAACACCTCAAGGAAACACATGTAGAACACACCAAAGGAGAACACAGCAAACGCTTCTTAGACAGTCACCAGAGGTGTGCTTTGAACCCACAACCCCAGAATAATGACACATGATTTGTGCTGTCTTAGAAGAATATACAAGAAAAATACTTGTATTATTTTTTTAAATTTAGTTTTAAATTAAAGACAGTGTCAAAAATACTGGGGAACCGCAGTTCTCTCTAGTTTGTATAGGTTAGGAAGCTGCACGTCTTATATGTTTGAGGGGTTAAAAATCAATGTTATTTGTACGTGGCTGAAGTTTAACTTCTCTGTAAGTTTTTATTCACTGTTTGAATTACCACAGAAACTCATTTGTAACTCGAGATGTTTCGTTTTGCTGTAGTTTGTGTTTACTTTCATGCCGTTAGCATTCTTCCGAATGTAGTGTCAGTTCCACCTTAACTTATCTGAAACAGCAAAAATAAGTAATTACCCACCTATGTAGCAGGAATAGAGCAATATAGTCATCTCTGTTTGTGCATTTGTCTCTCTGTTGTCTAAACTACTCCAGATGCATTTTCTCTGCCCAGAGCAGAGAGAGGAAGCTTGGCGTATTGGACCTAGACACCTTATTTTTTAGCATTTAATGACACTGGGGCTTCATAAACACATTACAAGCACAATTCTTAGAGTAGAACAGAACAGACTGGAGAACTAGCTAATTGTGAGGAAAATTTATAAAAATTATAAGAATTTTATTAAAAGTTTTTAATTCAAATTGTGAATGTCACCTTTAAGTGGGGTACAAGAGTAGTAGCAAACATTTCTGAAAGCATCTATAGTGTTAGTAATGTGAACTACTAAATTGCACTTTTTATATAGCATTTAAAATGGGTTTTACTATTATATCCTACTCGTGCATTTAATTTCTTATGTATCTTAGCTAATTTACTAAATTTCTGTAAGGTATTTGTGATTTTTGGATCCAGTGTCATGGTGAAATTATTATGACCCTAGAAAATGACTACTATATCGAAAATAAGGGGATTTATTTGAGACACACTTAAGCTATTGGATGACTTGCACTATTTAATTCAATGTGTTTAGGCAGAGATCAGAATATAATTGTGAAGGGTAGTGGATTCTAGGACCTGGATATTGAAACTGTTAAATTATATAATGCATTTCGAGTCACTTTAGGTCAGATTAAGTCTGTCCCAGGATTAAAACGTGTTTTCAGTGTAATAAATGTGATCTAGTTAAAGATTATTCCAGGAATATCCATTCTCCAGTAAACCAGGTCTTTGTGCCTGGGGCTTTGCTTTCACCAGGATGCTTGATTTCTGGAGTCTTTCTGCCAAGTTGGCAGATATGAAATGAATAAGCTTTTCTCTCAGAAGGCCTGCATTGTGCAGCAAATCTGTACAGGGTCAAAAAGCTGCGGAGTTGGTTGTACTTTGCACAGGTTTCTGGAGTCCATACTTTTTACTAACATCTATATAAAAGTTTTCTAGATCATAGATTATAGATTACCCAAGGCCAAGTTCCAAAACAAACTGGGACAGTATTTAAAACATTATTTGCTTATAAAAAACATTTTTTCCTATGAATGAGTTATTATTTATTTATTAATTAAACAAAAATTTATTCCAAATGTAATGCCTTCAACATGTTCCACAAAGGTTTGGATCTGTTAAAGTCAGTTTAAGACACAAAAATAGTTGAAACTGAACAATAAATAACTTGTCTACTCTTTTAATTTAAATACACGTCAAACTGCTGAAGTCACTGCTTTAGCATTTCACATATGTCCAATATTTTTGAGAACTTGGTTTGCAATTATGCTGATATTAGACTTGTGTCAAACTGACAGTCTTACAAAATGTCCTTCCCACTAATTTGATCAAAACGCATGATGGGACTGCTAACTTTATCTCCTTATTAATCACCTTAAGCACAATTCATTTAAAGTGCGAAAAGAGGAAGTGAAGCAAGCGAAGCAGCACATCTCAAGGACAGAACTCCCGCACTCTGCAGCACCTGCTCCAGAAACTTGCTGATGCCATGGCTATTAGGATTCCAGATCAATGTCTTTGCACCGAATGCCCTGTGCATTTATACAACTGAAAAGCTGCAGTCTACACTGATTACACTGCTACCATCCATGGCCACAAATATTTACATTATATTCTTAGCAAGGACTCTATATGAAATGGGACTCTATATTAAAAGGGGCTTTACTTGGAAAAAAGAAATACTCACTTATGAATCATAGTGATCTTAAGCTCATGTGACACATCCCATTCCATAACATGTTTTTCTATGAAGATTATACAAACACAAAAGTGTTCATAACTGAACATTGAATGTATGCACCTTAAAGCAGCTTAATTCATTATTTGTAAGTGGTGCTTATAAACCTTTGGACATGTATTTATATTTTCAATTTGTTATTAGGGTTCTATATGCAACTCCTGCCTTAGTTAAAGACTCCTTGCCTTTCTATTAACATTGTCCTGCAGTGTATTACATTTACAACCATGCATATCTAATTCCATTCACTAAAAGCTGGATAATCAACTAATTAGCTAATCAATTGGGCTAATTCTTGGAACAACACTAAATATTGCAGAGCTGGAATCCAACACTCTTATTTATATAAGGGGTGTCCAATTCCTGTTCTGGAGACAAGCTCAGCACTTAAATATACAAACTACACCTGAGCACAGACAGAAGAGTTAAACAAGGTTTGTGAGCAGGGAAAACTACCAAACAATTTCATTTTGAGTATATAAAGTAATATGCACCTCAAATGTTACAATGCTCTAAAACATAACTCACCAATTCTTATTCACATAGGCATGGTGTATCTGCAAGTTTTAATTACACTCAAGCAGAAGCACACTTGATCTCACTTGTTTAACAATTCTTATCAGATTTCAGACAATTGAGTTGTGCTCCTAATTAGGTGGAATGAAAACCTGAGGCTGTACTATGGATAAGATTGGTGACCCAAGCCCTTAAAACATAGACACTTTAGATGCCCCTTATCACTAAACCCATGTTAAAATTGAAGTCCTAGTACACAGAAAATTATGTATGTTGTATCAGGGGTAAACAATAAATTGTTTATTGTTAAAGAACTGGTATTAGTGCAAGTTTTCATTCCACCAAACAAGCACTGTCTGTACATTAAGGACATTAAATCACATATTCTCATTATATTGTTATGGCTGTAGTGGATGTTACATACCTTGTATTAAATATTTTTTTCAAAATAAACATTAAATCTGGGATTTTTATAATAATGGCATATAGGTTGCATCATGAGAATGCTTACACTGTCAGGTTACGTACACTTCCAAGGCATTTCAGAAGCTAATCTGCAAGAACTTAACACGTTGTTCAGCATTTTTGGCCTTAACTGATGATAGCTATTGCCTTTATACTGGGTATGACAAAAGACCTACTTACCCAAACCTGTACTCTGTATTAATTGATTTAGATCAATTTACAGCAGAGTAAGCACTCTATTTAAAGCACATTAGTCACTGGGAAGAGAAGGAATGCTCCAGCTTTGACTCAGCAACAGGAAATCTGCAGGGGAGGGTGGGACAGACAGTTGCAGCAATAAGGATCTCTCTCTCCATGACACTAAGACTTAAATATAATCACACTGTGTATTCAATCCCTTCCATGGGCATTGTTCAGGACATGATGAGACAAGCCAGCTTCTTTCCACAACAGCTGAGGCTGTCTGAGCCACCTGCATCCAGGTAACTTTCCATGGTGACCAAGAATTGGGGGGGGGGAATAAAAAAAAAGTCTTCCTTTCAGACACTTAAGACATCAAAATCAACACAAATAGCATCTAAATATGTTATTGTTCTGACTAAACTATTTGCCAAACTAATATCTTTTGAATTTATTTTCCCATATTATATGCAAACTTAAAATAAAAGACTCAAGTGATAGCCAAAATATTAGTAACAAAATTTATTTTTTTTTCAGTACCAGCTCCATGGTAGAAAAACAAAGGACATGACAAACCTGATATAGCTATATTAGCATGATATTAAGCAGTTAACCTAATCTCCTGGAATCAGTCAACATACTTTAAAAACTGAATTATCATTTGATTCCATCTCACTGATTAAGCCTACTGCAGAACTTTTTGGCATTTTAGTTTTTTATGCACTTCAGAATTTGACTAACATTAATATGCAGCAGTAGCACTTTGCACATAAATTACATGATAGTCTCCAATCAAAAAAAAAAAAAAAAAAATACATTGTTCCCACCCCTTGTTAAAACCCATTTTGTGCGTCGTTCTTTGCATATCTTATTTTAAATAAAACAACACGTGCTTCATCCCAAGCCAAACAAAACACAAAACAAAAAAAAAGTCTGTAAGTGTCCAAGTTACACAAGGTGCAAACAACAGGGAAAGTTAGGTGCTAGATCAAGTACGTTTCGTTTCGCTTTATTATTATATTTTATCTATTATTCCAGATTCCAAGGGAATAAGGATGGATTACGCTACAGCACAAGGATCCAGGCTGATGCCTGCATATTCCCGGCTTTGGTGAACCTTTCCCTGGCATGTTAGAGCAGGGAACACCGCGGGTGATATGGAGACGAGGACATGAGAGGATTTTAATGCCCACAGCCCCCAAAACCAATCTCCTGCTTGTACCTGTTCGTGAGCGTGTTTGCCTTGCGGGTGAGTTTGGAAAGGACGGCGTGAAGCCCGTTCAAATGGAAGTGAAACAACTTCTCCAGATCGTCCTCGTCCTCTTGCTCGACCCGGCTCATGTCGAGGCTGCTGGAAACGCCAAGCTTTTCCTTGCGTCTTTCGTCCCCCTGGAGGACGCCCCATTCAATGTCGTTCCTAATGGATTTGAGTAGGACATAGTAGCCGTACATGTCTCCGTGCTTGAAGAAGCTGGACGTAGAGCTCACTTCCTTCGCCTCGTCCAGCGGCACGTCCCTCAAGAGACTGGGCACCATCACCGTCTGGTCCATGTTGTTCACGGCGCCAATGAAGCGGTTCATGGCATTGAACAGAGAGTTTTTTTGGTTGTACGAGTCGCAGATTTGCATCATCTTGGACGATGAACACACTTTAAAAACAAAACGCAGTAGCGCCGGGAAGTTATGACTAAGGATGAGCTAACGGCTTAAGCGGATAAACGTCGACGTGAACCGCGTTATCCTCCTTCTTACTGGGCTGAAACGTAGCTGTGACCCAAGAGGACTCTCCCAGAGGGATGAATATATCCCAACAGAAGGGGGTTTCAATCCCTAACGCTGTTATTAACTGCAGACCTTCACTGCTTTTAAGCTCTAAAGCGAAGGGCTGTAAATCCTCCTCCTTGGTTGTTTTCCAGAGTTGGTAACCAGATAACACTGACCTGAAATAACACAAAAGAGGGTAAGTTCGTTTATCTCGGTTTTATCGCCAAGCTTGTTCAACTAAAACTGCCAACACAATACAAAAAATATGAATAAAAATGAATATTCCTAATAGATCTCACACAACAAATTATGACATACCTGGAATATAATTACATAAACCCAAATTCTGAGGGACAGTGAGATGAATATACGTCCGATCGAACGTTTTTCGCCCCCTAGATATGTTTAAGTCGAAGTGACAACGTCTTCTGCCTCTTATACAGTGCGGTTCAATAGAGGTGCTATGCGGGTGATTTTAAAGCAAAAGGGCGTTCCCTTCAGCTGTCAATCCTCTTTTTTGTCCAGGGAGAAACCGTAACAAGACAACACTGACCTGCAATGAAACAGAGAAGAGATTAGTGTTACTGTACCTCGGAACCAACGGTAAACGGCCACGAGCTTTAAGCTAGCTATCAGATAGCTTTCTTTCCGTCGACGACCGACATGACGTACAAGATATCTTCCTCAAAAAATGTGAGTCAGTTCAACCGTAACTTAATGAAATTCTAAAGCAAAATACAGTTCGATAAAAAAAAACATATTCCAATAAACCTAATTTCCACCTCCACTGCCGCCCTGGCTAGCTTAGCTTCCATGACTAACGTTAAAATACAGCCGGCCGGTTTCGGTCCATTCGATTAATTTGCGCCAATAATTGCAAGTTAAAACCAAAAAACCAACCCAAAAACGTGAATCCAGCGACAACATTCAGCAAAACCTCGCAGCGAGTGCAATAAACGTAGATAAGAATTAGATAACACAGATAACCGGGATTTCCTTCGCTTTATTCCACCCTCGAGTTCAATTCCAGGCAGTGCAGACACGCTCATGAATATTCATGAAGAGTGCATCAGCCCACAGCCGCTTGACTCCCACAACCAATCAGAATCAACCCTTTTCATTGCAGCAACCAATCAGGTGCCGGAAAAAAGTATTGGCTTCGAGCCAAAGTGACGGTTCGTGCCCAATGGTGTTTGCCCCGTGAGGGGAACACTGTTCCGGATCACCTCAGCACCCACAGGAGAGTGATACAACAAAACACAAACAAATAACGGTACAGTAACTATGAAAAAAACAGTAATAACAGCAAAACAGCACACACAGTGGAGAAGTGCACGTATACACTGATCAGCCAAAATATTAAAATTACTTCCTTGTTTCTACACTCACTGTCTAACCATACAGGAACACATTTAGTTCTACACACTTAAAATGGTGATTCTACAAGGTTCTTTGGTCAAGAAAATGGTTCCTTATAGAGTCCTGAACAAGTGAATAACATTTTGCATTATTTAAGGGTCCTTTGCCTTGTGAAGGGGATTACAAATTGATAGAGGATGTGTTAGATGGTTCTAGCATCTTTTAGAAAAGGGTTGTATATGGCACCAAAACAGTTCTTCTACTGCAACAAACTTGACATCGTAGCAATAGAAGGACTATTTTTGGTGACATATAGAAATCTTTTGTGAAAAGTGCTAAATAAACCCTCTATAGCACTTTCTCCATCAATTGGAAGAACCTCCTTCACAATGCAAAGTACCCTTTAATCGTGCAAATGTCTCTTTAATAACTTATGCTTCTATATATAAAAATATATAATCTAGAACCCTTCTGGAACCATAATTTGTAAGAGTGATACCCTTATAGACTTCATCATATGCTGTGTATATTTTGTAACCTTTTTCTTCAATGTAAACTTGTTCTTCAATGGTCAGGTCTCTTCAATATTTGGGTGGTGGATCATTCTCAGCACTGCAGTATGTCCAATGTTAGTGTGTGATGTGCCAATTAGATCACAGTTTTAAAGGAACACTAGGTAAGATTTTTATATATTTTTTTGTTTTGTTTTGTTTTAGCTTCTGGGCTTATATGACAGTTGCAGATTGTAATTCAATTTTATAGCATTGTCCTGAAATCAAGGGTGAGGCGTTGTTGGTTTCCTACCTTCCTCCCAAACCTACACAGTGCAGTTTCTGCAGTGCTGAATACGGAATGACAGATAATGAATGAATGAATGGTACAACTTGTTTTCTCCTTCAGTAAAGGTTTGGAATCATTTGGTGTTTCTATGCTCAATCAACATTGTCTTGATTCTTCATGTCTAAGCATTCCTTATAATAGGTAAAGCTGACTAATCTAATGTGCAAGTGTTGTAGATGCAAATGGCCAGTCTCCACAGAAAAGCATAAAATCAAATTTCTTTATAAATGGACTGTCTGTGAGGAGTTTGGTGTGGTCTTCCTGTGTCTGCGTGGGTTTCCTCCCATAGTCCAAAAACACTTGTTGGTAGGAGGATTGGCTACTCAAAACTAACCATACTATGTGTGAGTGTGTGTCACCCAGCGAAGGACTGGTGACCCATCCAGGGTGTGTTCCTGCCTTGCACCCCTGAACTGGATAAGCGGTTACAGACAATGAATGAATGAATTTCTCAATGTGAAAACGAATTCTCAATGTCAGGCAGATGCTAGAAGTATGTGAAGCTGTCTAGCATAGAGATGTGGATCAGTGGAACTGTTCTCTGGAGTGATAGAGCTCTATTACGTAACTCTGTGATACGTTGTACCACAGCTAATTGTCCAAGATCAGCACCTGACTTTGCTTATGACATCAAATCCTCACAGCAATATTCCAACATCTAGTCTAAAGCTTTCTTAGAGAGTCATAGGCTGTTGATGCTGCAAAGAGAAAACACAATCCTGATTAATATTTTTATTTCAGAAAAACATAAAGGGCCAGATATAATACCTTTAAAGCAATCAGGCAAAAAAAAAGGAAAAATCAGGAGAGGGTTAAACACATTTTCAGAGTACTGTATGTGACAGAGACAGGAGACAGGTGTTTGTGAATGTGAAGTTGCGAGAGAGGTGTGTCTGTTTGTGTGAAGCAACAAAAGAGGTGTGTTAACACATAAATTGCCAGATTTATTTATTTATTTGTTTGTTTTCCCACTGGTTTCCGCTTTAGCACAACAGTGGGGGTGGAGTGCATCATACTGCTTTCCTCAATTTCACAATTTCAGGTCTCTGATTAGCTCAGAAGATGCCATTATATAAATACATAGCGTTACCTGTTCTCTTAAGACTGTATAAGAACATTGTTGGGAAATGTAGCCTAAATAGACATATATCAATATCTGTGTTTTTCCTTGTTCCTAATGCTGAATGATTCATTCTGGGGACAGCTTATCCCAAAGATCCTGGATGGGGGTTCATCATGACAGAGAACAGAAGAAATGTTGAATGAGCAGGTGTCCACACATTTTTGGTCGTATATAGTGTAATTTACTGGGAGTAACCTCCCACTTCCCTCATCTGAGGTGGTATCCCGAGTATGACTCAACTGTACTATTTGCACAAAGTTTCTCAACCAAGATTTCTGAAGTTGAGTCAATATAAAATGCCTGCGTCAATTGTTACCAAGGAGATTTATTTACACCCACTTCCCTCAACCTAAAACCTGAAAGGCAAAAGGCTCAGTGCCACACCAAACATGGCTAGATTTTAAATTAAGACAGATAGACCCACCCGAAGTAATCTGTGGAACTGGATAATGATCCAAGGCTTCAAGACTGTTCATGTTTTGTTTGCTGAATGGTAATCTTAGGAGGAACCATGCTTAACATACAGCAGGAATTACAGGTTAATCACAACCTGTTTTACTTGGTTGATATTGACAACATATCAAATAATTTGTACACACCCCTAAAAAACAATTATTTGATTAAATTTCTCTGAGGTTCAACCATTATGAGCACAGAAGCAATTACACAGTGTTTTAATAATATCACTTTCCAAAAAATACTCCAATAATTCAAACTACAATTATTGATAGTACTGATAGAAATGCTCCAAAACAACCTAAAATGTTACATTAATATACATTTGATTTTTTTCTTCATTTACCTGAAGTGACCATTTTGGAGACAACTGTGTATGACTTTGTGTACAACATATCACTGAATTCTGAGGGAAATTTAAAAACATCAGCAAAACCCCATTTTAGTCTTGTTTTTGATGGTTAATACATAAATGCAATGCTTATTTATGACACTGCCTCCATCCCCAACAACAAAAAAAGGACTAGAATTCTACAATCCAGAGGTAATTATTTTATTTCTAGGAAGTCTCAACAATCTTCAGCAGCCCCCAAATATTGGTATGGCAAAAGAAATAAAAAATAATAATAATAAAAAATAAAACCCAGCACATCTCTTTCTGAGCCTCAAATAACAAAATGGAACATCTCAGAACAGAAACAACACTTATTTCTATGCCTTCAGAAGGCCTTGTCTTGGACATAGATACAAACATATTTACAAGCCATTTACAGGATGTAGAAATAACACAAGCTTATTTTTAAACAACATGTAAACTATATATATATATATATATATATATATATATATATATATATATATATATATATATATATATATATATATATATATAAGACTATAAATAAGGATAATGCATTTATGCATATAAATTATAACAAATTATTACAAATCTGGTATCATTCATATATAGGATTCCATTGGCCATGTACAACATGATAATGTTGAATAAAAATGTTTTCCATTTCCACAAATGTAGTCAATCAGTCAAGACATATTTGATGAATATGTTTCTTCAAGTTTGCAATGACACAAGGCTAATGTCACTAATTAGCAATGGAAGCTTATGAATTTGTGCCAATTAGCATAATCTATAAATCATCACACATCAAAACATAAAAAAATAATTGTCAGTGTAAAACCTTTTATCTCCATTTATACTTTTTTCATTATTTAGTGAGAATTTGTGCTGTGTAACAACAGTCTAAAATGACATAAAAACAATGTTGTTCCATAAACTCAAATTCAAGAACGTTATTACCTTCACCTGGAGATACAAGGTATTATTCCAAAAGAAACATGATGAAAAAGGATTTCCTGAACTATTTTATTATTATTTTTATAATAATATAGTTACTGGTACTGAATGGCAGTCCTATGCTCCCATTATTTTGATGTGTTTTAGTGCCCGTGCAAAATTTCAGATATAAAATATCCTGCTGTGTGACTACATTTGGACTACAAAACACATTTTTTATATTGTGTAAATTTTTGTTTTCTTCTCCAGAAGTAACATAAGTGTTGTTTTGAAACTAAAGCAAATGTTTTGGAAAATAAAATTATTTAAACGTACATTTTTAATTTGGTATCAAATTCATACATAGGCACCAAGTTTAAATATTTATATTTGTCTTAGAAATGACTTTGAAACATAATACAACTAAATACAATCAGGTGTGTCCAAACTTCTGACTGTCATAACTAAAGTTTAAGTTATTAGAGTTATCGTAAACAATTTATTTATAGACACTTGTAATAATCAGTTGATTTTGTTAAGGTGCTCCCATTGTATGTTTATATTATCTCCACAGAAATGCATTGTAAGTAGAAAGGGATGGTCTTTAGCAGCTGCACATGAGTCTAAAGCACCATGTTCAATAGAATGTCTGGGCTAGGGTGTAAAGGCCCAAACATTGGACATTGTGGAGTAGTGGAACTGTGTTCTCTGGAGCAATGGAGCTCCATCCAATAGTTCTAGGATGACTTGTTTTTTTTTTTCTGGGTTTTGGCCTCCTGTCTACATGTAAACGGCATTTTGAGTCACTCATAAGCGCTCCTCAAGAAGGAGATTTTTGAAAACGCCATTGTCACTGTTCTCATGTGGACGAGGAAAATGGAGCTTTTCGAAAACACAGAAAAATGTTTCTGGCTGAAATTTAGCTCCTCACTCTTTATATAGTGAATTACATAAGTCATAAAACTACAATATATACATTTAGATATCACTAAATAACAGATTCCCACATGTGAACAAATATAAATGATGTAGCATTAGAAATATATAATGCAATGTGTTTAGATTCAGTAATGTCATGACTTGTGTAATGCACTACATAGGGAGTATGGAGTGATCTGAGATTAAACCTCTGTGTTTCACCATGTGTGGTGGTGTTTTGATGTCTCGCTTTAAAAGGTGCTATGGCCCCCTAGTGGACTGTCATGATAATGCAGCCATTTTTGTATTCGTCTGGACTGGGATATTATCAAAAACAGAGGGAGGAAAATCTGTTTTTAAAATATCCGGATCCATGCAGATGGTGCCTGAGATGACAAACTGGTGTCCACAAATGTTTGGCCATATAGTGCCATAACCCTAGCCCTTCATGATTAGAAAGCTTGATGGTCCTCCTAAGTTACGTGCGCTTTAGGTCAAGTGCTAGTGTTGTACTCCATCTCCAACATTTTTCTGATTGCTGTGTCCTCCTGTCTCTTTAAAACTGTCCATTTCTTCATCATCTGCCTGTAACTGACAATGCCACCATGTATATTGTCAGCTGTGTCTGTATTATATCACCACCAGTCACTATCTGTGTCATCTCCACTATCCCTACCCTTGTCATCACCGGCAGGAATGTGACCATTTTCTTGACTCTCATCATCATCCTGGCTTGCAGCTTCACTGTCATCCACATGCTCCTTTTCTGTGGTAACAACAGCGCCATCTCCTGTGCCCTTGCTGGAATTTCGTTCATTGAAATTATGCTGGTTATCTTCAGCCTTGACACCTGGCTTAAACCTGTCCGAACTGCCTGACTTCTCAGGCATCTCTTGGAAACTCTCCTCATCTTCAGCGGAAGCCATTAAATCCATGACATTCTTGAGGCCACTCAGAGTCGGCCTTCCATGAATTCCAAGCAGCCTCCTGATGGTGGAGTCATGTACATGAATGTTAGCCGAAGCGAGAATGACCTGGAGATCCTTGGAGGTTGTACAAGGGTTTTTCATCACCTGCCGGATGATCTCTCGCCTCGTTCTTACACTGATTTTGGGGGGACGGCCGCTCCTTGGCCGGTTTCCCACTGTTCCAAACTGTTTCCATTTACGGAGGATGGACCTGACAGTGGTCTTGGGAAGACCCAAACCCTTGGATATGAGCTTGTACCCCTTCCCAGACTGATGGGCCTCGACAACTTGTTTGCGGAGGACCTCTGAAATTTCTTTGGACCTCGGCATTCCCACCTTCCAGTTGCAAACAACAAATTAAAAACTGAGCACAAACCAAGCTGTTTTCCAGTAGTATTCCAACAGCTGCCTTAGTTATGACACTAACGTACAGGACAACATTCAGGTAATGTTTTCCTGCTGAGTTATTAGATAAAGGTGTAGCACTTGAAACAGAGAACTGTCTCTTTGGTAAAGGCCATGTGTAGTTCAGTTGAGTGAGATGTAATCAATCATGTAGCTGGATCAGGAGTCCTGAAGGCTAACACCCATAAAACAAGGGCGTTCTCCAGCTATCATGCCTGTACCACAAAAACTCGGATCTGAAAGAAAAAGACAAGGAAAAAATGTAATAATTTTTACAGTTATTCAAATGATTAGTATTTGTGAGGGACGTATGCTGTTATTATGATTAACAGATACAGTACTGTGCAAAGATTTTAAGCACCTGAAAATATGACATTTAAAAAGCTATTTTTCTGAGCAGTAAGAATTTTTTTGCCAAAAAATCCCAAATTCTAATATTAGAATGAAAACAAATATTGTTATTATAGAAAGTAGTGATAATCTGTGTTTGAAAGTTTTGGCTTAACCCTTTCCATATCTCACCTCATGGCAGTCCAGTATTATTTGGGGTTATCATCCAACACTTGCTTATCTTGTTATACATGTTGTGTAAATCATTAATTAAAAAAACATTATGGGCTGCCCTCTAAATGTGACATTTACAAAAATAAATATAAAAAACATTACTCACCTCAGACCTCTAAAGGTCTTACTTACAAACATCAATTAAACAAACATTATTTACAGCTACTCTCTAAAATTGTTATTAATGAACATGAAATAAACAAATATTACTCAGTGCAGCCCTCTAAATGGTGTTATGAACAAACATCAAGTAAACAAATATTACACATTTTTGTCCACTATTTGTGTTAAAAGCAAACATTTAGTTAACAAACCTTACTCAATTCCGCCCTTTAAAGCTGCTGTTAACATCCATCGAAAGATTTAGCGGCAGTATCTCTTTCACAGAGGTGATATAGGTTTTGCAAATGTTTTCTCTTTCAGGAAGTGTAATAATCATTACTAAAATGTGTTCGTCACTTTGTCTAACACTATGAGGATCTGAAACCACTTTGTTTTACATATATGCAAATATACAGGAAATATATCTATATAAATATAAATATAAGACTTTTTCCACAGTACTGTAGAATACACTGTTTCTGCCTGTAGCAACCCATTACTATTTACCATAATTTATAACCAGATATATAACAAACCATGTTATTTATATATTAATATATGAATGAGATTAAAATGTCATGATTCATCCTGTATGAAATTGTATGAAACTGTATGACAATAGAATAGTTTCTACTTTTTAAATGTTTTAATGCATTTTTACAAGCATTGGTGAAAATAATGCAAGCTAGACTCATTCATTTAAGTCACTGTCTGCTGAGAAATCATCTAGGAAATATTTATAAATTTCCATTTTTTGAATGATTTAATTGAGTCATTTCTAAGACACTCACCAGTGCAAATCCATGAGAGATATTTTTCTGTCAACGCCTTGGCTTAGCATTTCTGCTCTGAAACTGCAGTGCTCCTGTCTCGAAGATTTTAGACAGCCAGTGTTTCTTATGTCATAAATCTAAGAACTAATCTCATAAACTTGCTGGGCGGGGCTTTCAATCAAAAGAAGTAAGAGTCAGAGAAGATTACACAGAGTTATGGACTAATTGTATAATCATAGATACACGTGTACTGAATAAAGGTGCAGTTACATCTCAAACACTTTTAGGGGTTTTTATAGAAAATAACCTCTAAAGATCTACGTAATTTTGATGAGATGAGTGTTTAGGAGATTAATCCTTGACTTTAAAAGTTGCCAACAAATGTTAACATAATACTTAAATATGTGTGTCCTGTCATTGCCTAGTCGATGGCTTAAAACCCAATATTCCTCATTTTTCTTACTTTCCACTTTCAAATTATATTTGGGCCGTTTTCTGAAAATACAGTGAGTGAAAAACTAATGTACTTTACTCCAAAATATTCCGAAATATATAGAAGCCCCTTGGCTTGTGATAATTAATATTTATGTGCTGAAAAGGTAATATTATCTGAGTACTGGCCTTGTATTGATATTAGAGAAAAAAAGATGCTGTTCTGTATTAGCTGCCATTTCTAAACGTAACAGCTTTTAACCCCAGGCTCTTTGAGTTCATCAAATCCATCACTTTTATCTAAAACCCCTGTTTAAGGAGATAAAACTTACCTCCGTGTTAAATTTGGTCTGAAATCACGCACACATTAGCAGATAAGCTAACGTCAAAGCATCCACTCTGCCGTTCAGGGCGCGGGCATGAGTGTCAACGCTGCGTTCTGTTTGCGCAGAAGCTCTGTTAGCGACCTTCTACCGTTCTACATAGTTCCTCTTTTTCGTTTTTTCCCCTCCTTTTACATGGTAGTCTTGAGTTTTATACTTTTATTTTTCCATAACACGTTCAGGCTGATTTTTCCATACCTTCCCCCTGCAGGGAAATTGTCCCAGACTAGGACTGCGCAAAATGGAACCTAACCCCAAGGGGCGTGGTTCAGGTGGGGTCTAAATATATTTTTCTTACTGGTTTGTCTCTGTTTGACTAAAAAGACGTTTCTGACCCAGGGGCATCAGCCTAACATAGAGTTTTGTTATTATTAGTCCATTTGTTAAATTTGTGCTCTGCTTACCTCAGGAGAACCGAAATGAGATACAGTCCTGGAAAAATATTTAAAAAAATGTTGCATGATCATATGTCTCTGCAGGTTCCAGTATCAGTTTCTGTATCAGCCTCTGATCACTTGATTGAAAGGTGATTTACTGCTGATGTCAACTCACACACACACCCAAATTTCTGAGACCAGCTACTCTATTTTAATCTATCACACTGCTTCATTCTGACCTCAGTCCATTTAGTAATTCTGATTTAATATTTATAGTCACAAACACAGGTTGTGCCATGTTAAAATAGCTTTTATTTGTTTTGTCTTATGAAGGATGTTGCTTACAGAGTCATTAACTGGTCAGAAATAGACCTATGCCATAACATGCCACTGAATTGGCCGTTGTCCTTATTTAGAATTTTATCAAATTGTAGAAACAAGCTCATATATTCATATCTGCATATTCTGCAAGCTGTCATACAACAAAAACAGATAGACATTTGAGTGCATCTCACTAATATACATAAATAAATAAACACATTAAACTCATTCAATCACTTTTTGCAATATCTTCATTATGTTCAGGGTCTTGGTGGGTCCGGAGTCTGCCTGGAATCACAGACAGGAACACATCCTGGAGGAGGTGCCAGTCCATCGAAGGGGACCACACACTCACACCTATGAACACATTTGAACAGTCAGTACCCCTAACAGTATGTGTTTTTGGAATGTGGGAGGAAATCAGTGTACCTGGAGGAAACCCTTACAGACACAGGGAGAACAACAAACTTCTTACAGACAGTCACCTGTAGCAGGGATTGATCCCACAACCCCAAGATTTTGCATGTATCCCTCCACAATAAATTTGTTAATTCATTCATTGTCTGTAACCGCTTATCCCGTTGCGGTGAGTCTGGAGCCTACCTGGAATCACAGGGTGCAAGGTGGGAACCCACCCTGAAGGGGGCACCAGTCTTTCACAGGGTGATACACACTCTCACATTCACACCTAGGGACACTTTTTAGTCGCCAATCCACCAACCAATGTGTATTTTATGGACCATGGGAGAAAACCGGAGCACCCGGAGGAAACCCACGTGGACACAGGGAGAACACACCAAACTCCTCCCAGACAGTCACCCAGAGCTGGACTTGAGCCCACAACCTCCAGGTCCCTGGAGCTGTATGACTATGACACTATCTGCTGTGTCACTGTGCCACCCTTCCACCAAAAATTGATTTGACAAAATAAACACTTTATTTTAGTTTACTATATAGAGTTTACAATTGCATTTGAGGATGCAGTAGGAAGAAGCTGAAGTGAGGGAATGCAGGTTGCAGGCAAATATAAGGCCAGTGGAGGCATATGTTAGGGGAATTGTAGGGAACTTGTTGGGGAAATACACACTAGAGGTGTTTATGTGGTTGTTGATGTAAAGATCATACTGAGCACAGAGGATGCATTAACAGTGCCAGTGGGACTAGTTACAGCCTGGGAGGCCAATGTGAATTTATGGTTGTTGATAGTTAAGGGAATTGTAAAGCTGAAAGGCTAACATGGAGCGGAGTGGGTCTTCACTGTTGAGCCTTCCAGGGGTGTCATGGTCTAAATTAAAAATACTGAAGAGGGGAAGTTTCTATCTGATGACCCCTGAGAAGAGCTAGTGATGCTGTGGTTTGGGTACTCATGGTCTGGGCTTAGTTGTTAAGGGTAGCTGGTTGCAGATCGAATCATAAACAGGTACAGCAACTTTAGAGGTCAGAGATAGGATTTGAACAAATGATGAGAAATGCTGTTGCCGAAGGTAGGAAGAGTGTGGGGTGAGCCCTATGTGAAGCTTAAATGGATTGCCATAGGATATTTTACGTCTTATCTTATTTTACGTCTTATTTTACGAGTGTGACTATAGTTAGGTGCAACATGTCAGTACATTGCATTCATAATCATGGCAAGTAACAGCCTTCTGTGAGAGTTCTTAAAAGTTAACATCTTAGTTATATTCACTACCACTGACAAGAATGCTGACTAGTCTGACTGTTCTGAATCCAAACCAGCACTCATTAACTTTGTTTATATTTTAACGACATTTATTGTCATTATACAGTTTTCTGTTATGCCATCATTATCTTTAGGCATTTCTGTAGGCGCTATCACAGTGTCTGGAAGCATAAACCAAATCTTTAAAGTTGACATTAAAAATAACGTGCGCGTGTGTGTGTTATAGTGATATCATTGCAGTGTATTTCTGCATTATAATTCATAGCCTAAACACCAGTGTAAAAAATAATAATAAAAAAAGCCTTCACTTTCTTTAAACACAAAGGCAAATGTTGAGCATGCCGAGTGTGCCAGGCTCCGTGGGCTACAAAGAGTTATGTTGATCCTAGGAATTATGCAAATGAGCCTCATTAAAATTGCAAATATTTGCAAATAATACAGGGAGGTGGGAAGATGAATGTGCACTCGGTGGAGAGACAAAAAATATCCACGCTCTTTCCTCCTTAACATGGTGCTAAAAGGCTCTGTGGTTTTGCGAATGATAGGGAGATGTAATTTGCCCCCCACCACCAGCCCTCCTACTCCACGGTTCTTCATATTTAAAAGATGGTTCACGGAAAAATTTAATTTACATCGTATTCCCCTTTATTCCAAACATTGTCAGTGCGCCAAGTCATGTTCTGCTCTTAGTTTTGAACGGTAGTTACAGGCGTATACAATAGACGTCGATGTCACCTCAGAAACACTCCAAAAACACTTTGGGGAAAAAACGGTTTATTTGGAATTAGTTTGTTTATAACGGATGACTGTAGACAGCATTCCAATCACAACCGGACAGAGTTTCTAGGAGCTGTTTTCTTTGAACCTTGATTTTTGCGTTACGTTGTCCATATGACCATAAAAATGTATTGGGGTAATGTGATAAATTATTTAATGAAATCAAAGTCTTCTAATTGATTTGATTTTCTTTCTTATCCGGAACATATTCTCTCAAGAATTCTTTGAGCCGGAAGTCATTTCATAAATGCATCAAATTTGTGTTTCGTGACTTAAAGTTTTTAGTATTTTGGAGACTAAATACCATGAAAAAAAGCGGTAGTCAAAATACGTATCAATTTATCCAAGACAACATAAAACGGCCTAAGAGTTTGATTATTACACATGAACATAACAGCAGACTTATATGGTGGCACAGTGACCTTTTGTCAATAATTTGTAGGTAGTTTGACGGAAGATAAGTAGGGACCTTGGTTCCTCCCAAGGTTTCCTCCTTCAGCTCTAAAGGAGATTATCCTTGCCATTGTCGCCGTGGCTTGCTCACCTGGGGCATTTACATTTCATGCTAAAACTTCTGTTTTAACTGGAATTCTGTGAAGCTGCTTTGTGAAACAATCCGCTGTAATATACAAATAAATTTGATTTGGTGTGGAAAAAGAGGTTTGTCCGGACAGGAATAATAAAAAAGTAATGATAAGAATTGATTAAAAAAAAACAGTGGGAGCCAGTAATTTTCAGTGCTCTCTGGTAGATTCAAATGTGATATCAAGGAGGTCACGTGACATACGCAAAAACTCACTAACAAATAATTCAGGCACCAAGACATTATTCTGACCATGATCACACAGCGTATCCCTTCTGTGGAAATGTTATACTTTGTGACAAAAGTAATTATTTTAATAATAACAAAGGGCATGGAGGGAATAGGGAGAATCGTGCAACGCTGGCCTTGACTCCCGTTTTTCTTCAGTATTGTGCCGCCACCTGGCGGTGACAACAGGAATTACAAATTGTTGCTCCATGCTAAAGTAGGCCAAAAGCAGCTTCTGACTAAGTATGTTTCTTTAGAATAGAGAATTTCAGACCTAACAAATTCCACCCCTCGATCGTTTTGTTTAAACCTTAACCACAGAATTTGATTGGCACACGGAAAAATCTGTGATATCCCCCTAAAAAAGACAAAAAAACCCACAACTGAGACATGGTTAACGATGAAATGACCAATTTATTAACATAGATCACAGTTGTTTACAATATCAACATACATCATTTTGTTGGCATGCTAGCTGGTGATGCATTTTTAAAAAGTTTAACTGTTATTGTACAAAGTTATTATTGGTTTGTATGTCCGGCGTCAGATTGTGCTCGACCTAAGCGTTTTCACAGACAATGCTATTATTGACCGAGTAATACTGACTGACCCACCAAGACTAGGGGAAACGGTCCAACAGAGTGTGAAAGAGAAAGAGTTATTCTTATTATATTAATAGTGATAATAATAAACATAGGCAAAACAATAAGGACGATAAATACAAAATTAAAAAAAAAGAGAAAAAGCAAAATAAAAGCCTCACAAACACAAATTTAAATACAGATCCAGCAGCCTGGGGTGACTTCCAATGACACAGTTAAATCACAGTTCATTTCAAGCAGAAAGTAAGTCTGATATGGCAGTGGCTTTCCACCAATCCTCAATAAATCGCTAAGAAACCACCCCACCAGTTCTGGAAATACATTATGTTACCAAAAGACACCTCTAATAATGAACAAACTCAGCTGCTTTAAGGTGTTCCCATTGTGAACACAACTGTGTATGCTGCACATATCAACCAGCCCAGTGCCAAGTGTGATTTAGATTGGTATAAAACCCCTACGTACTGGGCTGTGTATAAGTGGATCTGTGTACTCAGAAGTAATGGAGCTCCTTCCAAAAACCTTTGAGATGATCTGTGATCTAAACTAATTGTTCAACACACACTAAACTCAGGACTGAACCCCATTGAAACCTCACAGCAATGTTCGAAGTCTTCCTAGAATCTTAGACTGTCACTTCAGCAACGTTGGGACAATTCCCCATTAATTCCTTTCTTATCAGAGGAATGCTGTCCAAAAACATTTGGCCATGAGGTGTAGATTCTAGAGGGTCTGTATGAGGGCAGATCTCTGCAATTACCTGTCCAATTCTGGATTGTAATCCTACATTTTAGCCAACATGTATCTTTAAAATACTAATCAGTAAATGGTTGTAGAATCATTTAAATATATGCTGTTTTAAAGACAGTGTGGAGGCTCTCCAGGACATGATACAGTTTACATGATAGGCTAAACCTATATATGCAGTCTTTCGTAGCTCAAGTGGACAACATGCTGGACAAACAATCTGATTTGATCAAAGTATCTATGCATTACATTTTCCTTCTGATCTGATCTTTAGATCTATATCCCCTCAACATTGTCATTGCCAGTTCCACTCTTTAACTACAGAAGAAAAACTTACATTACATGACTGGAGCTCAATAAGCATGGAGAAGAACACTAACCTGTCTACAGCTGCAACACTCGAGAGCCTCCATGTATTTTTAGACTAACCAAATATATAATTAATAAACTAGACGTTGCCTACACCACCACTACTCTAGCATGGCTGAAGTTACTCAAAGTATTAACCAAAAAAGTATAATTTCCAAAATTACAGCAAAAACAGGGAGTTCTTCTACGGAAAGTTACGAAAGAAGGCATTTTTCTGAGACTTTTCAAACCCAAGGTAAAAGGAGAGGTGGTCACCAGCGATCTCAGGCGGAGAACAAGCTTCTATAAGGCAGCACGATTACCGATGGCCACAGGGCGGCAGACGTTACAAATTTAGAACCACACCAAGAGGCTTGTTTTGGACAGCACTGACACGAGGGGGCATGAGAGAAACATGGACAGGATTCAGAAACAAAAGAAAGAGAGGGGAAAACAAAACTGAAGGTTATCTTTCCAAGACATGTCCCTCCACAGAGATATTACTATGGCAAACATACAGGATTAAAAACAATAAATAAATACATTTGCCTCATTCACATGGTGGCCATTTTGCTTAATACATCACACAAAGATGATGTACTGGACAGTAACAATAACAGTGAGAGTATTTTCTACTACTAGATATCTCTTAGGTAAATTGATAAATGTCAGCTAAAAGCTAGCACATTAGCTTGATGAGAAATATTAGCTTGGCTAATTAAAATACCGAGCCGATTATAAATATGGTTCACTGCTTGAAGTTTAAAAATACATAAATACAGTTTTTCAACTTTTACGTAACATTTTGATCTGAGGTTTCAAAATGCAAACATTATATATTCAAAATATTCACTTTTAGGACTGATTTAAAGTTGAAACGGTCACTGTATCATCCTTAATTAATATGTGAAATGTTTCTTCATTTGCTAAACTTAATATACGGAAGAAGTAACAAACCAAAATGTAGTTCTAATGTAGCTTAGCCAAAAGTATTTATGATTTATAGTTTTGCTAAGTAGCTTAATGTAGTGTAGTAACATATACCTTGCAAAATAAACAATTAACAACAAAACTGGCCTAAAATGATTTTTTAAAAATGGAATGCACTCAGTATGACAAGCTGTTAAATTTAAAATATTCCACTCTAATTCTACAGTAACAAGCAAATTGTCCACTATGTGAATAAGGCTCATTACTACTCATTATTAGTCCTTTCTGAAAAAATAATATCAGACCAAAACCTAAATCTACGACGCACTGAAGTCAATTACATTTTGATTAAATGATACAAAAAAAGCAGGTTGAATTTAGTTTTAAAGGCTTGATGAAGTGTAACTGTTTCGGCATGCATAGCTTTTTACAGCACGACAGAAGCAAAATGTGTGTGTGTGTGTGTGAGTGTGTGTGTGTTGAGTAAAAGTTAAGGGTTTTGCGAAAGTGCGTGACACAAAATACACACAGTTAGGAATGATGCACTACTGAGAAAGAGAAAGTCAAAGAGAGATAGTAAATAAAGAAAACGAAATGTACAAAGGGAAGGCAGAGAACAGGAAGAAAGAGAGAAGGAGAAGGAAGGCAAGAAGAGAAGAATGGAGTGTGCTAGATTCTTAGGCGTCCTTCCCAGGTTTCAAAAATCTGATATATGCCCTCTCCACATCTCCCTGGAAAAGAGGAAGAAAGATTTTTGATAAGAAAAAGTGCATATTCAGTAAATTATTCTGTATCTCATTTAAGGTTTCAAAGCAAATCGATCAAAATGAGTCATGGTGAAATGTGACATGATTTGGGTCATTTCAATGCATCACAAGTTGAGATACTTACAGCATTAACTTTCTTCTCTCCTTTTCTCTTTCTCTTAACTCTTTTGTTTCTGATGATTTTTAGTTTGATGAATGCTTTCTTACTTTAGCTTTCTTTCTATTCACTCAGTCACAACAATTTCTTGCTATACCGCTCCCTCTATCTCTCTCTATCTGCCTTTTCACTTTCCTTTGTTTTTTGCTGCTGTTTATTTTTCTCATCTTGCTGTATTTTTCACTTTTCATTTCATTTTTTTCACCATTTGTCACTTTTCCATCGCTCAGCTGTCCCACTTTTTAAAAACTTGTTTCCTCTCTTCTCTCTCTCTCTCTCTCTTGCCTACACATTGAATGCTATTTCATTGCATTGCAGCATACTGCTGTCACCATACATTTATCATCTTCATCACATTGCCAGTGTGTATGTGTGTGTGTGAATGTATATTTTCACTGTAGGAAACCCATCTTTTGAATAAACAACAATGCAAGGGCAGAAAAAGCTTTATGGACATCTGCTAATATAAACACATTTAAATTTGATCCCTGCAACTCACTGTAACACAAAAAAAAGTTGGAACAGGAGCATGTTTACCACTGTGTTACATCGCCTTTTCTTTAATAACACCATTTAATAATTTGGGAACTGAGGATACTAATAGTTCGAAATAGAAAATTTCGCATGTGTAATTTTTGCCCATTCTGCCTGATACAAGACCTCAAGTCTTTGGTCCCTATTGTATCATTCTTGGGCTCAGGTCCTCATAGAATTAATGTATATTGCTTTCTCCTTGTGTTCAGTTTTAGGTTGCATTTCTTGATGCAGCAGCAGACTGAACTGACAGAAGTTTTTAGAAGTACCCCCAAGCCCATGTGGCTATTTTTATTACTATGGCATGACAGTTTCAAATGCATTGCCATCTGTGTGTTCAAAGGAAATATTCATTCAACATCCAGCCTTACCCTCTATGGACTAATATTTTTCCATATTTCCTGAATCATTTCACAACATTAAGTATGGTAGTTGATGTAAGATTTGCATAATTTGCAGTCTTGCATTGGAAAATGTTGTTTGAATGATTTGCCAATTATCTCATTAACTATTCACACTTATTTTGTCCCTGTCCCAACGTTTTTGAATTGTGCTGCAGGCATCTAATTCAAAATGTATTTATATTTTCAAAACATAATAAAGTTGGTCACTCTTCAATTTCAAATTTCAGAAATGTTTTGTCAGTTAAATACAGATTCAAGAGAAATGTTTAGAAATCACAGATTATTGTTTTTATTGCATTTTACAAAACTTCCCCACTATTCTGCAAATGGAGTTTGTATCAGGAATAACTCTTTGCTACAGTAACAGCTTCCAATGTTCTGGGATGGATTTACACTATGTACTGGAACATTACTGTGATGATTAGATGCCATTAAGTGATGAAAGCATTAGTGATGTTAGGCACTGATGTTAAATGAATAAGTAGTTCTGGATCCCCTCTCATAACAAAGCATTTGATGGGGGCATTATACCCCTCTAGCTCACACTTGATATTGAGCATGGTGACTTTGAATAGAGTTTTAATGATTTTCTATGGAAATTTTTAAATAATGGGAACCTGAATGTAGATGAGTTCCCTATTTATAAATGTTTGGACATGTTGTAATAATAGTTAATACTAGGAGATTTTATTCAATTCAATTTTATTTATTCTATTTTTATACTGTGTAAATAGTTAAAATAATGAGAAAAAGGAGTTAAGTTTTTTTTCCGGTAGTAGGGATATGTATTATGTGTACACCTCTATATCTACATGTACGAGTGTGTGTGTGTGTGTGTGTGTGTGTGTGTGTGTGTGTTACTTACCTGTAACTGCTCTGCTAGACCATCTCGTACTGATTAGCAGTGATAAACCGTGACAGACAACACGCCAACAGCATCCCGATAAGCTGCAGAGACACCATTTAAATATGAATAAAGAACAAAAGCTCTACTTCATATAACCACTCATTTTTTAAATGCTCAACATCTTAAAGACTTAAAAGATGCAATCCTTCCAATACTCAACACAAACATTTCCGAGCAAAACCTTACTCTGTTTTGGCCAAAATAATGCACTGGTTTGCTTGAAGCATGTGAACGACTTGATGAACAGCGCTCCTATTCATCTCATAATTTTCAGCAAGTTTACAGTGAATTGAATTTGATGAAAGTATGAAACCCTACACAGATTAGAGTGTGAATAATCAGAGAGGGAGAAAGAGGGAAAGAAAGTGGAAAGAGGCAAAAGGAGAGAGGGTGGGAGGAAGAGGGACAGTGCAAGAGGGAGAGAGGAAGGAAGAGAGAAGGAGGGAGAAAGAGGGAGAGAGAGAGAGCAATAGGCAGAGGGAGGGGGAAGGAGAGAGTCTCTCAAAGGTCTGCCTCCTTTTATTCCACGCTGACTAGGTTTAGATCCATTAAATCGGCCACTTATCTGAGAGGTGTCACTGATCTCGGTCAGCCCTCCACCACCACATAGCGCTTACTGTTCAATTAAGTGTGTGTGTGTGTGTGTGTGTGTGTGTGTGTGTGTGTGTGTGTGTGTATGTGTTTGTGTGTTGAGGGTTTGTTGGTCTTCCCTCCAGACCCATTATTGCTGATGGGGTGGTCAGTTTGTGCAGTGAGGGCAGAGATTTAATGGAGCAAATCAACCACTGAGAGAGCGAGAGAGAGAGAGAGAGAGAGAGAGAGAAGCAGAGAGAACATAAATACCGGTCTGCTGTTTTGCATAATAGTCTCAAGGCAGTGTGTGTGTGTGTGCATGTTTATTTGTCTGTGTGTGTGTCTGTGTGTGCATGTTTATTTGTGTGTGTGTGTGTGTGCGTGTGTGTGTGTGTGTGTGTGTGTGTGTGTGTGTGTGTGTGTGCATGTTTGGGTGTGTGTGTGTGTGTGCGCGTGTGGGGTGGGAGAGAGAAAGTGAGTGACATGGGGTGTAATTGTGTATGAACTTCGTACATTCACAATAAACTTCACGCACCTGTGCTGCACGCACGCACGCACAAACACACACACACACACACACACACACACTTGACAGTATCTCTCTCGCTTTCTCTGAGTGTACACTGCAGTTAATTGTAATTAAATATGCATTAACTCTTAATTTAATTTAATTCAGTGTTCTAGTTATTCCCATTCAATTCAGGATCTATCCAGTTCTTGTGGTACAGTTAAAACAAATCTCTCCTTTTTTTACTTACAAATACAATTTTGGATGTAGATGCAAAGTTGAGAATGTAGGCATTTGTTCTGGTGATGGGAAAAGGAACTGATCCTAAGTTCATTGAAACCGCTTATCCAATCCAGGGTCAAATCACTGGGTGCAGGCAGGAGCATGCCCTGAGGGGTGCGGCAGTTCTTCACAAGGCAGCACACACTCACACCTACTGACACATTTGAGTCGCCAATCCACCTACCAGCGTGTGTTTTTGAACTGTGGGAGGAAACCGGAGCACCCGGAGGAAACTCACGTGGACACGGGGAGAACACAACAACTCCTCACAGACAGTCACCCGGAGCGGGACTAGAACCCACAACCTCCAGATCCCTGGAGCTGTGTGACTGCGACACTACCTGCTGCACCACCGTGCCGCCCTGATCCTTTTTTTTTGTCAGATAATTTAAAACATGGAACAAAGATAGTCACATATTTGCTTAATATGATTATATTGCACGTTAAATACACCCTTAATAATCCATACACAGGAGTGAAGCAGTTCTAAACACACACACACACACACTTTTACCTGTGAGAATGCAATGCCAAATGTCACTCCAGCGATGATCCCCATGTTCGTCTCAATAAAAGATGTCACCAGCTCATAACAGCCCTAATCAACCAAGACAAATATCAGACATCAAACTGATCAAAATGTCAGTTTGAGAGTGCAATTACAAAGGTATGAATATGCAAGGAAAAGGAAGTGAACTCACATGGGGGCAACAATTGTGTGTGTGTGTGTGTGTGTGTATGTATGTTACCTGCTGGTAGACTTTGCTGGGTGCTATGGTGGTATTGCGCAAGTCTGAGGCATTACAATCAGAGATGTTGACACAGCAGCTCGGAGGAATTCCACTCCCAGGGAAATACACACTGCCAAACCAACTAGTGTAGTTTAACACTCCACAACAGTGCAGCTATAGAGGAGAGGGGGGGAGGGGTAAAATATAGTTTACTTTAATGTTTTGTTGATTAAATTAAAGTGTAATACATTTTATTTCGGTGCTGAAATAAAAAAAACAAACACTTTAAGAACCTATAACCTACATTTGCCTTGTATCTTTTGTCACCAAGAGGCTCTCTCTCTCTCTCTCTCTCTCTCTCTCTCTCTCTCTCTCTCTCTCTCTCTCTCTCTCTCTCTCTCTCTCTCTCTCTCTCTCTCTCTCTCTCTCTCTCTCTCTCTCTCTCTCTCTCTCTCTCTCTCTCTCTCTCTCTCTCTCTCTGGTTGTGTAAGATTGTCCTTCATCTTCCCCTATCAGGATGTTAGCTAAGATAAACCTGTATCATCTGAGTTGGAGGATAGTGTTCCCCTTCATGCATCAAATCAAATTAAAAAAGTTAAAGATGTGAATAAGTGATATAATATTAAATAGTATAATATAATATGGACACTATAATGCAGCAGCCTGTAAATGTGTAGTTTACTCACACTCCTTTGAACGTTATCCACAGCCAGACTCCTCTCATCCTGAGCGTTGTAGTACTGCACAGCCTCATTGTAGGTCCTCAAGAAGGTGCCTTTAATCTGAAGAAACAAATGTCCACACACACACACACACACGCACAAGCACAAATGTTTAGACGTCACACCTACCAGGCTGAAACAGATGGAGTCCCCAACTGATGCATCTTAGGGAGTCAATATTAAATGGCCCAGTGTGTATTAGTATGTGTATGTGTGTTTGTCTCTCTCTCTCTCTCTCTCTGTGTGTGTGCGTGTGTGTGTGTGTGTGTGTGTGTGTGTAGGTCACCTCATGACGGAAAACAAAGCCAGAGATGCCAGCAACCAGTTCTGCCAGGAACACCAGCGAGAGGAACATTGCGTACTGGAGAGGGGTGTGGGGGGGTTGGGATAAAGAAAGAGATGGAGGGGTAAAAAGAGAGGGGGCAAGAAACAGAAAGAAGGCAATTATGTGATATAAAAAATATGTTTCTAATTTCTTAAGATTTGACATTGGTAAAAAGGTGAGGTGAACACACTTTGTCCACCAGATGGTGCTTTTTCACAGAGCCTTTAAATCCACAATATATTTATTATTAAAGGTAAATTCTGGTCAAACTAAAAAATTCAGACATTGCCTTATTGTGGTTAATTTTGTGTCAGATGTTGACACAAAAGAATACAATCTGTATACTTCCTCTGTGTAAACATATCTACACACATTCACAAAGCAATGCTGGGTGCAGCTGGGGCCTTGAATTTGGAGAAGCAATTACTGGTTCAATTCCTTGGATCAGAAAGAGAAAATACAAAAGGCACCTAACCCCTAAAATGGGTCAAATGCAGAGAAGCAATTTCCCTAAGGGTATCAATAAAGGTGTTTTAAACATTCTTCTGATGAAGTTCTTGAAAGTGATGGTAACATTTGTTGGGGTTTTGTTATGTTCAGAGAATTTGCCAGATTTAGTTAAATGTTGAAGTAAATCAGATTAGCTCTGTAGAAGAACAGTGAGCATCACTGTACTCATCAGAAAAGTATTAACAGTCAGATTGGTCCAGTGTATCTGTGTTCTTATAGGAATGGAACAGAAGACTTTCAGTTTTACAAAATAGAGAGCAGAAAATGAAGGGTCGTCAGTAGCAAAAATGCCTCCACAAATGAATAGGAGATTATCATAATTTATCTCAATATCTTTCAATGTATTTCTGTTGAAGCATTAAGCAAAACACTGTAATGTTAACCTCAGCTTGGCTGTAAACCACAGTGAATGGCATTTAAGCAGTGATGTACATATTTGAAGGGGTGTGAGGTGAAGTACGTCCCAATGTGCCACTTTTGCTCACCCTTCAAAAACAATATCAGAGTGTACACTTCATGGAAGTACTTAGGGCTGAGGGCAAGGACTGAAGCAAGGAATGTTAATCACTCTCTCTCTCTCTCTCTCTCTCTCTCTCTCTCTCTCTCTCCATATATAGTACCAGTCAAATGTTTGGCCACACCTACTCAGGGAGGGTTTCCTTAGTTTTGGGCTATTTTCCACATATTGTGAATGTACAGCACCAGTCAAAAATTTGGACATCTTCCTCATTCAGTGCTTTTTTTTCTTTTTTATTATTTTCTTCATTGGAAATAAATATGGAAGACATTAAAACTATTAAGGAACGCATATAGAATTATGTAGCAAACAAAAACTGTTAAACAATAGAGCAGACTATGTTTTATACTTTAGATTCTTCAAAGTAGCCACCTTTTGCTTTGATGACAGCTTTGCACACTTTCTGCGTTCTTTCAGTCGGCTTCATGAGGTCATCTCCTGGAATGTTTTTCAGTGAACAGCTGAGGCCTCGTCAAAAGTTAATTTGTAGAACTGCTCGCCTTCTTAATGTGTTTGAGACCATAACTTGGGTTGTGCAGAGGTAGGTTGGTACACAGTTCTAAACAGTGTATAGCGCTATTCCACCACTGACTAATATATATATATATATATATATATATATATATATATATATATATATATATGTCCAAGCAAAAATATAGAAAATAAAAGGTATTAATACTAATAATAATTTATTTGTATTTTGACTATATACTTTTAAAGTAATAAATAAGGAAAAATTTGCTACTTTTTTGCTGCTGGGCTCCCCCTACAGTTGCAGAGCCTAAATAACTTTTTAAACACTGCTCAAAAACTTCAAGGGGAATGGGGAGGGAGTGGGTTTGAAGTCTTGACTCCAAAGGTTACTTAATGCAGTTTCTGCAGTTCTGAGCCTGGAGTAGGAACAATAGAGGTTCAATTCCCCTATTACAGGTCAGTGGTGCATCACGATGATTCTGAAGCTGTAATATTAAGGTAAAACCACTACTTAATGCTGCTTTAAATCTCTCTTTCGCCTACTTACCAGTTTGAGCATCCATGGGCTCCCCCTGCAGGTGGCGAAGCATCCGAACAGGCCGAAGACGATGATGGTGGTTCCAGTTCCAATGAGAACATACGGAGCGTTAGTGGAGTTATCAGCAATCAGAGAAATATAGGGACCAAGCATAAACTTCCCCCATAATCCCACAGCTAGCAGGATTGCCCCTGTGATCTAAAGAGAGACAGAGAGAGAGAGAGAGAGAAAGAGAGAGATAGAGAAAGTAGTGTCACTCAGAACCCATACCACATAACTGAATGTTTAAGTTCATACAAATTTCCATTTAAGTGAATTCTAGAGACCAACTAGAGGACTAATTTATAAAGGACCTCAGCAATTAATAGTTAGGCCTGATTTTATTTATTTACTACACGGTTTACCTAGAACTGGAATACACACAATAAAACAATTTGCAACAAATACAGCTATATTAATTTTTTTCTTTATGACCTTATCCCTTACAATTAAGCAGACAGTGTACAAAGAGTGAGTTTGGGTGCTTTATTTTCAGAGATGGTTTATTATATAAACCACTGCCTAATGTTTCATGAACACATTGTACATATTGTACAAGAGATAGTGTGTATAAAGTAAAGAAATACAATTTAATTTATATAATAACAGTGATATATTGAGGAATTTGGGTGTAAACAGTCTGCAAGAACAAAATATGACCGGCAGATGGGGATATAATCGCATGCAGTTGCTGTAACGTGTAATGTATAACAACCCAGTGAAGCAACAAAGACCTTGCAACAAGACAAAATATAGTTGAAGTCTAATTTATCGGTATTACAATTACGTCGCACCACATATTTTTTGAGAAAGGAAAGAGCGTCAAAGAACAAATAAACATTAAATATAGAAACACCACACAAAAACAGACTAATACACATAAACTTAACACTGAGCACAAGTCAGTAAAAACACACGACTGTGAGGAAAAAGATCAGAGGTAGTTCTACATCAGCAATTACTGTTGTGGGTATATCAATTTATTTATTTGCAATTTATTTTTCCATTGTTGAGAAAAAAAATGGAGGAAAATGGTAATTGCTTCCCCACAAATTTCCCTTTCTTACCCCAAATATGATTAGTGTCTGCAGTTTCTTCATTTATGTACTGGAGGTACATAAAATATGAAGGAGATATAATATAAAAAAGGCATTAATTCATTTATTTGGCAATCCAGACCTATGTTGGCATTAAAGCACACATTCATGCACATAAACACTAATGTGACAGTATTAACTGTAAATATCGTATAAAAGAGAAGAGAGTGATCACAGAGCAAGACATGCCATCTTTAAATGTCTAAGCAAGAACAGGAAACTGGGTTAAATAAATTCTCTGGGACATTACTTCTCTTGGCTTGGCTTTCACTGGTGCCCTGGGGCATGCTGGGACATTTCTGAGATGGCAGAATTACCCTTTTAAAGCTGATCTGAGAGCAGCTGGCTCCCATCTAATCAGTGTGTGTGTGTGTGTGTGTGTGTGTGTGTGTGTGTGTGTGATCTTGTGTGTCTTGAGGACACACAAGATCTGAACTGGGAACAGCTCTGAAATCTAAAGTTTCAGATCTGGGACTAACTCTTTTTAACAAGAGGCTAAATCCAGAGCAAGTGTCTGTAAAGTAGCACTTGGGAACTGTTTCATAACATCATAAATTAATTAGATAAAAAGGGGAAATGTGCTTTGCTTCTCTGGACATTATATTCCAGAGAATAACACCCCCCCCCCCACCCCCCATTTTACATTTACTTGCCACTTTAGTAAATCACCCCATTCTAATTAGACTCACTGGCACCTTTATTAGAAAAAACCCTTATATTACCACTCACTGTCCTATTTATTATTAAAGCTCCTGTGGAACTTTTAGTTAATGCCCAAAATATAAAAGACTTTTATTTTGAAATGTCACTTCACTGTTTACAATAGCATCCTACGCTTGTAGCATATTATACAGTGATTCTGTATTCAACCATGACTGTAAATAACAGACAATTCAATTCTATACAATATTGTGATGGGTGCCACAGACTTTTGAAGGATCTGGACCTGTCAGCAGCCTCATCTGCATAGCTCCACTCTCTGTATCCTATTAATGCATGTTAAGTCTACATTTGGGGATTAGATTTGGTGTTGTTTAGGGGATTTGTGTGTGTATACACTTTCTTCAGATGTTTCAGCTGCTGGATAAAGCTCTTCTTGCTCTTGCTGCACACCCAAGTCCAAACAGCTTCTTGTTATTAATTATGACCTTGTTAGGACATAATACAGAGAATGCTTTACACTATTAAAATTGTATGGTAACACAGTGGGTATTTATACAGTCATTTGAGGGTAAATGAGAGATTTCTCAGAGGGCAACATTATATTCTAAATCAGATACCACTAACTTGGTGACAACATGCAGTAAATGAGTGTTAAAAAGGCATTTATGTTGCTGTGCGGGAACATCACTGTCATAGGTTTAAATACAGCAGCAGAAGAATTATACATTAACAACCAGAGTGATTCAGCACCTCTCTCCCTCTGTCAGAGATCTGTCTTTCTTTAGGGAAGTGCTAATTAAGGTGTGAAAAAAGACACAAGTGGGCACGTTTATATTTATGAGAGAGAGAAAGAGAGAGAGAGAGAACAGAGAGAATGAACATGAAATAGAGATAAAAAATAAATGGATAGAGGAATTAAACAACAAGAAAAGAGGGAAAAATGGAGAAAAAGACAAATTTCTATGTCAACCTGTTGTTATTCTTGGCATGTCTGATGTAGCATTAGAGAGAAAGAGAGAAAGAGACAGAGAGAGAGAGAGAGAGAGAGAGAGAAGGTAGAGGTGCTTTGCGTCACCAGCCACGAGAGAGGTGAGAAAGCGAGAGGCAGAGATAGAAAGAGGGTGAGAGAGAGAAGGGAATGAGTCAGGCTTTCAGACGGAACAGCCAACGCTTGAAATGAGCAGAGGGCATAAGAACGACTTTTAATTAAAAAGGAAACACAAAAGCTTATATCCAATATATTAATATATCACTATAATTAGGTTAAATGACAAAGGGATAGTACACAGAGGGAAAGGGGAAAAAGTGAGACTATGATGGAAAAAAGAGAAAAGAGCAAAGAATAACGTAGAGTCCACAGAAGGATTGAACTCACGGGCAATTGTGTGTGTGTGTGTGTGTGTGTGTGTGTGTATGTGTGTGAGAGTCTGTTTGGTAGGAGGGGCGGTGTTCTTTCTGGTCCCTACAATAAAGCTTATGAATTATTGATTGAAAATGAATGAATGATTCATCAGTGTGTCTGTTCCTGCCCCCTTCATCTGTCCTCCCGCTTTCTTTCTATTGTTTAACAGAGTCCTTCTTCCAAGAAAAAAAAAAAAAAGATTACATCAACAAATAATGTTTATTTAAAAATAAAGTGATATTTTTGGGAAAAATCTCACTCAGACCTCCGCCTCCAGTGTTCTTGATCTCAAAACAATATACACATTATTTTAATAATAATCATGGAATAATAAGTGAATAAACACAGAGTTGTTTGTATTCAGTCCGAAATAAAAAGTAGTAATCAGGAGCTGCACAAAAGGGGGCCTAAGGGCACTAAAATGTGGGTGTGACCTAAATTGGGCTGTGGAGCAGAGGAAATGTCTTCTCTGGAGTGTTTCAGGTACATTCAATCCATTTGGGACGATTAGGTGTCCAGCACTAATAACCACAAATCAGTACCTCGTTGTACTTACGTTTACATGGCTGCCAATAAATCCTCACAGCAATGTTTAAACATCTAATATAAAGCCTTGTCAAAAGGGGAGAAGCTGTTACTGCAGAAAAAAGGAATGAATGCCTGAGCAATACCCTTCATTTCAGAAGAAACATTGGTCGAATGATACTCAAAAACATTTTTCACATTTATTATGTGATTTTGCACAACCCTTTTAAGGGTTAATGCAATTTATGTTAATCTTAACCAGTTTAATATTTTGAACTGTTATTTTTATGCCATTTGTCCATTTTATTGATTTTTGAAAAGAGATGAAAAATAACTGGCTTTATATCAGCAGTCATTATCTCCAGTACAGTCCAAAGCTGTGGCGATTTATATCCCTCTACCTGATGCTTGGAATGGAGCATGGTGACTTAAAGGGAATTGTGGGGAACTACAGTTCTCTCTGGTTAATTTACATTCAGAAGCGCCACTTCTTTTAAGGTGGAATGGTAGGTTTGAAAAAAGGCATGACTGTTGTTTGCATGTTGTCTGTTTTTATTCACTGTTTGAATTACCACAGAAATTCGGTTACTTGTTTACTGTTACTTGTTTAGTTTTGAAGCACATTCACTGTGTTTACTTTCATGCAGTTAGTGCTCTCCTGAATTTAGAGAGGGTTCCTACAAATATAATGTGAAACAACAAAAATATCAATATTCCTCATCTACGGAGCAGGAATAATACAAAATGCTTTCATGATTTTCAACGTTTGGATGGCTCTTTGCTGTTTTTCTGCTGTGTGCAGAGAGAGGAAGCCTAGCATGTCTGACCAAGCTACTTTGTTTTTTCACCTGTTCACTGACACTAGGGTTTCATGAACACATTAAACCAGTTTCCAGAATGAAGACAGACTGAATAGCAAATGGTGAGTGTTTTTTAATTACAATTGTGAATGTTGCCTTCAAGGTTTATATGAGATTATACAGTGTCCACATTTCATGCAGCTTAAATAGCTGAATTCACTTATTTTAAAGGATATCTACAAACATTTAAGCACAGTGTATCTGAGGTTAGACTTGCCTTGCACTCCCCATACCCCCACCCCAACACACACTGCTCTCTCTCTCTCTCTCTCTCTCTCTCTCTCTCTGTCTCTCTCTCTATCAGGCGACCCGCTGATAAGAACCCTTTCTTCCTCATAGAAGTCATAATTTCCTTTGAAAGCACATCCATATTCATCTCTGACAAGTCAGCTACGCCCCGGTGTTATGCTCAATTCATAGCTCCAGTTGTGAAAGTAAGAAGGGAAAAAAGACAGTTATTGCCTCTTGTCGCTGGGGACAACGTTATGTGACAACAGCAGGCATGGGCGCTATGGCAACTCGGCCCTTAGCACTGACTAAATCCTAGTGGTGTCTGAGAGGTTAGTACACGTAATAGCATCTTTTTGCAAGTATGTATGTATCTTTACACTTATATAGCGCCTTTCTAGACACCCAAGGACGCTTTACAATCCACACTGCTCAGAACACTCAATCCACACACACACTGGTGAGAAGCGGCAGCCAAACGCGCACAGCGTACTCTCGACCAGGAACGACCGTCCACCTGGAGGACTGCACCGGGCACTAGGGTTTCACCCAGGACAGAGTGCCAATCCATATCTGGGCTCACACTCATACACCAGGACAGTTATTAGACAGAAGCCAATTCACCTACACTCCATGTTTTTGGACTGTGGGAGGAAACCGGAGTCCCCGGAGGAAACCCACGCAGACACGGGGAGAACATGGAAACTCCACCCAGATGGGACTTGAACCCAAGATCCCAGCGCTGGGAGGCGAACGTGCTAACCACTAAGCCACCGTGCCGCCCCCAAGTGTATTTAATGGAGTTTTTTTTTACCACTAAATATAGTAAAAAAAAATTATAAAAGCGATTTTTTTTACATTTGACTCTCCTGAGATGAATCTAAATGCTTTGCAGCTCCTGAATAAACCAATATATGTTCCACATACCAGGTATAAAACAGGTTAATTTTATACCACATGGAGGCAGCCATGTTTCTAATAGGTTTAGTGCAGTTGAGAGGTACATTAATGTCAATAAAGTTATAAACAGTGTAAATGTACCTTTAAAGGTACAACAGCTGTTTTTAAATTCCAATTGTGTTCCCTGAAAGGAACAATACATTCTCTTCACCAGAAGGAGAGGGTAACATTTGTAAGTTTTCATTATAGAACTGTGTAAAATAAAGAAATATAAGTCCTGGAGATGAAGTGGGGCATATAAATACAATACAATATTAAATTCTACAATTATAATAGAATAAGGTACACTCTAAAAAATGGTTGGGTTGAAATAACCCAAGTTGGTTCAATTTGTCAACCCAGCGCTGGGTCAAATAGGGACAAACCCTGCATTAGTTATTTTAACCCAGCTATGCTGGGTTACCAGTTTAACCCAACAGGCTGGGTTATTGACATTGACCCACTATTGGGTAAAAACAACTATATTGTAGGGTTACTGCAACCTTTGGGTTGGTTCATTTTTAATCAATTTAATGCAAGCATGCACACAAATATTATTCCAGGATATTTTTATTAATAAGCCAACAAAAAAATATATATATATATAATCAGTGTCTAGCTGGAATAAAAGACATACACTCTAAAAAACGCTGGGTTATTTTTATAACCCAATTGCTGGGTTGAGCATGTTGGGTCATGATGTTGGGTTATTTTGACTTAAACTGGGTTAATAACAAGCAACCCAGCAGCATTGGGTTGTGTATGCGGACCTGAAAGGGAACAGTCACGTCGTGCGTCGGAATAGGCGGGAAGCCGAGAAGCTCGAGCGAAAAGAAGAAACCGAAAAAACCGAAGAAACTGAAGCTGAACACCAGAGGAGAAGAATGTCTTTTGGCCGTGAGCATATTTGTAAGTTTTTTTTCATTTACATAAGTTTAATATATAGATTAAAACCGTTTTGTATTAATCGGGATCTTAGTTGAGTTCATATTTCTGGTCAGCGAGTAAATCCCAGTTTCCTGACTAACGGACATTATCATTCTGCCGAAGGAAATAAAGACCCAGGCTAACGTCACTAGCTACCAGACTCAGGTTGATTTTTACTAAACCTATATTTATGATGTTTATCGCTGTATCTTCTAGTGTACCCAATTTGGAAGTACTGTGTTTATTAACATTGGCGTTGCTTTGATGTTATTTCTTGCCTGCTAACGCTAGGTCAGTTATGCTAGCGGTACCTCAGATAAATTTCCTGCTCTGCGCCTCCGTGAGGTAGAACTAGCTAGCGTTAGCTGAGTTGAATTAGCTTCCACCTGACTTAAGTTCACTTCTGCCGTTCTTGGACTGATATGGCCCGTGTGTGGTAGCCTTAGGGTATCCATCCATCCATTATCTGTAACTGCTTATCCAATTTAGGGTCGCGGGGGGTCCAGAGCCTACCTGGAATCATTGGGCGCAAGGCGGGAACACACCCTGGAGGGGACGCCAGTCCTTCACAGGGCTAGCCTTAGGGTATGTCATGCTTTATCCCTATTGGGATGTTCGCTTTTTATATGAAAGCCAATGCGCTAAAAAAAAAAAAAAAAAAAAATCTGTACAGCACTCCTTAACCAGTGCTTGTGATTCCTTTGAAATGAATACCTCCTTTGCTTGTTTTTTTACTTATATGAAACGAGTGATAAAAATCACGATGTGAAATCAGAAAATAGCTTTCCATCTTCGTATTAGAATTTTCATTTCCACCTTAACACTGGAAGCATCGCGCTTATTTGACCGAGACCGGAGCAAAGAGAGCCGCTGGTTTGACAGCTGTCACTAAAGTCTCCCTTCCACACCAAAACCAACACAACACACAGAGTAAAGTCAGTCACAGCGCTCAAATACACACCGGCTCTCTGTGCTCCTAGTGTTAAAATTGTCACTAGTCGAAGCTGATGTTGCCTTCCTTATTTATTTTTCCCCCTTCCACCTTAAAGGTCATTTTTCGGAAGACGTTTGCTTTTTATTCTCCATTTTTCGTATTCAAATGTTTATTTCTACCTTAAACCTGTCAGTATATGAGGCTAACATTGGCGTAATTCACTAGCTTCTTGTTTGAATTAGTAGTTCCATCTTAAAAGGGGTAACTGTGATGATTGTTAGCTTTTTAAAAAAGTCTCTTTCCTCTTTGTTCATAATGCATTAAACACCTTTTAATACCACTCGTTATATTCGTAAAAACACAAACCACAAATATTTTACCTTTTAATACCCTTTATTCCTCATGTACCTCTTATAAAACATGCACTACACTAACTTTAACTAGTTGTTAACAGGAGCTGTGTATGAGATAAATATATTCATTTTTCCTATTCATATTCATTAGTGTTGCACCTTGAAACCAGACAATTGCACCCCAATATGGTGCCCACGCCAAAAAGATTGTCATTTCAACCCATGAACATGACGGGTACTCGGCAATGTGACGTCAGCTGCAACCCATTAATAAATGCGTAATATTATGTCAACACAGTGGATCATCTTGACTTTCTAACTTTACACATGGTGTTTTTTTTATTTGGTCTTGTACTATGAAGTCTTGTACATGTCTTTCTAAAATGTTATGTTGATATCTGCAGTGACACATGGATGAATTTGTTCAAACGAAGACTGGAATCTTCAAACATTAATTCCTAAAATCGAAGGTATGTAAAATTTTTGTGTGCATCCTCTCTCTCACTCACTCAATTTTAGTTTTGCAACAATGTATATAATGTTTAAGGACAGTGAGTTTTCAGGTATAGACGTTTTGTCTATACACGAAAAAAAACCAAGGTTTTGTCTCGGTTTTGGCCTCCCATCCCCACACAGTGTTTTAGGTCACTGAAAATTGAGATTTTGCAAAAATGCTCTCCCAAGGTGGAGACTTTTAAAAACAGGGTTGTCACTGTGCTCACGTGGATGAGGAAAACTGAGACAGCACATCTGTCTTTGTCTGAAATACAAATAGCTTTTCACTTCCTCTATATTAAATTACATCAGTCATACACTACACTGTACACAAGCAGATAGCAATAGATTTCAGATTCCCACATATAAATAAATATAAATGATGTTGTATTAGGAATATATAATGCACTGTTAAGATTTAGATTCAGTAAGTCAATGACTTGCGTAGTGCACTACATAGGGAGTATTGAGTGATTTGAGATTAAAACTCAGGCTTCATGGTGTTTTGATGTCCCGCTTAAAGGGAATGTCTACATTTGTTGGAAAACACAGTTCTCTCCGTTTTGTTTACATTCGTAAGTTTTGCGTCTTTTAAGGTAAACGCCATGTTTGAGGGGGAGAAAACTTTAAGTTTTATTCTTTGTTTGAATTACCACAGAAACTCATTTATAACTCGAGTAGTTAAGTTTTGTAGCGCTTTCGGTGATTAAATTCTTTACTCTCCTTTTCAAAATAAATTTTTTTTTTCATTAAAAGACAAGTGTCGTTTTTAATACTACACAACAGTTACCTTAAAAATCAGTGATGACCTTTAAATGACAACTATTTGGTAAACAACACTTTAAACTTTTGTACGCATATTGAGGTATGTATAAAGCATGTATTTGTCCCCAGAGCACTGACCCGGAAAATTTTGTTTTATATTTAGGTTTAAAATCTTTTATTTTTTAATCACATTTCTTTTTTTTTTAAATATATTTAAAAAATGTATTTTATTACCTCTACTCCTCAGCGTCTGCTGTGACTGTGGACAGGGCTATGCAAGAGTGGCTTAAGGACAACATTCATCCACCAAGCCAGGTTAGACAATACATGAAGGTGACTGCAATCCATAGAGCTAATGGATAAGGGAGAATCGGACCAAAACAGTTGTAGAAATACTACAAGAATATCCACGTCTGTTGGACATATGGAGAGAGATTAGTCTCAAAATACTTTACAAATGTGTAAATGTTAATCCACAAATTAAACACAAGTCATAAATTTGTTTCACTGTTCACAAATGAACACCCAATCTGTGTCTCACAGTCTGTAGTTTGTACAAATAGTTACATTCATAAACACACGTGTTTGTTTTTCATAGACATATCACAATTTTATGCAAAAATAAATACATTTGTTTAAATTTACATTGTAAATATTTGTAAAGTCGAAGTCTCGAATTTAAAATTTATATAATTGTTGACTTTTTTATTCTTATAGGCTTTAGACAATTACATTTAAAGCATTTTTATTTCAAATGTGCGAACATGGGAAAAATATCAGTAAAATATAATGTAAAGTTGGGGTAAACATAACAAAGAAAGGCAACTGATACGCTATCAAAGCTAGCATCTGTCCAAACATATCATTACTCTAAAAGCTTACAGGTGTCCAGGCTGTAGGCCACAAATGTGCAGGTGCTTTTTATTTCTGTTATATAGTACAAACGCTTAACCTATTGTGGGCTGTACCCTGGAATTCCATGTGAGTTAGTTTGTGATTTTATTGATTTATTCACTCATTCATACATTAATTCAATTTCCTCTTTCCCACCTTTGCTCACTTTGTTTTCCTAGGTTGGAAGTAATATGGCTGAGTATTTAAGACATACCAAGGACACCAGGGAGCTTCCATATGTTCTGATGCTTGGGGACTGCAGTCGTTGTTCTCAAGCTTTTGTAATCATCAGTGGAGAAGCTCTGGAGCAGAGCACACTACTGAGAGCAGTGGATGTTTGCTTCAAAGCATTTTACGTATTTGACCTCCAAATATCTTGTTGTCATTTATTAATTGTGTTTTCAATAACATTTATAACCTGAAGAAAAATAATTTGAACTTGTTTTTTGTGGACTTCTGGACTAGATATGTTTCTTGGTAAATTATTTTGTGTTGCTTGATTCTCCTGTTGTCTGTGTGTATAAACAATATAAATACACTTTACATTTTATTTTTGAATATTTTAAATGAAAATAAAAATCTACAATACTTTGATAACTTGACTATTGTATGTACACTCTAAAAAATGGTTGGGTTGAAATAACCCAAGTTGGTTCATTTTTAATCAATTTAATGCAAGCATGCACACAAATATTATTCCAGAATATTTTTATTAATAAGCCAACAAACAAAAATAAGAATATAATCAGTGTCTAGCTGGAATAAAAGACATACGTACAATAGTCAAGTTATCAAAGTATTGTAGATTTTTATACATTTAAAATATTCAAAAATAAAATGTAAAGTGTATTTATATTGTTTATACACACAGAGAACAGGAGAATCAAGCAACACAAAGTAATTTACCAAGAAACATATCTAGTCCAGAAGTCCACAAAAAACAAGTTCAAATTATTTTTCTTCAGGTTTTAAATGTTATTGAAAATACAATTAATAAATGACAACAAGATATTTGGAGGTCAAATACGTAAAATGCTTTGAAGCAAACATCCACTGCTCTCAGTAGTGTGCTCTGCTCCAGAGCTTCTCCACTGATGATTACAAAAGCTTGAGAACAACGACTGCAGTCCCCAAGCATCAGAACATATGGAAGCTCCCTGGTGTCCTTGGTATGTCTTAAATACTCAGCCATATTACTTCCAACCTAGGAAAACAAAGTGAGCAAAGGTGGGAAAGAGGAAATTGAATTAATGTATGAATGAGTGAATAAATCAATAAAATCACAAACTAACTCACATGGAATTCCAGGGTACAGCCCACAATAGGTTAAGCGTTTGTACTATATAACAGAAATAAAAAGCACCTGCACATTTGTGGCCTACAGCCTGGACACCTGTAAGCTTTTAGAGTAATGATATGTTTGGACAGATGCTAGCTTTGATAGCGTATCAGTTGCCTTTCTTTGTTATGTTTACCCCAACTTTACATTATATTTTACTGATATTTTTCCCATGTTCGCACATTTGAAATAAAAATGCTTTAAATGTAATTGTCTAAAGCCTATAAGAATAAAAAAGTCAACAATTATATAAATTTTAAATTCGAGACTTCGACTTTACAAATATTTACAATGTAAATTTAAACAAATGTATTTATTTTTGCATAAAATTGTGATATGTCTATGAAAAACAAACACGTGTGTTTATGAATGTAACTATTTGTACAAACTACAGACTGTGAGACACAGATTGGGTGTTCATTTGTGAACAGTGAAACAAATTTATGACTTGTGTTTAATTTGTGGATTAACATTTACACATTTGTAAAGTATTTTGAGACTAATCTCTCTCCATATGTCCAACAGACGTGGATATTCTTGTAGTATTTCTACAACTGTTTTGGTCCGATTCTCCCTTATCCATTAGCTCTATGGATTGCAGTCACCTTCATGTATTGTCTAACCTGGCTTGGTGGATGAATGTTGTCCTTAAGCCACTCTTGCATAGCCCTGTCCACAGTCACAGCAGACGCTGAGGAGTAGAGGTAATAAAATACATTTTTTAAATATATTTAAAAAAAAAAGAAATGTGATTAAAAAATAAAAGATTTTAAACCTAAATATAAAACAAAATTTTCCGGGTCAGTGCTCTGGGGACAAATACATGCTTTATACATACCTCAATATGCGTACAAAAGTTTAAAGTGTTGTTTACCAAATAGTTGTCATTTAAAGATCATCACTGATTTTTAAGGTAACTGTTGTGTAGTATTAAAAACGACACTTGTCTTTTAATGAAAAAAAAAATTTATTTTGAAAAGGAGAGTAAAGAATTTAATCACCGAAAGCGCTACAAAACTTAACTACTCGAGTTATAAATGAGTTTCTGTGGTAATTCAAACAAAGAATAAAACTTAAAGTTTTCTCCCCCTCAAACATGGCGTTTACCTTAAAAGACGCAAAACTTACGAATGTAAACAAAACGGAGAGAACTGTGTTTTCCAACAAATGTAGACATTCCCTTTAAGCGGGACATCAAAACACCATGAAGCCTGAGTTTTAATCTCAAATCACTCAATACTCCCTATGTAGTGCACTACGCAAGTCATTGACTTACTGAATCTAAATCTTAACAGTGCATTATATATTCCTAATACAACATCATTTATATTTATTTATATGTGGGAATCTGAAATCTATTGCTATCTGCTTGTGTACAGTGTAGTGTATGACTGATGTAATTTAATATAGAGGAAGTGAAAAGCTATTTGTATTTCAGACAAAGACAGATGTGCTGTCTCAGTTTTCCTCATCCACGTGAGCACAGTGACAACCCTGTTTTTAAAAGTCTCCACCTTGGGAGAGCATTTTTGCAAAATCTCAATTTTCAGTGACCTAAAACACTGTGTGGGGATGGGAGGCCAAAACCGAGACAAAACCTTGGTTTTTTTTCGTGTATAGACAAAACGTCTATACCTGAAAACTCACTGTCCTTAAACATTATATACATTGTTGCAAAACTAAAATTGAGTGAGAGAGAGAGAGGATGCACACAAAAATTTTACATACCTTCGATTTTAGGAATTAATGTTTGAAGATTCCAGTCTTCGTTTGAACAAATTCATCCATGTGTCACTGCAGATATCAACATAACATTTTAGAAAGACATGTACAAGACTTCATAGTACAAGACCAAATAAAAAAAACACCATGTGTAAAGTTAGAAAGTCAAGATGATCCACTGTGTTGACATAATATTACGCATTTATTAATGGGTTGCAGCTGACGTCACATTGCCGAGTACCCGTCATGTTCATGGGTTGAAATGACAATCTTTTTGGCGTGGGCACCATATTGGGGTGCAATTGTCTGGTTTCAAGGTGCAACACTAATGAATATGAATAGGAAAAATGAATATATTTATCTCATACACAGCTCCTGTTAACAACTAGTTAAAGTTAGTGTAGTGCATGTTTTATAAGAGGTACATGAGGAATAAAGGGTATTAAAAGGTAAAATATTTGTGGTTTGTGTTTTTACGAATATAACGAGTGGTATTAAAATGTGTTTAATGCATTATGAACAAAGAGGAAAGAGACTTTTTTAAAAAGCTAACAATCATCACAGTTACCCCTTTTAAGATGGAACTACTAATTCAAACAAGAAGCTAGTGAATTACGCCAATGTTAGCCTCATATACTGACAGGTTTAAGGTAGAAATAAACATTTGAATACGAAAAATGGAGAATAAAAAGCAAACGTCTTCCGAAAAATGACCTTTAAGGTGGAAGGGGGAAAAATAAATAAGGAAGGCAACATCAGCTTCGACTAGTGACAATTTTAACACTAGGAGCACAGAGAGCCGGTGTGTATTTGAGCGCTGTGACTGACTTTACTCTGTGTGTTGTGTTGGTTTTGGTGTGGAAGGGAGACTTTAGTGACAGCTGTCAAACCAGCGGCTCTCTTTGCTCCGGTCTCGGTCAAATAAGCGCGATGCTTCCAGTGTTAAGGTGGAAATGAAAATTCTAATACGAAGATGGAAAGCTATTTTCTGATTTCACATCGTGATTTTTATCACTCGTTTCATATAAGTAAAAAAACAAGCAAAGGAGGTATTCATTTCAAAGGAATCACAAGCACTGGTTAAGGAGTGCTGTACAGATTTTTTTAGCGCATTGGCTGTCATATAAAAAGCGAACATCCCAATAGGGATAAAGCATGACATACACTAAGGCTACCACACACGGGCCATATCAGTCCAAGAACGGCAGAAGTGAACTTAAGTCAGGTGGAAGCTAATTCAACTCAGCTAACGCTAGCTAGTTCTACCTCATGGAGGCGCAGACCAGGAAATTTATCTGAGGTACCGCTAGCATAACTGACCTAGCGTTAGCAGGCAAGAAATAACATCAAAGCAACGCCAATGTTAATAAACACAGTACTTCCAAATTGGGTACACTAGAAGATACAGCGATAAACATCATAAATATAGGTTTAGTAAAAATCAACCTGAGTCTGGTAGCTAGTGACGTTAGCCTGGGTCTTTATTTCCTTCGGCAGAATGATAATGTCCGTTAGTCAGGAAACTGGGATTTACTCGCTGACCAGAAATATGAACTCAACTAAGATCCCGATTAATACAAAACGGTTTTAATCTATATATTAAACTTATGTAAATGAAAAAAACTTACAAATATGCTCATGGCCAAAAGACATTCTTCTCCTCTGGTGTTCAGCTTCAGTTTCTTCGGTTTTTTCGGTTTCTTCTTTTCGCTCGAGCTTCTCGGCTTCCCGCCTATTCCGACGCACGACGTGACTGTTCCCTTTCAGGTCCGCATACACAACTCAATGCTGCTGGGTTGCTTGTTATTAACCCAGTTTAAGTCAAAATAACCCAACATCATGACCCAACATGCTCAACCCAGCAATTGGGTTATAAAAATAACCCAGCATTTTTTAGAGTTTACAATTATGTTCCATAATTAAGGGAACAGAATATATACCATAGAGGGTACCAACACAGTGACTCTGAAAGATCCAGGCCACAAGGTGTCTGTATAATGGCTAATTCATAACATGAAAAGTAATCATTGGCGAAAATATCTGATTGCTATTTTAATGCAGTCCTCCTACCTGGGACAGATAAAAGCTAATGCTTCCTCCACAACATGTAGCCAACTACCAGTTCTGTTTAAGTTGCTGCATAACCCTAGATCACTGGACAGCTTAAAACATTTGAAGGAAAATGCTAACTGCTCAGATCAGTTATGCCAGCTAAGAGATGCCAAAGCTGGCAAGTATGTTGCTTGTGTTGAAGGAATAGGGAGAGGCAGTGCCCTACTACTCACCCAGAAAGTGAGGCCAATAATTAGATTTCTATTAGGGCTGGGTAATTAATTGAAAATTAATCGAAATCGACATTCAGAACTTTTAATCAACATAATCTTGTCTATATTGTTTATTTCAATTATTTTTATTCTGTAGTGTCCCTACTGTGCGTTCATGTACTGTCCCTTTTAAACCATGCTACCAAGCTGTAGTCACATGATTCTGCCCCTATCTGCCCCATGGAAGCAACCTAAATGACCAAGCGATTTGAGCAGTTTGTACCAAAGAAAAACACAGCGTCTGTGGTTTGGACGTGCTGTGTTTTGACTATAATAAAGATGACACTGGAAAAAAAGTCAAATGTAAACACTGAGAAAAAACCGTTTCAGTGACCAGAGCACAATCACACACCAGATATAAACGGTGCTCAAAAAACAAAAGAGGAACAAGCACCCAGCAACATTAGAAAAAATATCCCAGCTTTAATACCGGAACATATTTACAGTACAAGCCTTGTCACTGAACTATGAGGGTCAAAAATCCAAAAACAATATAATCGTTCATTGTAATCGTGGTAAAGTTTACAATTAATCATGATATTGATTTGCGCTCATATCGCCCAGCACTAATTTCTATAATATGTAAAAAGACGCTTTCACTTTATCACTTTGGGTAATAAAGTTTAGACTGATGGATAAAAAAATGTCAATGTCAAATACTTTCTGAATTCACTGTATTCTGCATTATACACAGTGGTCTTTAATTAGTTTGAGGAATGTAGCTAAATCTAATCTAATACCACACAGTGTATGAACTAAAATTATGGGATAGTGCGGTATGATGGGGAATAGGTAGCTCCAGTATGAAATATCACCAATTACAATGACATATTTTCTTCATTGTACCATAATCAGATAATTGCAATTAAGTAAAAGGAACATCAGTTAATCGAGTTAACTGAAAAATCAGTTAATCTCTCTCTCTTAATGTCTGAATTTACTAAAATTGGTGCATTTTCTCAACAACCATTCCTGCTACCAATAAATTAAAATGTAAAATACAGTAACACTGAGATTTTGTGTTTTTTCTTTCAGACATCCTGTATCAGCATGTGAACATTCCTCATCAGTGTACACAGCTGTGATGGTCAACATCTGTATCAGACCGCACAGTAAAGAGTTTGGTTAAACAAACAAAATGGTCAAAGCCACGTAATATAACACCAAAAACAATAATAGGCAGCAATTACAGTGTTTTAAATCACTTTCCTGCTGAATGTCCTGGCTTTTTGTAGATTTGAGAATTTAATACTTCTCATCACAAAAGTGGAATATCATAGTCATATTGAGATTTTACCTTGTGATAATGAGGAATAAGATTTTATTTAAATATATATTATATAAATAGTTTTTATGTTTAAAAAAACTATATGTGTCATTTTTAGCTATTTTTTATTAAACGTAAATATTGCATTAGGGAGGCTCTGTGATACAGCAGGTAGTGTCATAATCACACAGCTCCAGGGACCTGGAGGTTGTGGGTTCAAGTCCCACTCTGGGTGACTGTCTGTGAGGAGTTTGGTGTGTTCTCCCTGTGTCCATGTGGGTTTCCTCCAGGTGCACCGGTTTCCTCCCACAGTCCAAAAACATATATTGGATTGGCAACTCTATAGGTGTGTGTGTCACCCTGTGAAGGACTGGCACCTCCTCCAGGGTGTGTTCTTGCTTTGTGCCCAATTATTCTGGGTAGGCTCCGGACCCACCACGACCCTGAACTGGATAAGTGGTTTTAGACAATGAATGAATGAATCATTGTATTCAAATTTGTCAAATATGTAATGACCAAATCAGGTTCTGTTGTCTCCCATTGGTTAGGCCTTCAGGAGAAGATATAAATGACTTACACATTAGAAAAGCTACCAACATCACTGAGATGCGACATAGTTTGTACCTAAGAAGTGTGAGACCAATACTGAGAGAAAAAAAATGACTAGGTCATTCTAGTTCAAGACACTTCACTCACTGTGAATGTACAGTAGGATTCAGTCAGATGGTGGAATTGGAATACTCTACACAAGCTTTTACAGAATCACTGTATAGTGCTACTGGCAGAACATTAGATTATATAGACGTTTTGGATATCTATAGCCTAAAGTCAGCGGTATTCCACTGGACAATGGGAATAAGCCAAGTATCTTCAAACTGACAACAACCCCAGACCTGTACCAATGATCCTCTGGCAACGTTTGCTCTGTTCTTGCCAACAGCAAAGTAATGACCAGAATGCCTACACTTTACACCCATCTCACACACCAGTGGGCTCTGTCCACACACACACAAACACACAATAGTGAGACAGGGGCCAGAAGTGGGGCTAACCCATCTGTTCACTTTAACTCCCTCCAAAACACAACCAATCACATTAAGTCCAAAACTGCATGCTAATGTGGCTAACGGGCAGTGAAGTTTAATATTTGCCACTTAGTATGATGGTAAGTTGTCATGTGTATCATGCTAACTGCTAATGGCATTAATTCATTGATAGCAATATTAGCATTTTTTAAGCTAAAAATGTTATGCCCTGAGAGTGTCAGATTTCACATATTGGGGGAAAAACATCATTATCTTTCTCCTATGCTCCTATGTGCTAATTTAATAGTTAATGAACTAACATGGCTTGCTAACCATTAGCATGACATAAATGTGAATGATTAAATTTATATTTTAAATGCACATTATTAGCAGGCAGAATCTGGGAGCTAGGAACATGAAGGAAGGTACAGAAGAGGCCACCAGGCAGGGATTAACACCAGCTCATCACACTACTACACCAGAATACTGATAGAGACAGAGGGGTGGGGTTGAGAGAGAGACTTCCAAAAAGAAGAGGGGGTCTCAGTTCTCCATTTTGAGGAACAGACGGGGAGCTGATGGAATGATGCAGGGAGAAAAACAAAAGAAGAGTCACATTTTGATTTAAAAAAAGAGAGAGAGCCTTTATCTGCACCTCTTAGCATTTCAAATGTCCCGATCAAAGCCTGAATTGTTTTGGAGCACTGAGAGTGAAAAGTGCTGGGAACTCACAAAACGAATCCCTCACTAATTAAATGAGTATGTGTTTAAACAAGGGTCTCACCATGTGGATACCACTCTTAAATCCCATGCCTGAAAAATAAGCTCTGTTGTATATTAGGTTGACTCCGTCTATTGCTTTGTAAACATTATTGTGATAAGCCTTCTGCAATACTAGTACACGATATATTAATATGTTTGGAGAAACCAATTATAATTTCTTTAATTGCTCACATACAGCTTGTATTGCGTCCGTAGGAATATGATGCTTTGGAATAGCTGCATGAGTCTAAGGTCAATATGCCAATATACAACGTTCATCCGCTCTTTTGCCATTTTATGGTAACTGCTGCATATTAATAAAGTTTGTAAAAGGCAAGCAAGAAGAATTTATTTGTCACTGCTTTTGTAATGAGTTCCATCAAAGAAAAACATGCTGCAAAAATTTGTTCTGTTCTTGGGGACAATATTGTTTCCAAAAATACGTGAGTTTTCGCTAAGACAATTTAATGGTGAGATTCACAACTGTATTCAAAAATAAGACCTCGAAGAGTCTTGTGCGCTTACTGACCGACTGACACCAAATGTTGAAACGCGCATGTGCGAGTAGGAACTGTTAGTTCAGCCATATTTCACATCCCAGTTTGTGAACTAAATTTGGAAATGTTCAGCGGTGACCAGAGGTCCTCTTTTCCCTGGACAAGTGCTCTTTTTGGGTGTTCAAGGTGTCAGAAAGTTGAATTGGGACACACTCACGCTGCTTCAGCGCTGTAGGTACACCTTTCACCACGGTGAGCAGCTCAGTGTTTTCCTGGAGCCTCGAACAGAAATGTGTTGAAGGTTGTCAAGGTAATATTTATCATAGTCTCTTCTTTATGTCTCACCGTTACAGATTTTTTGATGAGTAAATTACATCTGCAAAGCTTTTTGTTTAACTTTACATGAAAACTGACAAAATCTTGGGATTATTAAAGCCAGAACCCCAGAGCAAGGTGTTACTCAAAATAAACCAAGCTGTGTATTTGTTACAGCACCGTTTTATCAGTTTTATTCATAGAAATGTAGGTCAGTAGCAAATTTCTAGTTCCCAGTGAATCCCTTTTCCTTTATCAAGTGTAGATTACTTGGTTGATAAAATGTTAAGGTGCTTGGTTTTAGAAATGTTCAAAAACCTAAATGTTATCCTGTTGCTTTCTGGTAAACGAGCTGCTTTAATATCATCTCAACATGATGCTTTAGTTTTGTAGCTTTTTGCCATAAAATGCCAGAAAAACTTCTGCGACAATAGTTATATGACTAAATGACGCTTCGGCTAAACTAGGCTTGTTTTATAAAATATACCATTTTGTTAGCTCCCCAATCTGTTTGCATGCTCGAAACCGTCTAATGTGTTTACGAAGCCCCAGTGTCAGTACATGAGTAAAAAAACAGTCTCTATCCGGTATGCTAGACTTACTGACATATTTTTGCTATTTCATATCACGTAAGTTGGAAATGTCTCCAAACTCTGGAGACGGCCAACTGCAATACAGAAAGTGCCACAAACAAAACAACTCAAGTTACAAATTAGTTTCTGTGGTAATTCAAACAATGAATAAAAACGTACAGAGAAGTTAAATTTCAGCCATGTACAAACATTCCACCTTTAAAGATGCAGAGCTTAGAACTACGTTTCCCAACAATCGTAGACATTGCCTTTAAAGATGAAGATTTTGAAGTTAGTGCTTGTAAACATAGCATATTAATACTTACATTTTACCTTTTTTTTTTTTTTTTTAATACTATACAGTAATTACCATAAAATGACAGAAGAGAGGCAGAACATTTGTATTTTTAATTACAATTACACGTTAAGCAAAAAAACTTCTTTGTACGTCTAATAATAATCTGTTCCATAAAGTGCCACTACAAACCAAACAAACTGTCTCTTACTTCAGCTGACATTATAAATCAATGGGAAGCAAGTAAGTGGATTAGCCTTACGAGCAGATTCGTGAAAAAGTGCTGATCTCTCTTGGCAAGTTTTGCGAACCCTTCAAACCATCTCGGTGATTAAACATCACTCTGAGTATTTATTAGTCTCCTGAATCTTACTCTGCATCTTTATTTCCCCCTAAGAAAGCAACACCTCCACCCTGTGCCTTTAAAATGACCATATCACGGATTTGTCCTCAGAGAAAATACTGCATGTCTAGTTTTGCAAACTCTTCATATTTTTTATTTAATGCACCATTATTTGTACCCATTGCTGATGTAATTTACACACTGAACGATCACTGGATTAAAAGCACCTTCCTTGTATCTACATTAATTTTGCACTTTGTAGTCCTACAATTACAGGGTGTAGTCCACCTGTTTCTTTGCATGCTTTATTATGGTGATTTCACCCTGTTCTTCAATGGTCAGGACCACCACAGAGCAGGTATGATTTGGGTGGTGGATCATTCAGGATGTGTTAGTGTATGTTGCGCTGGTACAAGTGGATCAGAAACAGCAGTGTATAATCTCTATGGAAAACATGAAATGAACTGAGAAGCACATGAGCCTCAGGTCACCATGCTTAATGCCAGGTGTAGGCAAGAGGGGTATAAAACCCAACAGCACTACGCTGTGGAGCAGTTGTACTCTGTTTTCTGCAGTGAAACTCCATCATGTGGGATGATTTGTGATACAGAACTAATCATCCAGTATTTGTAATGCGCTCAAATCTGCATAATAGTGTTCCAACATCTAGTGTAAAAGCTTTCTAAAAATGTAGAAGGTGTTACTGCAGAATATGGACAAAGTATACCATTCATTTAGAAGAAATTATCAATCAGCAGGTGTCCAAAAAGTTTTGTCTATATAGTGCATAAGTTCAGAGGAATTTGTCCCAATGCAGGTCCACTCAGTGTAGGATATAAGTAGCCATGTTCATAACAGATGTAGCAATATATGTATTGTGTTACTAAAATATTTCACATTAAACCCCATTTAGAAACTGTTTATTTGTTGACTTTTAGACAGATAAGTTTTTCTTATATTACCAATTTTACTGCTTTTCTTCCCAAATAACATCCAGCCTTACCCATAACAAAAGGACAGTGTGTGAACCAAGCTAACGTATGTCAATCTAGAAACAACATCACAGTCTCATTTTCCCAGAACCCAAGTCTTCTGCATCTCATGGCCATTTGAGCAAAGCAAACACTCTGTCCAATCAGAGGGGAAGCCTGTATCCATGGCAACAGTAATCCTGCGAACATCTGATGTAACCTCAATCGGGTAGAAAACACATTACACACACACACACACACACACACAAAACCATTTCCAGGCTATCAGGTGCTTGATTTCTGAGTTTTTGCAGAATTTAAATCAAAGTGGGTGTGTTTCCAATCAACCAGCTGTTCCCTATGTAGGGGATTAACTGCAAAGGCAGCCTTTTTCGAGAAATTGTCCCACTTTCCTGAAATATTTGTCTCACAAAATGCAAACGAAGAACAAAGGGTTTGTGACACATTGGCTCAAGATATACCAAAATGGTTTTGGATATTTTTTTATTTTTATTCATTTCATCTTGAAATGAAGGGTGTATCTTTGTCCTTCCTTGCTCTTGTCTCTTCTGGAAAGACCTTACTATATATCAGAACATTCTTGTGAGTTTTGATGGCAGCCACAAGTGCATTAGTGACACCAGGTACTACTGAATCATAGCTCATCTTTAAATAAGTGTCAGACGGTCTGTCGCCCACTCCAGGGTGTGTTCCTGCCTTGCATCCAATGAATCCAGGTAGGCTCCGGAACTACTTTGAAGCTGATCAGTATGAAGTGCTTGCAGAAGGTGAATGAATGAATGAATTAATTAAAAATGGAGAAAGGAAGGGTTAAATGTCCCATTGGCCCTGTAAAACTGCACAACCCAGAGATTAGATATGCAAATCACTTGCTCTGATAAACAGATTAACAACTGTCTGACAAACAACAAACTGTTTGGCTTAAAGAGTTTTTTTTCCTAGGAATGAGTCAGTGTTACACAGTCTGTCTAGATGACGCTCTCCCTCTCTCCTATTCTTCTCTGTTCTCCTGACGTTGTTTATCACTGTCAGATGCCTGACTGGATCACTGTGATACATACATACGCAGTTATTTCATATGCAAAGGTTCTAAATAGTGATCATTCTTTTGTCTTTCTATTACCCTATTTCTCCTCTCTTGTTCTTCTCCTTAGTTCTTCCTCATTCTCCTCACACTTTCCCTCTCTTTATTTCCCCTTTATATTTCTTGTTCTGCTCCTTTCACCCACTTCTTTTGTTTTCTCTTTCAACAAATTCCTAATCTCTCTCTCTCTCTCTCTCTCTCTCTCTCTCTCTCTCTCTCTCTCTCTCTCTCTCATGTGACCTGTAGTCATGCTGTATTTGCACTTTCTGTTCTCTGTGGCTCTGTGCTGGTGTCGGCCAAAAGGACATAACACACAGCAGTATTCACACTACAGGGGGCACACACACAGGGGGCAAGGCAGGAACACACACACATACACAAGTGAACGAAAGTTTAGTTAATTACCTTGATCTAAGACATCATAGAAGAATTATTATAAAATTCATACAACTGCACTGTGTGACCATATGTTTGTTGTAGGTCTGGGCAATTAATTGTAAATTAAAAGAAATCGACATTCAAAACTTCTAATCGATATACACTTGTCTATATCAATTATTATTTTTATTGTTATGTCCCCACTGTGTGTTCATGTACTGTCCCTTTAAAACCACTATACCAAGCTGTAGTTACGTGATTCTGCCCCTGTCTGCCACATGGAAGCAACCTTAACGCAGAGACAAACCCAGCGACTCAAAGCAGTTTGTACCAAAGAAAAACACAGCATCTATGTTTTGGACGTGCTGTGTTTTGACTATAAAAAAGACGACACTGAACAAAAAGAGAAAGCACAATCACACACAACAGTGCTCATAAAACGAGAGGAACAAGCTCCCAGCAACATTAGAAAAAATATCCCAGCTTTAATACTGGAGCATATTTACAGTACAAGCCTCGTCAGTGAACTATGAGGGTCAAAACTACAAAAACAATATAATCGTTCATTAATTGTAATCGTGGTAAAATGTACAATTAATCATGATATTGATTTGCGCTCATATCGCCCAGCACTAGTTTGTGGACACCTGTTCTTCGAACATGTCTCCTGACACAAACTCTTCTGAGAAGATTTTACACCTTTGTACATTGCTATGAGGATTTGATGGCAGCCACAAACTCATTAATGAGGTCAGGTTATGTTCCTCTTTCTGTTGAGAAACATACAGTGTAATTTTAGCAACACTTCTTCACCACACTACTAACTTGTAAACAACCTCTGTATCACAAGTAACCACTGTAACCTGTTTCAGTAACCACTGAAACAGGCAGGGACACTGACAGACACTTCAGCTCTCTGTGATTGTTTCAATATTTTTGCCTCGATGACAACACGACTTCCATGTGTCTATGAGTCATATTTCAGCAGCAGATTCTAAATGATTCATCACCAGCCCTGTCACCCATTTCTCATATCTGACTGATCAAAGCCAATTTTATTGTTTAGAAAAGACTTTATATAACAGTATATATATATATATATATATATATATATATATATAGATATATATATATCATATGGCCTTATAACTCTAAAATGCACTATGGCCATATGTATTTCATAGTTCCTATGAAAGATATCAAAATTGATATACATAGCCCATAAAACAGTTTCATGTGACAATATAAAAACAACCATCACATGACACTTTAACACCAAAATGAATAATAAACACTGTGATTTATAGCTGTTTATAACACTATATATGCCGAAGACAAAAACGTAGTAAAAAAATGGCAATTTGAATATTGGTTATTGGTGTATTAAGCATTATAAGCTGCCAGTTGGAATATTATAATATGTAAAATATGAAATATATGAAATAGAAACACCAAAGAATGTTATAAATAACCAAAGAAACTTTTTAAATCACCCTTTACATTACATTATAACACTAAATATGTTAAACACAGCCAGATGAATAATTCACGACAGCCCTCATGTGATGCCATAAAATCTAAACTGTGCAATAAACAACCAATTCATCATTATAGCAACAGTCATGATTAAAATAAACATGCCAGTCAGGCTGTTTATAACTTCCTCCAACTGACAGAACTTTAAAATGCCAGTCAACCTTGTTATAACAACCTTTATGGGGCATTATAACATTAGAAAGGGCACTTGTGACTGGTTTAATCTGCAGCTGTAGGGCAGTGTAGCAATTCTAGTGAAGCAGCAAATACCCACAGAAGGTAAGCCTCTTACCCACTGCCCTCTTTAACGGTGTCTCTCATTCATTTAATTCATTTTTTTCAAGATTATGCTACATATTTCTAGAAAAACCTCTTTTCTCTGGCTTTACTCTACACTAGGAAATGGCTGAGTGTGAAATGTTGCAAATTTATCACAAAACATTTTCTCATAGTTTCTGTATTATTTACTTATATTCTATAGTATAATTCCCAATGCTAATTATTTTTATAGTTGTAATTATGGGAAGCAACAAAGAGCAAATCAAACATAAGTATAGTAGATAATATTCTAGTATAATACAGCATAGTACCGTATAGTTGAACCACTACCTAAATATGTTTTTAATTGTAACTACAGTCAGAGTCATAATGGTCACAGAGTGATAAAGTATAACATAACAGTCTTCCAGGCACAAGAGACCTTGGTTATTGACCCCTGAAATGTAAATCCTTCAAAATGGAGAGACTATACTAAAACCTCTAAAAAAAGGGAGATATCACAAGGAGTACCAGCACATTTACAGTGCATTAGTGGTTTTTTTTTTTAAAAAAAAAAAACATTGTTGAGTTCACCAAATATAGCTCTATCTATATATATTTGTAATGATACTCCTAATATATTCAAAAGCATTTCAAGGATGTATACCTAGAAATCAGAGAGTTTGGGGCAGGTCCAAAACATAGATTTAATAAACTGGAAAGTGTTTACACCGATCACATTCATCAGAAGTCTCTGGGTAAATGCTGGATATTTTAAATTCTAAGTCCAATGTAAGCACCAGAGGTGGAAGGGTTAATATGAGCTAAAACCGGTCCTGGTTCCTTTTCCTAGCTTTATTAAATTTTGTCTATAGTTCACTGCTCTAAGTTCATCATTCATCTTTAGATGTTAGAAAACTGTCCTTTTGACAGGAATGAAGTTTTCAAAAAGATCCTCCAGCTTTGACTTTAGGGGGTAAAGAAGGAAACTAATGCTCCCTTTTAACAGTGAATTATTTGAACCATAAAGAAAACAAACAGATTATAATATTTGGAAAGATTAGCAATTTTTAAATTAATGTATCAAAGTATATACCATTGAAGTAGCTGTTTAACTTTACTGTTCTCAGCTGTTTAACTGTACCATTAACATTGGACAGTCCTCATAGGAAACTATTGATAAATCAATGAGCAGCAAACTGACAAGTACAACAGCAGAGTGGAAGCCCCAGGTCCCCTCTATAGTAAACCTCTCCAAATACAAACAGCAGCTTTTCTGCTAAAGTCACTTCTCTAGATGGACCCACATGGACAATGGTGTAATCAGCCTATGATTTTGCCTACTCCATTCTTTCTTTTTTTCTGTTTCTCTCTCTCTCTCTCTCTCTCTCTCTCTCTCTCTCCATACATTATGGCTTTTAACATCTCCACTGATGCAGAGCAGGGAGATTGTATAAGATGCAATTTGAGAGGAAAGGCAGCGGTTAGTGGACCCTTACACCTTAATGACTATACGCACCTGTCAGATTCAGCTTAGAGAAAGAGAGAGAGAGAGAGATGAAATGAAAAAAATAAATAAAAAGGGGGAAGAAAAAGACATAGAAATTAAAAATAATGCAACAAAGATATAGGCACAGAGAAAGACACAAGCATTTTAAATTAGAGACAGAAAGGGAACCAAGCTAAAAAGGCTACAAAGCAGAGCTTCTGCTCACTCACATTTCATTTGTGCTGGGGTAAACAGTGGCTCATTATTTCTTTAAGGAAAAACACACTCAAACCTTTCATTCTTCAAAGTAAGAATAGTGTTGTGTTGTTTGTTCCGCGTGGTGTTTTGGCTAAGGCACAGACGTTTCATTAAGAAAAGAAATTCATGAACCGACACAGCTTTAGTCAATGGTGCCTCTCATCTTGGGGAGCACTGGATGTCTATGCTTTCATCTCCGCAATCAGTGGCAGGTAGATATGTGCCCACTGGCCAGATACCCTTTTCACAAATGCACGTTTCAATAAAGTAACAAAGTCAGTCATATGACAAGTGGAGTGGCTCTTCTAGGCTGGCCCACTAGGTGGTCCGGCAAAAACACTGGACTATTCCATTAACTTTGAGCTGACACATGCTGGAGGAGAAACTCCATCCTTGACTGCCCAGCCGCTTGAAGGGAACAAGCGGAAATGATCCGACTCATTATTCACAAAGTCAACCAGCTGAGTAACAGAAGCCAATCCTTAAGAAGCCTGAGAACAGAAAGAGACAGCCTGAAGTTTTCTGTTCAAATCTGGATGAGAACAGCAGCAGTTAATAAACACATATTTGATCAAGCAGAATAGATGGATAATAATACAATAAAGTATATGCTCAGCCAAACAAAAATGTTAAGCAGGGTATTAAAATATTGTTATTTAAAATAACCAAATAACATTATTTAAAAGAAAGAAAGGAAGAAACCTGAATATTGCTTTATTGTCTAGACTTCATTTAAGTAGTCATTACAACTAAAGAGCGAACTTCCTGTAGAAACACAGAAGTGTGTTGCTACAAAAAGACTGAACTATAGACACACTTCAGACACAGAAGCACATTATTCATATATAAGACCTACAAAGTCCTGCAAAGGTTTGTGCATCTCGCTTTAATACTGTATTTAAAGTGGTTTCTAAAGTATCTATATTCTGACAGTACATTTTTCTGTGTGTGTGTGTGTGTGTGTGTGTGTGTGTGTGTAAGTCTGCATGTAGCGTGTGGAACAGTGTAAGAGATGTATCACTTCTTTTGAGGCAGTGAAAATGTGAATGTGTCAAAACATTTGAATGTGTCATTTCCTGTTGGAAACCAGATCATATTTGAATGTATGCTGTACAAAAACCCTAAACTGAATCACATTATTTAGGTATAGGATCTACAATTCTGCAAAGTCTGGTGTTTCTAATGGCACATTTGAAGTAGGAGTAGCTGTTTAAGCTTTGGTGTGAATTCTACTAACATTTAAAGACTAAATTAAATTTCTAGGTGAAAGTATAAAGATATTTGAAGAAATGTTTTTCTTGAAAAGAGGAATAAGACAGTTTCCGGTGAGAGTTAGAATGGAGAAGACATCAAGTACTCTAGGGCCCTTAATTAATAAACTCTGTGGAGGACAGAAATATGCAGTTAAAGGTAGAGAAAGCAAATGACAAGCAACCTGAAAATTGATATTATGGGCCATGGTAAATCTGCATTCAGAAATGTTTGTTTTCATAATATATCCCTTTTTTATGAGTAACAGAACAACATACATATTCCCTCTGTTTTGCCAGAGTGAATAAATGCATGGAAGCAAAGTGATTATCAAAAAAGCTTGTTCACTCCGTGGCCATCTTGGCTCTACAGCTATTCAGTTCTTTCTCCACATAGAGGACCCAGATGCTATCTCAATGAATGGAGAAAGCTTTAAACTAAAAACCATTTAAAACCCATTAACGTTTCAAAATCAGATTTGATATTATTGGTAAATAATATCAAATTTTACCCATTTTACTATTTCCTCATTATGTCTAACTAAAACAAGCAAGTTCTAATCAAGAAATCACAATATTTGCCTTGATCCATAAATTGTCCCACAATAATATTGTGTTTAACTGTGCTTAAAACCCTAATGACTACAAATGATGCAGTAAAAACCCTCCATTAGATTCCTCTGTCCAATAATTAGAGCTTTCAACAACCCCATCCATCACAATCCAACCACAAAACCTGCCTCTCTGACAGCGACAGGGCCAGAGTGGCTTTCTCTTTAAGCAAAACTCGACTCTAGTCGAATCAGATAATTACCACAAAATTGACTTGTAAATATCTACTTAAAGTCCATCTGAAATCATTGTTTAACATTGTTATCTTAAGTTTTTAGCTCAAAACAATCACAAACACCACTCCTGCTTATCCCAAGTGTGTTGACTGAAGCTCCATCAATCCGGAGAAAAAATCTCACTGCTTTTATACCTTGATGACTTTTGGCTCATTTGCATTTGCTGCATCCTAATTAATTTTATGATTTTGTATGAACATTATACAAATGACTTTATTTTACAAGTTTTACATAGTTATCAAATTAATGTCTGTGTCCTCAGTGGGTGCACCATAAAGTAACTCAGGTCACTCTTCATGAGAGATGTCTAATTATTAGTGAGTTGTTGCGTTTTTATTCCAAATATCAAAAAAACTTTTGTTACTTTAAACTTCTTGATGATGCATGACAAACAATAAATGGCACAGAACTAGACATGTTCAGTTATCTTGTCTCAATTGACTTTTTTCTCACTTGTACAATCCCACTCTTCCTCTTTAACATGGAAACAAGGATCACACCTCCATTAAACACCACAGAACAGTGCCCTTAAATAACTTTACCACATTAAACGTCAATTCTGACTTCAACAGTCATATTGCAGCAAGCTAGTGGCCCTTATTCATCTATGTTGTGTAGAAAGCAATACTGATTCAAGTGTTTAAATCTTAGTGTATATTATATATGTATGTGTGTGTGTGTCTATTATACCTTTAATATTCAGGTTAACAATACATACTTATTAAAAGGTGTTTTTCCTACGAAAACATTTATTATTTCCATGTTAGAACAGCTCAATCTACTTCACAGTTAGCTGTCCTTCACACTTTATGAAATTTTCATGATGAATGGACCAAATGAATTACTTGGAATACAGTCTTTTTACACTGACTTCCATTGAAAGTTTAGACGTTTTTTCCGTCTTCTATATAGTTATTATTTTGAAATTACTGTACATGTTTTTCTTTGGACAGTAATGATACACAAAGAGCAGAAAGGCAAGTGTACATACGTCTCCAAAGTCTACATATGTTCAAATGTTCGGGCGAAAAACATATAGGAAGCCATTGCTATCAGTTTTTGTGATCTACCTCAGTTTGAAAACTTTGGACAAAATAAGCAGTTCTGATTTTGTGTCTCTTACATCTTACATCAAGCGCAGACACTTCAGTGTTGTCCCACCCACTTGACTGAGTCTCTCCAATCACAGGCCTAGCTAAAAACACCTGCTCTTCATTCCACACATCTGGACTCTCGCACTGAACTGAGTTGTGGCTCATTCTCATTTAAAAGAACAGGTGCCAAAACAAGTCACTCTAAACAGGTTTGCAGGAAAATTACAATGCTGCATTTTTTTATCCTTGTGGTAATTTGACTAAACATCTCACAGATATTTATTTAACATAACTTGTGAAAAATGGGGTATAATACAATCCTCTATAAACTGCTTTATAATGAAGATAATATGTAAAATGAACAATATTTCCAGCTGTTTTTTTAAGATGAAATGGTCATGGAATTTTTTTTCAAAATCACTGGCTGCTTACTATTTATTTCTGTACAGGGAATAATCTTTCTGTTTATTCTGTATTTTTAGGCTTTTGAATGTCAAGCCTACTTCAGGCTGTTAGACTAACTTAGATGAATAAGAGCTGTCATGAAACTAAAAAGTCAGCCAATTGTTAGGTATTTCATTTGAATGTGACATGAGATAAGGGTCTAGTGTTATGTCTACAGTTAAACTGAAGATTAAGGTCAGATAAACTGTTTGCTACAAAACATACAACACAACGCATTAACACCTGCACCGTGTACGCCATGGGGTTGAGTCACACAGTGTAGTCAGGTCAACTGATAATCTCAAGCAAAATATAACAAATACAAACATAAAACCAATCAATTTGACATAATATTCATTCATCCGTTGTCTGAAACCGCTTATCCACATCAGGGTCGCAGTGGGTCTGGTACCTACTTGGAATCACTGGGCGCAAGGCAGGAACACACCCTGGAGCAGGCACCAGTCCTTCACAGGGTAACACACACTCACACATTCACTCACGCACTCACACCTATGGACACTTTTCAGTCACCAATCCAACTACCTATCCACCTAATGTGTGTTTTTGGCCGTGGAAGGAAACTGGAGCACCCAGAGGAAACCCACGTGGACACGGGGAGAACACAGACTCCTCACAGATAGTCACCCCGAGCAGGACTTAAACCCACAACCTCCAGGTCCCTGGATCTGTGTGTCTGCGACACTACCTATTACAGCCAATTACACTGTCATGGCAAAAGTACTGGGACACATCCTAATCATTTTCAATCAATCAATTCAGTCGTTTAATTCTATCCTATTGCCACAGGTGTAAAACATCAAGCATCTAGCTTTGGGTCATTCCCAAGTGCTCACTGAATTCAAATGTGATACTGCAATAGGATTCCACAACTGCACCGATCGATTTGTGAAATTTCTTTTCTCCTAGATATTCCACAGTCAACTGTGAGTGCTGTTGTTGAAAATTGGAAGTGTTTAGGAACCACAGCAAGCCAGCCACAAAGTGGCAAACCACGTAAAGTTACAAAGCTGAGTGCTGAGGAGCAAAGTTCTTAAAAGTTGTCAACACTCTGCTGATTAAGTAACCACAGAGATCCATACCACCTTTGGTATTAACATCAGCACAAATATTTTGCACCGGGAGCTTCATGGCATTAGGTTTCCATGGTCAAGCAGCTGCATGCAAGCCTTACATCACCAAGCACAATGCCAAGCATCAGATGGACTCTGGAGCAGTAGAAACGTGTTCCTTGTAGTGACAAGTCATGTTTCTCTATCTGGCAGTCTGATGGACAAATCTGGGTTTGGGAAATGTCAAGAGAATGTCACCTGCCTGGATTGTTTGGTGGAAGAGAGATAATAATATAGGGTTGATTTTTAGGAGTTTGCCAAGGTCCCTGAGTTCTAGTGATGGAAAATCTTAATGCTTCAGCATAACGAGACCTTGGTTTTGCCATTTTTCACACATTTCTAGTTTTTATGCTATAAATCTCATAATAGCTTTGTAAAAGTTATACTAATATTCTAATAGTTATGCTACTATAACACATAAAAGCTGAAATGCTAAGTAGGGGTGTGCAATATGACGATATCAGATTGTGAAGGATCTGAGAAGATAGGTGTATTGTAGACAAAGTATTTGTCTACAATACACCATCACAGGGAGATCGTTGGATTGTGCTAATGCATATTCAGTCCCCTGCAGTTTTTATAAGTTGTTTACATACTGTGTACATATTGCACATCTGTCGCACGGGCAGACTCTTGGGACACCGATAATGTAAGTTAATGTTCTAAAATGTATGACTACTGAATTAAAAGCAAAAGAATTCATTTTTCCACACATGAGATCTCTTGCAAAAAAAAAAAAACTAAAAAAAAAAAAAAAAAAAAAACTGGCACCACGAAGCCTGAAGAGCCCACAAGCGATTCACACACACACAAAGCATACCAGCACTTACATAGGTTATCCCCTTCAAAAAAAAAGACCAAATACTATTCTTTCCATCAATCTACTCATTAGCAATTCTCATGTTTGTGTAAAGAGCACTTGCAAAAAAAAACAAAACAAAAAAAAAACAACAACAGTTCAAAATAAATTACAAATAATTTAAAAATATTCCCTGTGAATCATATTTGGCCGTGTAGCCTGGGCTCTCAGCTTTAATGACATGTCAATCAAGTCTGTAAATCAATCAGGGGCAATGCTCAACCAAGAAGGCGGGAAAGTAACTATGCTTCAGCGCCTAACAGACGCACACTGTGAGAGACGACGCAGACAGTTTTATATGGCAACAGCAATCAAAAGATCACTTTGACTGTCTGCCCTTTCCCTGCTGAGACCATTTAAACACAGGAGGGGAGTGAGAGAGGCGGCCTCAGTCTGCAGCCAATCAGGGAACGTGCCCTCCTTCCAACACATCTGGCCTTAAAGGGGAAGAGTACTGAGTTAGAAACAAGACTAAATGTTAGAATAAATCTAGGTGAGTCAGAACGTTTTTCCTGTTTGATTAGGATGTAAAGCCATTTGGAGAGAAGCATGAGATTAGTTTGTTAAGGAAGGTAAAATGTAAAATGTTGCCATTAAGTTTAGATAATAATTTTTTTTCTGTAGTAAAATTAATAATTTTCTTTATGGAGAGGTTGGGGTCTTTGAAGACTCCTAATGAAAATTTCAAAGATTTGAAAATAATTTAGAAGAAAAAAAAAACGTTTTTGGTTTGTTTTGATCATATACACAAAGATTAATTTCAATATCTTATAAATTCTGAAGGCTTTTCAGTAACATTACTTCATAAAATTGCTTCTAGTTTGTTCACTGCCTCAAGATTTAGGTATGTAATTTCAGGCGGAAAATGGGAAAAAAATAGCTGGAGTGTCAAGGGGTTAAAAACCAGCATGAAAATGAATCATGATAAAATCAAGATTGGGATCCTGCAAAAAAAAAAATTGTGATAATGTATTTTTGCCATATTGCCCACCCCTAATGCTAAGTATTGCTAATGCTACATTCCTAGCATCTCATCACTATGATAAGGTGAACACAAGCATTTAGCGCCTCAGTGTAAGCTAATGGCTAATAATATCACAGCTTTAATTAGCAGTTCCATGTAAGCAGGTCACAGTGTTGTCTCAGATTGATGATAGCATTAGCATTAGCACAAAGGGTCTCATCCTGGAAAGGAATTCCGGTCACCTATAAATTCCTCGATCTAAGCCTAATTGGGAGCTCTGCCAGCTTGGGAATGCTGTTTGTGACCTTTCCCTTCCTGGGAGATGGAAAGAGAATCCTAATGAAAATACTTCCAGCTGTCTCTGAGACAGCCATCTTGAAACAAAGCATCCTGACATGCCCTTGGTGAGTTTAAATGTTGAATGTGACATGTTCCAAACGAACAAAAATAGCACTGTCCCATTAGGTCCATCTTTTCTTATTTCTGTTGCATAACAGCCAGGCATGTACTTATATAATAGCAGGGAAGTAAAGGTGGATGATACAGTAAAAAAATATCACAATAATATACAGGGTATTTTTCAAGTTAATATGTAACATAATATATATTTTTAAGAATTGTAACAGACACCAACAGAATAAGTGGTCCTATACTGCTTGCAAAATAACAAGCAATAGATCTAGTCTTTGGCAAACAATTAATTTGATCCAAACTCCAGTCCTGGTTTTACTGTATTAATACAGTTGAAGTAGCACTGAGTTAGAAAAAACAGATTTTTGTTTAAATATGTACTTTTTTTAAATTATTATTATTATTCGTGTAGTTGTTTGATGATCTCAGTACTACAGAACCCAAAACATACTCAAAAAAACACAGTGCCATAATGTCGTAAACACCCTAACTATAAAATGCAAACATTAGAATAAAGTAAATATACACTCAGTATACTTTCTGCTGCCTCAAAATTCTTTCCTAATGTCTTAAATTTTCATATACTTCAGCCTCTGCAAATAAATTACAAAAGAATGGTGCCTGCATTTGGTGGGAGTTTTTTTGAGATGAGTGTTAGCAACAGAGTGTGAAGTATCGAAAGACACTAACACCCCATTATCATCAACTAGCACCTCAAACCCATGACCCTGGTGATTCAAACCTGCATCATTTTTACACCCACAAACACACAAAATGATGATTTTTAGCTGCATTCTAAAGGAGAACAGTAATTACAGTTTTTTTTTATCTTTGTGGGTGATTATGGTAAATACAGGGTTAATTTAATATATTACATTTTGTTTATGGTGCACATGAATATTCAGCTGGACAAATATACTCATAAACCTGATCAATTTTTTTTTCAGGTTTAGATACCAGGTTCCATAAGCTGCATTTCTTGGCCATCACATCATAAAAATCTGTTCTGGTTTGAAACATCCTCAGATAACAAAGTGCAGCTTTGTCCTCTGGAGTATGCTCTCAGTGTGTCCTTCCTGTCGTTTGCTTCACTTCATATGATTTACTACATTCTTATGAAAAACATAACTAAAACCTGCTGAACTTGGTTGAAATGAAAGTTTCCAGATCGGAGTTTATTGTAAAATGTAAGCTGTTGATGCAGATGAATTGGTCCAGTGACCTCTTTGAAACAGCTGTTTCCACCACAGCCACAAGAGGCAGGACATTTCCAGTCACATCACCATACCACCTCCTTAGATTGCTTCACTTCAGACAGCTGTTAGCTTCTAAAGTGGAGTGTATTGAGGAATCCTACAGAGGCTGCAGCACAGGCTTATGATTAGCGCTCTACTGGTCACATGACTGACCATGATGTGCCATAGAACCTGGATGAATGCATAGCTCATAATACCAAAGAAAAGAGAAAAGAAAAAAGAAATAACTGTAATACAGTAAAAGAGAAAGTTGGAAAATTGAAGCTCTTACTCAAGTAAAGTGCCTAAAATGACACTGTAAATACACATCTAGGGCAAATATAACTAATAAAAAATGTATATCGCATCAACACTAATTTTATAAATTTTCATTGTTTTTTGATAGTGATATACATGACTGTTATATTATTATATGATAATTATATCTATATAAATGATATAACAGTATAAACAAATTTTATAACAATATATTATATAAAATTTATAAAGATCAATTGGGGCAAAAATATGATGCCAACTGTAAGATTATGTCCATGCTTCATATTTACTGTATTTTATCACTTGCTACATTAGAAATGAATATCACTCTGTGCATCTAGTGTTTATATAAATGGCAATTTACTGATTGATAGAAGTAAAAACAAAAAAAACTAACTCTTTAAATTTTTGCAGTGTGGATCTGGCAGAAAATACAGCTACTGGATCTTGTCCAGATTGAAAGTGATGACCAAGAGAAGTCAGAAGAGTTACACAAGGTTGACACACTCACTCTTAATTATATCAGTGGAAGTGAAAGCTGAGTCTTGAGGGGGTGTCATTAATTTAGACCACAGACATTCTGCCCTCAGTGCCTTGTGTTACACACAGACAAATGGAGACACATGCAGAATTGACACAGACGTTTCTCAATGAGCAATCATCACTATCTTAATTAAGCTTTTTTATTTATTTATTTATTTATTTATTTATATTCTGTTTACAGCTTAGGGTCATTGCAACATGACTCTGAGGTCCAGGCATCATGGGTTCAGTTCTCAAATTGGGTCACTGACTGTCTCATGCCATCTTCTAGTTCCATGTGTGTGCGACAGTGTGAGTGAGTGAGTTGCCTTGCACCCATTGATGCTGGGAAGGATCTGGTATCTAACCCTCAATGTATGTTCCAAAGTCTTATGTAAATTTTTTTTTGCAATGTTCCAAAGTCTTATGTAAAGTTTTAACAGAAAAGCTGTTACTACATCAATGTGGGAACAAACACTGATTAATACACTTCATATAATTTATAAACAATTTTTTTAAGAGACACAGTTTAAAAAATATCTGTCTCCTCTATAAACAGATGGCAACATGAGCACTGCTGTTAATCCGGGTCATGAAGTCCATCCAGTGAGACCACTACACTTTTAGTAGCTGGGTCAGTCAGATATAATGTTCACAGCATGACCTGAGCGTTACAGAGTTTTGAAAGCCAAAATGAAAAACATTAAGCAACCCTACATCTGTTATAAACATACACATTACTCCCTGAATTTGAATCTCCACTTCATTTATGGTCTGGCTGTTGGTTTAATCTGCCATTGGGATAATGTAGTATATTTTATAGTATATGCTGTATATTTTGAATACAGGAGACATTCTTATTTTTTTAACAAAAGCCGTCTTTTCTGAGTGACAGCTATCAACGTAGTGTGTAATTATATATTTTATACCCTAAAATATTGAAAAATATTGAAGTTTGTTAGCTGGCTTTCTTGCTAACCCTAACTAGCTACGTGGATTACTAGGTACTAGTACTACTTAGCCAATTCAGAAATAAAAATGTTAGCTTACATTATTAAACATATTAATATACATTTCGACAAAATCCTGACTGTATCCATTATCCATACTCTGTCCAACCACTTTAGTTTTTGCCTCTTTATAATTTCCATACCGCGACCCTGAACTGGATAAGCGGTTACAAATAATGAATGAATGAATAATTTCCATACAAGATGCTTATTTTTTGTTGATCCATGACTGAGACAATATTAATGTTACCTAGCTAGAATTCACTGATGAGACTAGGAAACAGAATTTGTTTCAGTGCTCTGATAAGCAGTGCTCTGATAAAGAACATTTTTGAAAAAATTCAACTCTTGTTAAACACCAGTTTAATGCTTGTTGTATGTATATGAGGCAGAACAAATGTCTCTCTTTCTGGACCACAGCCTCAAAAGAACCCCCTCACCTCTATCTCTCTCTCTGTATTTTTTATCTCTGTCAATCCATCCATTGTCTGCTATGGGAAAATAAAAGTGAGAGAGGAGACAGAGAGATGCATCCGGATGTGTGTGCCCTCTGGACAGTAGCTCAATTGATCATGTCATATTCTCACACAGCCTAGAGCTGGAAGAAGAGAGAGAGTGAGGCACTGCAAGGGTGAAATTACTCTCTCTCTCTCTCTCTCTCTCTCTCTCTCTCTCTCTCTCTCTCTCTCTCTCTCTCTCTTTCTCTCTCTCTCTCTCTCTCTCTCTCTCTTTCTCTCTCTCTCTCTCTTTCTCTCTCCCTACCTCCCACTCTCACACACACATAAACTCTCTCTCAATCTCTCAATCTGCTTTCTCTGTCTCTCTCCCCCTCACTTACTCCTTGCCTCTCTTTCTCTTATTCACTCTTCTTCTCTCTATCTCATACACCTTTTCTCCTCTATCTTGTTCTTTCTCAGACAGTTTCTGCTGGGGAACACTACCACAGAGCAAAGCAAACACAATTACAGCCTCACAAAATGTGTGTGTCTGTGTGTGTGTGTGTGAGAGAGAGAGAGAGAGAGAGAGAGAGACTTATGAAAACCTCTTAAACACATCCAGACAGAACTCTGTTGTTAAAACTCATCATTATTCCAAAGCATAGACCAACTGAATCATTTATTTCCCACTGCTTCACTGGTGAGAGTTATTGTATCTTCTCTGAGAGGAGATTTTTAAATGATGCACCACAAACAAACAGGTTTGCCATCCTCAGTTTTGCACTGGAGCTATGAGCTATGGTAAATATTGCTAGCAACTAATAAATAACATAGGTTGGTATCATGGTGATTTCATACTTATTTTACTAAAAGGACATCCCCAGCATGTGTACAATGCATTCGTAAAATGTGTAATATATATATTTATGGATGTTCACCTGAATTTCTGGCAACCCAGTGTCAGCAATCATCCTAAACCTTCCCTTAAGCGTAAACCTAACCTTAACACAAAACATTACTGTAAACATACCACAAAACATCAAAAGGTTAGCAACAACAACAGAAACGCTCAATTTAACTCCTAGAAGTTAGAAATTTTGTCAACCCAATTCCTTAGCTTTCCAAGCTAAAACTGCATAATTTTCCTTTATTTGTTTAATAAAAAAACAATATAAAATATATTGTCCCAAATCAGAACTTGTTTTTGCTTTATTTTCTTCAGTATGCATACCTTGTTTTTATATTTACATTTATGTCACTTAGCTTTATCCAAAGCAACTGAAAAACTGACTGTGACAGGGCACAGCTAAAGTGATATGTGGTCATTTATTGCTCCCTTTACAATGACTGAAAAAGACTTCTAATAAAATCACGTGCATTTTCTGTATTAGCATTATTGTATTGGCATGTCATTGTGATATTATGTAATTGACAGTGATATTATTGTGTAGTCCTGAAAGGTTTATATTATCCAGAGAGTGGGTATTTTTGAATTGTTTTTACTTAGAGAAACTAGAGAGAAATTTGGTGCACATATTCCATGTGTGAACTATATGATAAATTCTGAACTCATAACCATTTATGGATGAATTGCTGGGAAAAACAATAAGGTGTTGAAGTTAAAGTATGACTACAGACTGACCACTGTAATGCTGATAGCTGTGTGGCTGATAAACTTGTTGTGGTGAAAGTTGGCTGGATTAATCTGATTTTATTTGCTTGTACGACATTTTCACAGTGGGATATTGCCAGTGATTTACCTCATTCTCGCACTTTCTTTTTTGTTTGCATGTGTTTTTTTCTTTGCTAGTTGCTATATTTTGGCACATGTTTTTTTAATTGTATCTGACGCCACAGTCAAGGGGTTGTTTAAATGTGTGAGGAATGGCAAGTGTGGCGTGAAAGTGAGATTTGAGATCATTGTGAGTTCCACAGCCAATGCGTGAGTGTTGGCAGCCCTGATTATAGGTGTGGTTAACTCAGGGTCAGAACATAGCAATATTGTGAGCTATCTTTATTTGTAATTGCAAAGGCCATAGCACAAGGGAGTCATCAACCTGAAGACACATCTGTCTATGTAAAATGTTATTGTAAAATGAACAGTGAATAACAAAATATCAAAAGATCAAAAGATGCTGGCAGTTACAAATCGTTAAAGAATTTATAGGAGATATTTAAAGATTTTATACCAAGTCATTTTGGAGCCTATTGGTCCATTCATGATGACATTTTCACACAGGACAGTAGCTGTGTTCAAATGATGTGCTAAACTAAAAATCAACAAAATGGAGATTGTTTTTGTTTTTGGAAAGTGACGAAATATCATATTCAAACATACGACAAATTTTGAAAAGAGGCATCAAAAAAGTAACTGCTGAACCATAAACTGGAATGGGAAATTCCAGTAAATATTTGCTTCAGCTTTGTATAGAATGTATTTAATTTAGTTAAGTCACCATTCTCAGCTGCCAAGGACATTATCGTGGTTCACAAATGTACAGTAATCATTTCAGTAATTTTTATTTGTATGTTTATTTGTATTATACTAAATTGTTATGTGATTTTTGTTTGATATACCTCAGTATCTGGTAGATACACAAACCATGGCCTTATAGCATTCCATACTGTGGCAGCAGTGGCTTAATATTTTTGCATGGAATCTCCCTCTTTCTCTCTCTCTCTCTTTAATCCTGACCCCAAGTCCATCTCTCCAGTGTCTGCTGACCCACTTTCTGTTCTCTGCAGCTCCTCATTTGCTGCCAGTCCACTATCATTTCTCTCTCTCTACCTCTCTCTCTATAACAATGTTTTCCAGAGCCTTGAGTGGTCTTAATAACGTCCAAGTCATTATGGCCTCCGCTCAGGAGCACTCAGCCACTCAGCTTCTTTAGCTGTCTGAGTGGACGAGAAAATGGACGGATGGATGGGTAGATGAATTGATGGATGGATGGATAAATGAATAAATATGTGGCAGAGTGGACAGATGCCCAAAGAATCACTTTCTTATGTCTGGATGTCTATCTGAGAAACTGAAAGAACAGCAGAATTAGTGAACAATCTGATCAACACATTTTCCCTTTATTGCTTTTTAGATCTATTTTAGATATGTCATCAAATGATGTCCACTACTTTAATGTGCACCTATAGAAAAGCACTGCTAGTAGAATGAGTTAACGTCTCTAAGTATTGAGCTTCCTGAGCAGTGGAACTGTTTTCTGGAGTGATGTTGCTCCATGCAAGACCTTCAGAACAAGTTGTGATCCTGAATCTACTGGCCATCATCAGTCCCAGACCTGAATAATGTTTATGTGATAGAACGCCATCAAATCCTGACAGAAATGATAGTGTAACACCTTCCCAGAACAACACAGATGGGCAACTCCCGGAAATCTTAATAAAATTGGAATGAAGAAAAGTGATGAAGATTGGTGCTGATCATCTGCAAACATAGGTGCTCATAAAATACAAGCATATTACACATTGTTGCAATTGAAAATTGCAATGAAACATTGTCACAATGTACTGTTATAATATGGTGGCTGGGAAAACCCAAACAAACTGCAAATTAGAATGAGCTGCAAAAGCACAAAACACAAAATCAAAACAACGACATTGGGGCTTCATTAAAAAATGAGATACAAGTTCAGAAACGCGATGCAACATCAGAAAATAAATGCAAGTTCAGAAAACAACTGCAAGTTCAAAAACGCTGCAAATCCAGTCACAAAACAAGAAAGTTTTCTGAAAGATCCTGAAAGCTGCTGCACTCCTAAAAACACAGAACAAAAGCCCCGTCAGAATCCGACTCCATTCGCTTGAACATGCATCACCAAGCAGCACTGGCACAACAGATTTCACACATGATTCCTGTTGTTTCTGTTTAAAACAAGTGTTTGATTTCCTTCACATCAAACACCAGAACAGTGCCTAAGCATTAGCTGTATTGCATTTAATAAACTGAATACCATTATATGGTTGGTGCAGAACACAGGATTTTTTTAAATCAAAAATATCTCAACAATAAAAAGAAACTTAATGTGTATCAAATGTTGATGAGTTGTGACTGAACTTGCATCGTGTTTCTAAACATGCAGTTGGTTTCTTAACTTGCATTTGTTTTCTGAACTTGCATCGCATTTCTAAACTTGGAGTTGGTTTCTGAACTTGCATTGCATTTCTAAATTGGCCACTGTTATCTTAACTTGCATCGTGTTTTTTAAATGAAGCCTAGGTGTCTTCATTTCGATGGATGTGTTTTGTGCTTTTGCAGCTCGTTTTAATTTGCAGTTCATTTGGGTCTCCCGGCCACCGTATTATAGTCCTAAAATCACCAATTATTAGTGCAATATTTTCACCAATATTGATATTAAACTAAAGTTTATTGCCAGAGTTTGTCAATAAACGGATTCATTGGCAAAGTCAAAGTTGCCAAAAAACTTTCAAGATGACTACTACTGCACAGTACAGTAAAAAAAAAAACTGTAATATGAAACGCTGTCTAGTGTACAGTCTGTCAAACAGGCTCTGTACAAAAAACGCATCTGAAGACTGGATAACAATGTCTTGTCGCTTTAGCATAAACTCTCCCTTGTATCTCCACCTTGCTAAAGTACAGTTAAGCCCTATTTGATTGGATTAGCTTTTTACGAGTACGTCTGTAATAAAAACTTTACATGCTTCCTCTGTTTAATAAACTCTCGCATCCAGATGGGCAAAGAATCTAGAGGACAACCGAGTTTCTAGTTCCTGAATTATATTGCATTGTCACAACATCGTAATCAAAGAGAAAAAGTTGATGAAAACATGCATATTTGAATATAAAAGTAATGCCTTATACCCTCTACTATCATTATAATCTCTCCTTTCATCAGCCTGTGTGATCTCCCTTTTCTCAATTTTTTTTTTCCTTCTTCTGACAACATTCTCCCAGGTGAAGTCCAGAGAACTTTTAACACGTATACCAAGTAACTGGTTCAGTAACTCTTGCATTCTCTTATTGTTTCAAAGTTCAGAAAATATTTTCAGGGCTTATCTCTGAAAATGCACACTCAGAGGCTAAATATGGTGTGCAGCAGTACCCAAACTCCTATTTTATCCAACATGAAATGAGATCAGCCAGCTAAAATGCATCTGGACTGGATTAATTTGTAAATTTCACCAAGGACAGGAAAAAATACAGACAAACCTTACTGTGGACCACTGTTGACTTAAAAGGGATGCTGATGTATGTAAAAAACCCAGTATACACTTGTACCAGAACCACACAGCACCGGCTAGTGTTTGGACAGGGGGTCTTTCTAATCACATAAGTGAAAATGATCCACAGCTGAAATAATACCTGAACAATAGAAGTCATACACTCAGAAAATGACCACTGACGACTGAGGTAGATGGGTAAAGAGGCCAGTGAGTATAATAAGAAGGTAGTATGTCTAAGATTCTAAGGTAGTATTTCTAAAAGAAAGAAAGGAAGGAAGGAAGGAAGGAAGGAAGGAAGGAAGGAAGGAAGGAAGGAAGGAAGAAAGGAAGGAAGGAAGGTAGGTAGGTAGGTAGGTAGGTGCTTATTTTCTTAACCACTGCAGTAAACACTGATCTCAAGAAGTCAACATCCACATCACCCACATCTCTGCCTATAGTTAACATCTAATAGAAATGAACTAGTTTAGCACAACAACATGCAAAGTTCAACCAGCATTTTTCATCTCTAATCTTTGCTGCCCACACTGCTGCTTCGTAAATATGAATCAGAGAGGAAAGGGGTGTCAAAAAGCCTAGAGAACTGGACATCAGGAGTGTGGAGGAAGGAGCCAGTGCCCACGTTAGAGCTGCATCATATGTATAATATATTTATATATGTTGTAATATAGATATATCTTCCAATACAAATAAAAGACACTGCTGAATTAATAAACTAATCTAAAATTTTCCAACCAGAATAAATGACTTTAGTACTGATTAATCAGTTTACATCAAAAAAACTCACAACTGAAACTTCTAGCCATTCAGCAAGACAATGTTTCTTAGGTTTCTATAATGGCTTTAAAGGAGTAGTAATTATTTTCCATTATGAAAAAGTAGTAAACATTAATTAAAGCAGTGGTACCCAAAGTGGGAGGCACGGAACAATTGCGGGGTGGGCAAATGTGGTACGCACGTTTGAGCACTGCTAGAAAAAGATGGACAAGTTTGTGTGAGCTAAACATGCAGAAGATGTATTTTCTCAAGCCACAACTTCCAAAGGGAAAACAAGAAAATATGATGAGGCATATCTCAAAGCAAGCTCATACCAGTCACTGAGGAGATGAGGGGATTTAATGTGTCATTTTTGAAGAACAAATGTACAGATTTTATTGAGATTTATAATTAATTTTTTGTGCAGAGAAGCAATTAGGAGCAAATATGTTTAACAATGACTGTTAAAACCAATCACTTTATTTATTTATTTTTTCTATAAGTATTTGCAGGTTTTTTATGAATGTATAAAAATAAATATCCAGTGGAGCTTGGAATTAAAAGATGTGTACATGTGTACAAAACAGGGGCATGGCAGAAAAAGTTTGGGAACCACTTTGGGGACTATTTATTTTAGTGATTCTATAAATTGTAAGTCCTGTGAGATGAAGACACATATTTGCTTTCTAGGAAGGAGTCCCCCACATGGTGGTAGCCATACTTTCAATAGGTCTAAAAATGGCTCCTGACACCTCCAGAAAGTACTGTTTTATAAAATAAAGTATTTCATTTTAAAAGGTCATTGGAAATTTTAAAAATGCTCATTTAAGTGAAAAATAAATAGTTACAGTGTCTTCTATTTGGTTAGGTACTTCAGCACACTGAATAGACAAATGCCTATAAATCACAATAAATTTTTTTCTTTCATTCATTGTTTGTAACTGCTTATCCAGATCAGGGTCGTGGTACAATCCAGTTTTTATTTACTGAAAATAGAAGAAACATGGGGAAAGCTGGTTATCATTTTATTAATTGTTACATTTGCCTATAAATATTATACCGCAGTGTTAGAGAGACACTACATAATATTTTACTACAATTGTGCCCTTTTAAAAAAGCTTTATAGAATTTGTAATGAACTGAAAGGTTTGTTGTCATTGCATGAAATGATTTTTCTCTGTAAATCTCCATTTATGAACTTACCTATCTTCAAAACCAAAGTACACAGCAATAAGCATGTTTGCTTTTTTCTTAAAGAATATATCCTTAATTTTGTCATTTACCATGATACATTTAAACATTCAAACTTGCTTTTTATTCATCTTTTTTGCTCTAATCTTATACGTTGTAAGAGAGAATTCGCTACAGAAAAAATTAATTCAGTGTTCTGAGAATGCTAGGAGATATTTTGTCATTTGCGTCTGAATCCTTTATATGTTCATCTTTATTGATGTATGTTTTTCCATTTTTTCACATTTTGAATGGTGCTTTTTGCTATTCCTGTACTATTGGAAAAAGTCAAAAATTTAAATCCAGGAATTGTAGAAGACACATTCAACAATCCTATAGTGTAAGTTTAATTTCACCACAGGATTCTGGATGGTTTTTGATAACATTGCTGGCTCCCATACAGCAGAGTAGGGTTCAGTTCCTAGCTTGGGCAGGAACATCACACTAAAGTAATAACAGTCCTTTGGCAGGACTCCTAACACAACTTCAGTCAACTGTTGCATGTTGCAGCCAAATGTCTTAAAGGTAATAATTAATACAATGAACAGTAGTTAATTAATAGTAGACGTGTAATGATGTACACATACTTTATATTTGTAGAGAAAATAATTGCAAGGTTTTACTGAATTTACATGTTGTATTTACTCATTATATATTTTTGGTATATATATATATATATATATATATATATATATATATATATATATATATATATACCATTATTTATGAACTACAGATATTTCTTAGACACTGTTCAGTCAGTGCTAATTTTTGCTGTTTTGCTACACCTGTCAAGCCTAGAGCTGCTGTGCACTGCCTCCACTGGTCAAAAACACGAAGGTCATTGCAGTAACGGCGCACATCTGCTCTCTGCATTAATTTAATTAACACACCACAGAAATAACAACATAATACGTTTATTTTTAACGATTGGTCTGCAACGCAAGCAGCGGTTCAGACTGGTGTTGTTATTATTAAGCGATGGACAGAATCAATCTCTGAGCACTTCATTTCTTAAAACGGACATTTATCTCATAAACACAGCAATATTAAATAATCATACTGCAAAACAGAGCATCAGAACAGCACAAATCAAGCCAGAAAGCCGCTTTTCTTACCCAAAAGATGAAGGAGTAGGCGATAAGAAGCGTTTTGAGGCACGTTATAACGGGTTTGGTCTCCATCCTGCTCGATGCCATGCTACAGAGCAGCTGCTGCGCGCGAGCTTGCCCCAGCCTCTGCGCTCAAGCGCCCGCTCCGCCTCGACCAATCAGGAGGCAGCACTGCGACAACAAGCCCCGCCCATCCCTATCTCGGTATAACGCGCCGCCCTTCTCCCCCTCACCACCCCCTCGCTGTAAAGCTGGTCATGGTCACGTGATGGTGACGACGCGCGCTGCGCAAAATGGTGTTAGCATTGGTGCTAATATCAGTTATTATCAGTTATCAGTTATTACTCATTTAAAAGGGAACACCAATTTTATTACAACAGTTCTGTTATTTTGTAAAAAAAAGTTATAGTTTTTCTTAAATTTCCGTTTAAATAAAACTAATTGCATCAGCTCAACACAAATAAGGTATCTGACAGATTGTAAATGTTTTATTTGATAAGTTGTTGGTCTGATGTGAGATACTGTAAATACTGTGAGAACTTGCTAGTAGGGCTGAATAGGCATCAGCCTCTAAAACCTCCTCCTAATAATTACATAAAAATAGATGGATGTCTGATATTGCTCACTGGTAAAATAGATTCTGGCTGAAACTATTCAAAAAAATCATCCTGTGGGAGATATACAGGGTACAAAGCAAAATAGTCCCCAAAGATAAATATTGTTAAATAAAGAGAAATCCGAGAAAATGTCAGCAAGACGTCTTTAAACACAGACGGCAAACATGAAAATGTCATTCAACAAAATGATAGAATAAAGATTTGTAAAAAGACGTGTTGAAAAAGGTGTGAAATTAAAATCACGCTTTATTGTTTTATTGTTTGTGTATGGCAGTACAACTAAAGTATTGTTCTTTGTTATCTTTAAAATGACAACCTCATTTGTATAACTAATGATGGAATCTTATACATATTTTGGTTTTTACAGCTAGCAACTGTAAGCCATTTTTGTATGCTGATTTAGGTTTTAAAAAGCACTCGTTCTAGGATTCTAGAGGTGTGAGAAATAAACTGAAATATTTATGAAAATGTGACACTTGGCTGTGCTGTGCTACTTATTTCCATCTGAGTAAAGGGAATACGTTAAAGGTTAATGATATTAATGATACCTTAAAAATGGTTCAGCTAAACCCTCAGGCAAAAAGCTACAACTTTCAACTAAATAAGAAATTCAGATGTTTGTGACAGGAAATGTAACACAACTCTCAAATCTTTCTCTTTCTCTCTCCCTCTCTCTCTGTGACGAAGCTCATATGATCCAACAGAGGTGTGCAAAATAAGGTCACAGTTCTACTCCAAAATTAGCAGTTGAGTGTGCTATATGTGACACAACAAATTTACAGTATATTGCAAATATGGCTGGGCAAGGTTTCAGGTGACGTCACCAACAGGGTCCTGAGCTAACAGGCTTGGGAAGCAATTCACAAGCTTTCGTGAAAATGTCCAGGGTCACTTTATGAACCAATGGGTCACTGAACCCCACGTGATACAACGTAATTCTCTCAACACCTTGCAACTTTGCACCACAACACAACAATAAAATACTATCAAATTTAACATGAAAAATATTAAATTAACATGATTAGGCAAATATTAATGAAAAATTATTTCTTTTCTATGATGTACTGAGATGTATTATCATTTGAAAATATAGAGGCAAAGTACAAATCCACGTAATATATACTTCTACCTGAGGAAATGGAAGTAGTTATTAATAAACTATGTGCAAGTAAAATAATAGATGCTTTAATTATCATGAGTGTATTTCAGTCAATATTTTCAGTCAGCAATTATATAACTATGTAGGTAATATTTTCCCAATATGCTTTTGGAACAGTATTAAAAAGACATATACTGGGAACAACTGAAACAGTTGCAAACAGTATTAATTTCTCTGAACTATATTTGAAGCTGCTCTGTGAATAGACATATGGCCAAATGATTTTGAATCTTTAATAAAATTCTTCTTCTAACCTTTAAAGCTTTACATGGCTTGGCTCCGGTTTATCTTTCTTATCTGATTCTCCCTTATCGTTCCTCTTGCACACTTACATCGACCAACACTGGACTTCTTACTGTCCCTCATACCAGACACTCAACCATGGGTGGCAGATCCTTTAGTGTAGCTGCTCCCAGTCTTTGGAACACTTTGCCTCATTTTCTCTGTCTGTGTTCTTCACTGTCTCCCTTTAAATCTCTGAGTAAAACTTTCCCCTTCTCTTCTCTTTATCCTTGTTAATTTTTTCTCTTTCCCCCTAACACTTTGTAAAGCGTCCTTGGGTTTGTGAAAGGAGCTATATAAATTGCACTTCTTCTTCTTCTTCTTCTTCTTCTTATTATTATTATTATTATTATTATTATTATTATATTGGGGTGGCACAGAGGTACAACAGGTAGTATTGCTGTCACACAGTTCCAGTGTCCTGGGTTTAATCCTCACTTCAGGTCACTGTCTATGAAGAGATTGGTGCACTTAGCCTGCACCAGTACCGGTTTCCTCCAAGTGCTACGGTTTCTTCTTACAATCCAAAAAACACGTGTTAGTGGTGAGTATGTGTTGCCCTATAATGAACAAGTGCCTTCTCCAGGGTGTGTTCCCTCGCACCCAGTGATTACAGGTAGGCTCCAGACCTACTCTGACCTTGATCAGAAGTGGTGGTTGCAGAAGGTGAATGACTGATTGAATGAAAGAATGAATTAATATTTTATAGACAATCACAATGGGACTTTTAATTGAATTACCACATATTGGATATTATTGTACATATTTGTTCAAAACACCATATATGCTAAAAAATCGAAATTTATTAATAAATACTTCACAAATGTCTGTGTAGTGACATCTATTGGCCAGCTAGTGAATTTTAACTGTTGGAAATTCTGTCGTCATATGTTGCACTTTTTGCACTGGAAAAAGAAGTATTTTGAATTATTATGTTTCAAACGTGTCTAAGGTGTACACATGAATAAAATGTGTCAATATACAACTAAAGTTAATTTTGTTTCACAAAAATTGTTTCAACAAAACACATTTTACCATTAATTGATATGTTTGAAATGTGTTAATCCAAGTACGCTGCTGTAAGGAGAGTTTCCTATCTGGCATTTCAAAGTCTTAAATGTCTCCAAACGGTGGTAGTAACTAGTTGCATATATTCATTGACAACTACATGCCATTACTCAAAATTATGAGTAAAGGAATCTACGCTTATTCTCAGGTCCATTATATCTATGCAAATTTAGCTCCCAAATTCTGGAGGTCTCTGATAAACCCTGTTCTGTAGGGGTGAGCGTTGTCACCTTGGTGGATAGTGTTGGGCCCCAGACTGTGGAGATATGTGACTGTCACTGGTTGAAGAATTTCATATCGATATCTCTCTGCATTGAGATTACCTCCAATGATGACAAGCCTCGTTTTTCCAGTGAGGGAGATGCCACCCCACACCATCACACAAAATAAGCTGTTTTGCGATGGCAAAGAGGATTTGGCAAATTTTTCATGGGCACAACCCACATACTCAGCTCTACTGCTCATCCCACAGATGCATGTTCCTTACAAATGTGGCACCATTTAAAAGGGAATTAACAGTCTTTCCAATGGTAAAAAGAGCATTGCCAAGAAGCATTTTTACAACAAAGAAATAATCTACTAAACACAAATGTACACAATGTGTACACAAATGTGTTGTGCTATGTTTACATTTCTAGTCTCTGTGGAATCAATATTTACAAAATGTGTGAAGATCTTGATTTTTGCTGACATTTTTTAAAGAATTCTAGCATGTTTACCAAAAGCAGATTAATAGTGTTCTAGTGTGCAATATCTCAATACAAAACACCTATGGAGTTATATATATATATAAAAATCCCATATGTGTAGCTCAGTACTCACTAAAACTACATTTTGGTAATTTTTCAAAACAGATCCAATTTCAACATCTGTCTGATTTCTGAATGCAACCTAGAATAAAAATCAAGAGTGTGGGAGTAGTTTGGGAAGGCCATGGAGAACGACTACCAGGCAGACTCAAAGAGGTTCAGGGAAACAATCCAACAGCTCAGGATGGTAAGAGGAACACAGTCCAAGCTGTGCTCATCAAGAATAGTGAAACTGTGAACTCAACTGTGGGTACTGTCAGGTATTGAAATGAGCATTTGAGGAACTCCTAAAAGACATGCCTTCTATGGCGTAGGTAAGGCTAGTAAAGTCTTGGGTGTCAGATTTCATTTCCTTGGCCAAGATACTGAGTTGAAAAGCTCCAGAGTGGCAAGGTCCCTGGAGTGGATGATATTCACCCGGATATTGGTGGGTTGTCTTGGCTGACACACCTCTACACTATCACATGAACTTAGGGGACTGTTCCTTTGAATTGCGAAACCGGGGTGGTGGTTTCCATTTTTAAATGTGTGAGAGCGGGTGTGCCAAGTATTGGGGCATCACACCTCTCAGCCTCCCTGGGAAAGTCTATATCAAGGTGCTGGAATAAAGATTCTGATTGTCATGGAAAATGGATTCAGGAGGGAAAATGCAGATTTCACCCACTTATGGGCACGGGGTGGGAGAGGGTCATGAGAGTTTGCTATTTCACTCTGTATGTGTTTTGCACCGGACCATAGTGTTAAAGAGGGAGTTGAGCCATAAAGCCAAGCTCTAAATTTAGTAGTCAGTCTATGCCCACACCCTCCACTATGGTAACAAGTGTTGTGTAATGGCTGAAAGTACAATATCGCAGATATAAATGGCCAAAATGAGGCTTCCCTGGTGGGCTTTTGGGTACACTCTCCAGGATTGAGTGAGGAGCTCTGCAGTCCAGTAAGAGCTCAGAGTAGAAGCACTGCTTCTTCGTGTTCAGAGGAGCCAGATGAGCTGGTTTGAGCATCTAATAAGGATGCACACGGACACCTCCAGCTGGAGGTATAATTAGGAATGCTCCCTGAACCCACTGGAGGGATTAAATCTCCAGGCTGTCCTGGGAGCACCTAAGGACTCCACATGAGAAGATGGTGGATGTTGCTGGGGCTTCTTTGTTTGCCTTGTTGCCCCCAATTTCCCTGAAATGGATTAAGCACCAAGAAATAGAAGAAGAACAAGAAGAAGATGATGATGATGATGATGATGATGAAGTTTATAGACACTTCACACACATTTCTCTGCCTTTTATCATAAGAAGCTTCATTAGAAAATATAAAATCTACTACTTTTAGGCTAGTCAATAAGGAGATATTTACCCTTGCAAAACCCAACAGTGTTTTTCCTGAAAAATGAATGACAACTTATCCCACAGTGAGAAAAACTATGGTAAGTAGACACTTGGACCTGCTCCACTTTAATCTGGGCATCTTCATAGAGACCAATTCGTCTCAAAGTTTTTGCTTACTCAGAAAGGAGACAGTTTTCACAACAATTGCACTGCAGTAAACCAAGGCTTTATGTCATCACACTAACAAGTCGAGACAGTATATGCATCCTTATTCATACAAAAATTGATAATCAATTCAATATCCAATCAAGACCTAAATCACCTTTACATATAGTAATTTGTGTATGCATACTAGGTCAGCTCAATATATTTACTGATTATGGTGATTCAAGATATAGGAGACATACGATCTCATGGAGAAAAGCTGTTCAGCTCTGGCTTCAGCTCTCAGCTCAAACTCCCACAGGGTCATGGCTCAGTACACACCATGCAGTCTTGCACCTCATAGCGTCATGCAGTAAATCGTTGAAATGTAAGAGTGCCAGTGAATATCTATATGTGAGCTCCGGTTCAAATTCAAACTGATTTGAAAAAGGTCATGCTTTGTTCATTTCAAGCCATGTGATCTACTGTGTCTTTTTGGGTCTCAGAAAGGTTATGGCTTTAATATCATGTAGTTTTGGAGTAAAGTACTGTCATATACGGTGAAGTATGCAGTATAAAAGAGGAAGAATATATATATATATATACTTTTTTTGTATTGAAATGTGTTCTCTGTAGGATCATTCTTTAGTTAGCAGTTTAGTTAAAATGTAATTTGACCACTGTCCCCACTTGGGTATCCACTAAAGTATGGTGATATCCTGCTTTTCTATTAATAGTTGTCCTTGGAGTTGTAAATGAAGTTTCTTGTAGTCTGCAGACTATGCCACCTTGAAGCTCTGATTTCAAACTGGTCACACAGAGAGCTGAACTTGGGGTTCAATATACCAAGAGACTCATAATTGAAGATGATCTCAGTCATGCTGAAGGACACAAAGTGTAGGCTGCAGAAACTACAGCATCCTGTATGGAGAGCCCAATATATATGATAAATGTTATTATGTAATCTTGCTGGGGTAGATGTAAAAAGTGTTATTTTTAGAGTAGAACTGATCCATTCTAGCACTGATAGCATAACCAATCTGACAGGTTCCACAGCAAGTTTTGTAGATTTACCTTTGCTTTATTATGCATGTGTCACAGGCTCAGGTTCTGTGTGCTTTGCTCATTTATTTTACTAAACTCCTAGCCTTGTAATTCAGAATAGAACAATCCTTTGTTTAGTTGTCACTTCTCATAAAATATAGAGCTTGTCTTGAAGATGTTGACAAGGAACTGAAGGTCACCCTTCACAAAGCCTGAAAACCTGGTTTGTAACAGGTCATGCATCCATGTGTAGATATACATTCTGTTATTATGTTTATTTACGCCTGTCATTGTTTATGTATATAGTTACTCTGGATATTTCTGATCAGACACATGGTTTTTGACATGAAGATATTTTGATATAATAATAAAATAAAATTCCCCTAAATTAAAATACATAGTAGCTCAAATTATTGTGTTTAGTCTAAAATGTCTATAAACAGCCAATGACACATCCATTATGCCATCTGTTGGCAAAATGCAGAGTAACAGTAGTGTCTATTTAGAGATGGATCTTGTGGGGCCACATGTGGGATTTAAAACGAATAACCAAGTGTTTTAGATGTTGGAACTGTCTGAGAAATTTCAGTTAGTATGTTCCCTCTCACGTTTAGCAATTTTTGGAAAACGACTGCATGGGCAAATATCAGAAGAATTCAAGAATTACCTTTCTCAACATAAAATACCAAAGAACTAGGGGATTTACATTACATTTACCATATTTGTTTATATTACAAGATTTAGACAATCTAAGAAAACTCTATGTTCAATAAACAAGGCCCAATTCTCAGGCCCTCAGGTCACAATGCATTAAAAACAGACATGATTCTATAGTGGAAATCACTGCATGGGATCAGAAACACTTTGGAGAATCATTGTCTGTGAACATAGTTCATCGTTGCATCTTGAAATGCAAATTAGACTTCTATCATGATAAGCACAAACTATATATAAACATTATCCAGAAATAGCGTCACTTTCTCTGAGACAGAGCTTATGTGAAATTCTTTGTGAAATTCTTTAGGGAAATCATGGATACTACATACCCCGAGATAAAGAGAGGAGGGACCATCTGGCTTGCTATGAGCACAGATCAAAAACCAGCTTTGGCGATGTTATGGGGGTGCATTATATATATATATATATATATATATATATATATATATATATATATATACATACATACATACACATACATACATACATACATACATACATACATACATATACATACATATATATATATACATACATACATACATACATACATACATATATATATATATATACATACATACATATATATATACACATATATATATACACATATACACAGGTTTTTAAGCACTATGATGCCATCCAGACCTTTTCCTTTGTAAGTCCTTGCTTATTTTAGCAAGGCAATATGCTGTCTCAGAGTAAGAGAGGTGCTAAAATTGTTCAGACGCACTGAAAACATTGAAAATGAGACCTGAAATTTGGAGCAGCTGAAGTGTTGTATCAACCAAAAAAAGGAATACCATTTCAGTATCCTCAGTTTAAAGAATTGTTTTATTATAAAAAATAAAATATGTAAATGAGCAAAAAACTTTCAGAAAACAACAAAAATTCTCCCTTTCAACATTTGAAATGTTGACTTTGTACAATTTTCATTTAAATATGGTTTAAATTATTTGCCGCTAATTGTATTTTGTTCTAAATTACATTTTCCATAGCTACCCAAATTTATAATGGAAATTGGGTGTGTAAATTTAGTACATAATCTTCGATACTGATACATTATAAATGTTTAAAGTTTTCCGTCTGCAAATGATTCATTTTAAAATTAGGACAACATATCTTACAAATTACGAACCATGAAATGAAAACATATAATTCAATTTGTTAGTGTCTTTGAGTTTCTGATTTTATTGTAAAGAGTAATAACATGTGAGTACCATGCAGAAAATTCGAGTGTAGTGAAAAGAAAAAAGTATTAGTTTTTTGTACCCCAGACATAGTCAGAACAAGAGAGAAAGTTAACAAAGTTTTAAAAGCGAATAATGTTAATTTTACACACACAAAAAAAAAAAAAAATGCTACTTCCAAAGACTTCCCAATTAGAAATCATTCATAAATATCTTTGCTATAAAATGTTGTTGTTATAAGAATATTTCATGAATAAGGCACACGGTTTTTATTTTTCAGTAACTTTTGTTAGAGTTTCTCTCTACAACAGTTCCACAGCAGGAATGAACTGATGCTTCTTGTTTGAACAGTGTGTTTTTTCGGATTTCAGTTTTCGATGAAGAATATCACATTTCTTGTAATCTTTGGCAAGTATAAAACACACACTTTTAAACACAGTATAAGAGTTTACGTTTATGTTTTTAAAGCACTGATAAAGAACAGTGCAATTTTGATAAAGCAAAATATTTCATAATTTCTTCCTAAAAGGTATTTAGACAGTAATCCTGTGATGTGTTTAGCGTTATATGTTGGTGTCAACAAGTGAAGTCACAATGTGATGTAGTTTTGGGAGCCAGACCATGCCCCAATCACCTCTCCACCGCTCTATTTATACCCCTTCACTCTCACTTTATCCACTTGTTGAACAACATTGCACCCATCACCACCCCGTCTCCTCCCTTCTCTTTGACCACTCAAGCCCTGGGTGGGGGTGCATGGCATTATGCACACAATGCAATTGTGGCCAAAACTGTACATGTGCCTCAAACAACTACCACGATGTGGAGTTAGGAAAGTTTACTGCAGGATCACAGCCATGAAAATACAGCCCAATAGCTTAACAGGAATTGGTCTGGAGTATTGTGGAGGCAAATGTCCTGGAGTCATGCAACCATAACAACATGAAAATATAGCAGCCATTTATAGTACAAAAATAAATGTCACATCTTTTTTATTTTATATCATCAAGGCTTATTACTTGGTTGTCATTTGCAGTCAAGTGATTAATTTCAAACCAGTTACAAAAATAAAACAGGAACAATCAGAATACCGACCACACCATGCTTTTGTGCAAAAAAGCCATTTGATTTAAGACTGTAGAATAATGAAATCATCTAAGACTTGTCCTCATTGTCAGGAGATATGGGTTTTGGGTGGTGCCACAGCCATCCCTAACCATCCTTGCTCCCTCTAGTCCATTACTCATACTGATGCTAGACAAGATAGGGTATTTTAGCTGATGTAACCACATTGGTTGTTAGTGTTTTCATCCAAATGCTACATTGACGTAATGTAAATAAATGAGATTTTGAAACAAGGCATTGGAGCTTATGATGACTTCAGTCTTCCAACTTTGTAGCATTGTGTTATTAGGGGACATAAAATAAGTGGCTGAAATTTGCACAGACTACAATTTAGAAACAGAACTGGGAAAATGAAACCATATGGTCCCATATAGATAAATATCCAAGGAATGAGCTATAGATTACCAAGTGTATTCATTTGTAGGTGGAAAGACAGGTTTATTCCTGTCTGAAAATAATATAAATGACTTGCTGGAAATATTTAGAGAAGATTTGGTCGCTCAAAGGCCCGTTCTGATTTTTTTGAAGGGTCAGTCATTGTGGGGATTATTGGTCAGTGTCTGTAGACCAGCCGCCACAGTATCTCTTTGTCTGAAGCCAGGGATTTTAGCAGCTAAAAACACCTCCAACACAGAGGGCTGGGGGGAACAAAAAAAAAGGAAATACACACAAGACATGTTTAGTCAGCTGCAAATGTTCTGGCACCCCTGTTCAAACTGCAGTTCATGTTTTATTCAATGTCTAAGTGGTAAGAAAAGAACACCCAATAGAAAACAGACTTCTGAACAAATTAATGCATGATTCCTATTGATATATATCTGAACATATTAGAAAATAAAACATTTTACTGTTGCTCATTAATTTACTAGTACTTTTTCTGGATGTTCTATATTTTCTTGTGTTGCAATACTTAAAAAAATAAATAAATAAATATATATATATATATATATATATATATATATATATATATATATATATATATATATATATATATATATATATATATTTACAGCATAAGCTTTCTCTTATCTTTAGGGTTCAAAATATTATCAGAATAATTAGATTTAGATTTAATTAGATTTTTACCTTTAGTCCAGTGAAGACTAGTGAGACATTGTGTAGTTTGAACTGCTTCAGCACATCCTTCAGTTCAGTCACTACAGTGTAATCAATACAACTGACGTGATTACAGTCCAATACCACACACCGTGGAGTATAAACTGAGAGTGAGTCAGAACAAACAAACAAACTATTATTACATAAGTTACTGGTATGTGATCAGAAGCCAAGAGCTAAGATACACACACACACACACACATACACACAACCCCAGTTCCAATGAAGTTGGGACACTGTGTAAAATATAAATAAAACCAGAATACGATGATTTGTCAATCCTTTTCAACCTTTATTCAGTTTAATACAATTCAATTTTTTGCAAATATTACACATTTTGAATTTGAGGCCAATTTTAGGTGGAATTTTTCCCCTTCTTGCTTAACGTACAACTTCAGTTACTCAACCGTCCGGGTCTCCGTTGTCGTATTTTGCACTTCATATTGCGCCACAAATTTTCAATGGGAGACAGGTCTGGGCTGCAGGCAGGCCAGTCTAGTACCCGCACTCTTTTACTATGAAGTCATGCTGTTGTAACACATACAGAATGTGGCTTGGCATTCTCTTGCTGAAATAAGCAGGGACATCCCTGAAAAAGACGCTGCTTAGATGGAAGCATATGTTGCTCCAAAACCTGTATCTTTCAGCATTAATTTCAGCACTACCATCAGAGATGCTGGCTTTTGAACTTTGCGCTGAAATAATCCGGACAGTCCTTTTCCTCTTTGGCCTGAGTCTTTTTTTTTTGGAAATCATGTCCATGATTTTCAAAACACTTTGAAATGTGGACTCGTCAGACTACAGGACACTTTTCCACTTTGCGTCAGTCCATCTCAGATGAGCTCGGGCCGGCAGCGTTTCTGGGTGCTGTTGATATATGGCTTTCGCTTTGCATGATATAGTTTTAAATTCCACTTGTAGATAGGGATCCTCCCTTTATACCCAATCGTGACACTCACCTGTTTCCAACTAACCTGTTCACCCGTGGAATGTTCCAAACAGGTGTTTTTTTTAGCATTCCTCAACTTTCCCAGTCTTTTGTTGCCCCTCAAAATCAAAATGAGTGAATATTTGCAAAAAAACAATAAAGTTTATCAGTTTAAACATCAAATATATTGTCTTTGTAGTGTATTCAACTGAATATAGGTTTATATGTGTGTGTGTGTGTGTGTATTTCTCACCTTGTAGTGCATATTTGTCAAGTACACTTCTGAGGTGCTGTATGGCAGGAAAATGTAGCCCACTATCCAGCTCCATCACAATCACCCCGTGATCAGAAATCTGAGTACCATGTAAAATGGGCAAGATAAAGATAAATATGTGTTAGGAGTGTTAAAGGTGTACTTCCTGTTTTGACTACATTAAAGTATGGAATGTTAGAACTTACTATAATCTATCATAAATTACTCAGGGATGAAATCATTCAAAGCATAACCTAATGAATTAAATAAAATAAATAGAAGTATTCAACACTACTGAGTATTTACTATAAATGATTTAGTAACTACTGTGAATTATTCAGTTACCATTATGAATTATTCAGATATCACTGTAAATATTTGTGAAACGCTAGTACTGTAAATTACTAATTCAATAAATTATTGTTCAGTATTAATCAGTGGTTACTATGAAGCTATTGTATAAGTTTTTAAGACTTATACTGTGGTTAAAAAAGCAAGACATATTCACATCCTTACAGTTTATAGGGTTAAACAGTTCTAATTGTAATTTATAATGTAATTCTTCCCTAGAACTCTCTCTCAACTCAAGACTATCCAGGTATCGCTCCATATGTAAATATAAACTTAGAGATCCATCTTCTCTTGCCTATAACCTTTATAAATCCAATGTATTTATATTATTATTACTTTATTCATTTTTATCTGAATTCCACCATATGTTTTTGATTATTCTTATATACCTTCAGCTGAGGTGTGGCAAGGCAATAAAGCAGCATCAACCCTGAACAAATTACACCTGCCACAATGCCATACTGCACCTCCCAGAAACACAGCAAGAACGTTACCAGAAATGGCATAACATCCAGCTCTGAGAGAGAAAGAGAAAGAGTAATACGAGGAAGCAGAATGTGAAACAATATAATGCCAACAAAGATAACCAGGAAAAAAGGGTAAAGAGTAAATTAACTTACTACAGACTCTCCAGATCTGCAGCAAAACTGTGCAGTCAATCATCGGAGAAACTGCACAAATTATAACAGCAGCCAGAGAAGCTTTTGGAATGAAGAAAAACACAGGCATAAGGAATGCCAGCGATAATAACACCACCACACCTGAGAGAGAGAGAGAGAGAGAGAGAGAGAGAGAGAGAGAGAGAATTAAAACATTTTAGATGTGAAGCTACTCACAGGCTTAAAGTTCAATCACCTTAAATCAGATTTATGCCACTTTTACATGCTGCGTGAAAGTAGTCAGAGTGTCAGTGATGTTAAGCACAATAGCATCCTCTTTGTAATGTAACGTATATCTGGCATCAGTCTGAACATATCACACTCCTAAACTGCCCCATGTGCCAGTTCTCCTATGTTCATGTCCTCTTTAACATTTTGATCATGCTTCAGTACTGTTTTCCCTGCCATGTGCCTTTTTCACTAAGATTAGGCTTAATTTTTTTCTTAAAAATGATTAAAGCCAATGTTCATGAAAATAGGTGACAGGAACCTGGAATAATAATGTTTGAATAATTTTACACATTTTTAAATTTCACAATTTAAATATTTTTTAGAAATCCAATATGCTTTTCTGATCCATTTCCATTCATCATTCATTCATTCATTATCTGTAACCGCTTATCCAGTTCAGGGTCACAGTGGGTCCGGCGTCTACCCAGAATCATTGGGCGCAAGACAGGAACACACCCTGGAGGGGGCTGTTTCCATTCCTAACCCGAAATAAAAATGCTTTGGACAAATGTACACAGATTGCTGTTGTCAATCTTTCCCTCCTGATAGCATGAAATTTTGAGGAATTGCCAGAAGTTTTGATGTAAAGGTTGCATGAATACTAATCTGACTGCGCAGACTGAGGCACGTTGTCTTAAATCAGCTTTGTATAGCACATGTCAGTACCACATAAAGTGGCCCAAAACTGAATTAAAGAAGTCAGATTACATGCGTGTTTTGCTGTTCACACAACCACACATGACACATTTGTGTCACACATGAAGAAAATGATTTGGTTCACATTTTCCTGCTGTGTAAACACAACTTGTGTGTACTTTATAAATCATGAAATATGCTTTATATGCCTTCCTTTTACTCATGTTAGGACAAATATTAGCATGAACAGTGTTTTTGAAATTCAGCAAAATGTTCCACTGCACATATTTAAAAATGAATTGGGGTGTGTGTGTGTGTGTTTACCTGTGAATATTCCACCTGCAGGTGTACACACTCCAGTCTGAGAGTTTACAGCAGTTCTAAATAGAAATAAACAGAAGAATCAGGTTCCCCCAAATGAATTACATCAGCATATTAGTTTGCACATTTATTCACAGACTTAACGACACACACACACACACACACACAGAAGTGGGGCATGTGTTGGCTGTGTGTTAAGGCCTGAAATTAATGCAATATTTATGGAATAAATAAAAAAATGTGTTTAAACATTTTTGACAAAAATCAAGTAACTACTCTTACAAAAACTTAACCATGTAATGGTATTTTTTCCCCAAACTATCATTGTATTACAAGACTCTCACCTTCCAAAGCTTCCAGTGACAGGATATGCTGAGAAGAAGGAGCCTAGGATGTTGGTAAGACCTGCAGAAACACACAATAGCTCATTGAGATTGCACTACAGCCCAGAGACCAATAATTACACAAAATTAAGGCATTCATTGAGTTTGCACCATTAGAAAGAGTCAAGATCATGGCTGATTTGTGGATACTCAGATCAACAGTTGAACATTATGCAGTAGTTATGAAGCATGTAAGTCTATTCACACTGGAATTTATACCTACACATGTAATAATATATAATTATATATCAAAAATATTCAGACACTTTGCAAAATATAAATTAAATATAATTATAATTTGTGTAGATAAATGTAGATACTGAGAAGAATAACTGCTGAAATGGATATGCTCATTTTGAATTTGATAGCAACATGTTTCATGATGGGCAATGTGAGGCACAGGCAACAAGCCTGGAAAATTTGTACAGTTTCCAAAAAATAACTTGGTGGATCACTGCAAATATAATTAGACAATTTAGCAACAGGTAACATGACTGGGTATAAGCAGAGCATTTGAAAGAGCCTGAGTCTTTCAGAATTAAAGATTGGGAGGCATTCACCACTCTGGGAAAGACTATTTGCATGGGCAAATAGTGCAACATTTCAAGAATGACATCGTCCAACATAAAACAGCAATAAACTTGGGGATTTTAATCATCTATTGTAAATAATATTACCAAAAGGTTTAGAGAATTGATAGAAATATCTGAATGCAAAGGACAAGGCCAAAAATCAATATTTGATGGCTTTGGTCTAAAGGCCCTCTGATGGCACTACATTACACACACACAAATCTTTAGTATAAATAACAGCATGGGCTCACTGGAACCATATCCTGTGAACGCAGTTCATCACTGCATCCACAAATGCAAATTCAAAAAAGAAACCAGATAGGTCTGAGGCATGGAGGAAAAGTGTCCTAAGGATCAACAAACAAAAATATATAAATAATTTAAAACAAAATTTTAGCAGCTGCATCCTTCAAGCTTAACAGGAAAAGGGCTATCAGCAGTGCATAGTTCAAAAGAAATTATGTGTGTTATAGGGGTGCATTAGTGCACATGGCACAGCTGAATTGCACACCTGTAATGGCACCATTAATGCTGAACTATATATACACAGGTATTGGAGCAGCATGCTAATAGAACAGGTTAAAAGAATACTCACCAATTGCAAAAAACTCCTGGTTGGCATTAATGTGGTAATTATTTTGACTGCCTGAAAAACAAAGAGAGGCTGTGTATATTGGTGAAAAGAAAAGTAGAAAGTTATTCATGTCATATGTCCCCATGGTCCTGGGGTTGTGGATTCAAGCCCCACTTCAGGTGTTTTTTTTTTTATTGCATGAGGAGTTAGGTGTGTGGAGTTTGGTGTGTTCTCCCTGTGTCTGTGTGGGTTCCCTCCCACAATTCAACAACACACGTTAGGTGGATTGGCTGTGCAAATGTGTGTTAGTGTGCTGTTCATTCTTTGCACCTGGTGATTCTGTGTCAGCTCATTCAGTTCAGGGTCACGGAGGGTCCAGAGCCTACCTGGAATAATTGGGCGCAGAGTGGGAATACACCCTGGAGGGGGCGCCAGTCCTTCACAGGGCAACACACACTCATACATTCACTCACATTCACACCTACAGACACTTTTTCCAATCCACCTACCAACGTGTGTTTTGGACCGTGGGAGTAAACCCACACGGACACAGGGAGAACAAACCTCCTCACAGACAGTCACCCTGAGCGGGACCCAAACCCACAACCTCCAGGTCCCTGGAGCTGTGTGACTGCGACACTACATGCTGCACCACTGTGCCACCCAGGTCATGGAATTAAAAGATCAATTCTTACCAAATGCTTTAGCAATAGCAATGCTTTCCAACACTCCCATTAGTGGTATGACAGCAAGACCACCTCCTAAATCCTGATAACAAAAATGGTCAGTCAAGTCACAGGAGTGAAGTCATGTAATAATTCCGTAGACAGCAACACACCCATATAACAAATTCTAGATCTAAACTGAATTCTCTATAAAAGAAATTGTTCTAAATCAGATAACCTGGTTATTACATATATTTGTCCAATGAAAGTCACTGGATCCTCTGAATTATATTGTACACTGTGTAAAAGTGATGTGTTGATGGTAGACTGACCAGTACAATCTCAGTGAAGGACACACTTGTTCCATTGGTTGTTATCTCTGAGAACTGTGGAGGAGAGAATGGAGGCAGGCCTTTAGCAGTTTTCCCTGTCAGGGTAAATATATGGTAACCCATGACCTCTGCAGAGTATGCAACACAGGTCGCCACTATGACAACCAGAGCATTTCGAGCTGTGGACATAGAAAAGATATGTCATAATAATAACATAATGCCTTACAAATAAAAAAAATGTATACACAGAAATTTAGATAGTAGATACATGCTTTGCAGATGCTTTATTTATTGTTAAATGACATGAAACAAAATAATCACAGCAAATTATACAACAGATTTGATCTGCTGAGAAGCATTTTCTTCTATCACAAACTAAATTAACAAGCTAGCAGGAGAACATTATCTATCCAAGTCGGTTAAAAGGTGCCTGTTTTGGCTAGCATGGTGCTGAGAGATGAGGGAGAGCCATCCTACCCACCCAAAAGTCAGAGGTTGATTTAGGATCTCTGGGAGTCCCAGTTATGGATGGCTGTGGCATCACCAGGGGACTAAATTCATGATATAAGACCAAACACTCAGGATCCCTCCCCCTAGAGAACCACACCATGACATAAAGATCTCCCCAGGGGAAAAGTGTGTACTCACTGGTGGCTAAACTCCATACAATGCCCCTGGAGGCCCTCACCAAAAGCGATGGGTTTTCTTCATCTGAGCCTAGACTCCTCTTCATCATTGTCATCATGAAAAGAAAAAACAGACAAGACAGACCCAGAATCACATCTCCAGCTCTGTGGATGGAGGAAAGCACATAAAATGTCAAACAAACCAATAAACAAACACACATATGTACTCATTTTTTAGAGATTAAACGTGTCCAAGAGCTCACCTGGCCTCAGGTATTCTGTGGAAGGTGTAATAAACCTGAAGCATAAACTGCTGTGGTATGCCCTTCAGACCCAATATATTCTACACACAAAAATATACAGACACCATTTACAGTTACTATTACAAACAATATCAGTGACACAACAAAGGAGATGCCAGGAGTTGCTATTGTAATTTTTTATCTAAATTAATTTTTTTAATTAATTCATTAATTAATTAAGTGTAATTACTAGTGCTCTTCAACCCTTACCTTTTTAATCTGTCTAGTGTTTCATGATAAATCATATTTGTTTTAAGCAGTTCAATTTTGACCATAAGGAATAATTTTCTATTTAATGCAGCGCATTTGGTGACAGATAAGTGGATGAAATAAAATGTCTATAAAAATAAAAATATCTCTTCACTTTAAAAGCCATTCAAAAGCTGTATTTGAACAAATATGTACTAATTATGTGACTGGTCTTCAGCCTGGACTTCCACAGATATTTGAATGTTTAACCTAGCATATTATTAATTAATGATTAATTTAGTTTGATTGATTAAGTTTGACAGCACTAGTAATTACAGCTGATTTATGTAGATTAATATGAAGGATTACTTGAATTAAATAGAACATAAATGTAAATAGAATTAATTTATGATACTACTTTGTTATATTAACTAGGATGTAATTTCCCTGTGGTCACTCACCTTGACCTGTCCGAAGCCAATGGTAACTGCAGCTGCGCAGGTAAAGCCTTTTATCACAGGATAGGAAATAAAGTTCAGCAGAAAACCTGCAAAACATCAACAGTTTCTTCAAAAGACTACCTTTAGCTACGCTAGGTAATATATACGGTATATATTATAGTATACGTTGGTGCTGTAGTATCTGACTGATTATTTTTTTCTATTATGTTTGAGGGGTTTGTTAGAAATATATAGCAGACTAGCAGTCATGTGAATGGTTGGTGAACTGGGAAGTGTGCGCAATTGTGTTTAGGAATGTTTAAGTGTGAGTGAGTGTGTTGCTTCACAGCAGTTGTGAAATCACACTGGAAACAATCAAAACAAGTGGTGATTTCAAATAGACCACACTTCCTCTTTAGTGTGCGTTCTTTTTTGCAAAGCTTTTATTTTTAATGCTTGTCTGTGGCTTTTATTTAACTGACTTTACATTTTTAAAATACATTTAAATGTAGTTAGTCCTATTAGGAGGTGGGGGATATGGATGATATATATGAAGATAATAAAAAAAGATTTTTATAAAAAATGATATATAAGATGTGAGGACAGAGGACAAAAAACATTAATTGCACATTTAAAAACAGTGAATCCCATGATTTAAGTGACTTTTACTTGAGAAATTATGCAAATATTTCTTTAAGTTCATAAATAGGACTAAATGCTGAACGACTCATTATGAAATGACTCATTATGAAATACTCAGAAACATTGTAAAATTAGTGGTTTATTTTCCTGTCTCTCACCCAGTCTGAGAAGGGCCATGGATGTCTGGATGATTCCACACAGAAGTGTCAGAATCACTGCATAAACCGGGTCTCTCTCAATGTAGAAAGAACACAGCAGAGACATGATGGCTGTTGGCCCCAGAGTTATATCCTTTGACGTACCGAAAACGCAATAAACAAAACAGCCCATAAATGCTGAATACAGGCCATACTGTGAAAAAAGAGAAAGAGAGATGAAAAAAATGTAATCAGTAAAACCTCCTAGCTTCAAGCTCCTTATGTATTATGCACATATCGCTTAAAAAAAGGGGATTCAAATTTGAAAGTATCCATATAATTTATCTTTGAAGAAAATAAATAATTTAGAACAGTTCAATGTAGTCAGAATATTTCACAGCGATTGCTCAAATGAACATCACTGATGGTTGTGGAGAGAATATGCTAAAGTTGTGTTGTGTTGTAGACATGGAGATGCCTGCTTCCACTGCTACCATTGTACAGAAATCTGTGTCCATAAGTTTCACTTCAGTCAGCCACTTCACACCAAAACACTCCACATCACTGTACACTTTGCTCACAACGGTGGATTACTCCTTTAACGTTACTTTGGTTGTGGATTGCTGACAACTTAAGAGTAGCGGACAATAACACTAACCATAATATAAGTAAAAGTGAAGGCAGCATGACCTACTTAAAAACAACTGCTTAAAAACAACATTACTGCTTTATGCAATGCCACTGAAACCCATATTCACCCACTTAGTACAAAGGTTAAAACCGATGTGTGACTGAAACATGATGACTACATAATTTTCAGAAACCAGCGTGACAGGAAGTGAAGTGGGTTTAAAGACAGAAGCAAGAAGAAAGTTTTAAGCTTCAAAACTGTGCTTGCTCTGAGGCAGATAACTACAAAATTCAAGCAGCAGGATGACATTTTTTTACTGTGCAACATTGATTGTAGGAATCAAAAAATTCAGGCACCGATTGTCAGTGATGACTCTCCACCAGTTTGTGGTAGAATATTGTTTCTGATCCAGATTTAAACATCCAACATCATTACATAGCCTCACTAACGTTTAGGTGGTGGAACGCTATTAAAACCACACAGTACATATTGCAAGATTTAGAGTAAAGCTCTTGGAGAACAAAGGCATTAATGAAGGTTTGTAGCTTCAAACATGTAGGTGATGCATGGGTAAAAAATATTTATATGATAGCTTTTTGTAACCTATTACTTTTAAGTCAATTTTGCCCCAGTCCCATTAAACCAGCCTAATTCTGACCTGTACATGAACTGTACATACAGTCCATTTTAAAAATCCACTATGTCCCATTACCTGTACAGGTAAGCCGGCAATCTCAGCATAAGCAAGACCTTGAGGGACGACAGTCAGGCCCACGGTCAGCCCGGCCAGCAGGTCCATCCTCAACCAGGTAAGGTTATACCTGGGCAGCCAGGTGAGCATAGGAACACAGGCTCGGAGGGAGGAGAAGGAGCAGAGGGATCTTAGTCTGTCCCTTAGAGACTGATGACTCAAAGTGGGCTCAGAGGACAAGGGCTCCATCATCCTTAGAACAAGAGTCAGTTGAAGCACCGGTGATATAGAGCTAGCAGTTCCTCAGCTTAAACACACAGCTGAAACGAGGGGATTGAGATAATTTATTTTGAATTCAGCATTGGGTTTCCAGGATGCTCTACTTCCATTTTTTGTCCAGGATGGAGCAACTTATGCACATGAGAAGATGACTGCAAAAAACAGAGGAGGGGGATGGAAAAAGTAAGAATTACATACTTCTTCGATTGTGTGCAAAAGATTGTGTACAATGTAATACTTTGTTGATTTTCTAAGTGAAAATAAGCTATAACATTGAAATAAGTATTTTTCTGCTCATTAGTTTGCATGTGTTTAAAAAAAAAACCATTGTATTTCCTGCTTTTCCATAAACCAGCCGTGAGTGCAACTAAAGGTTGCCACATTCTCTGATTATAAATAGTGTCTATAGATGTTTGTTCACATAGCTATATTCAGAAAATAAATAACACATGTAATTTGACCATGCATTAAATAATACTAGCTTTAGGATCTTTATAGAGAGAGAGAGAGAGAGAGAGAGAGAGAGAGAGAGAGAGAGAGAGAGAGAGAGAGAGAGAGAGAGAGAGAGAGAGAGAGAGAGAGAGACCTCTAGCTGATTCATTGCTCAGCTGAGATGTCTGTGATCCACGTGTTTTATGCTCTTTTGAACACTCAAGTTGTTAAGAAACCCAAAAAACAAGGCTTTGTTTTCAAGTCCATCCTCAGTCTTATTTTCATGCCACTGGGGATCCTTTAAGAAAGAAAACATATTGAAGAAAATAAGTACTAGAAAACATAATATTCTGTGTTGCATAATAATAACTCTGAACCTAGAAAAAAGCTTTCAGGATAGTCCATTATTGTTATGCCAAGATCATATGACCCACACAGTGGAAATCTTTGATCCTTGAGAACTTCAAGAAGCTGATTAACTTGCAGAATGAACACTACTTGTTGCAATTAATTTCCATTTAGGCAAATCAGATAAAAAAATTCACGATTAAAGAAATGTAACGTTTATGATTCTCAAAATACTGCGAAACATGGCGGTGGATATGGGCATCTTTAACCTACATGTTATTACAGAAAACATAAACATGAGCAATGTAGCTAGTACCAGCGGATATCACAGCCTTTAATGATTTTATAAAAAAAGAAGACAAGATGTCAATAAGACAACCTTCATAACTGTGGAATTTGCCAAGTTGAATGGGCCAAAAGTCAAATATAATATTTAAAGTCTGTAACTATGCGAAATAAAGAGTTCCTTAGTTCAGATTACATATGGCTCAGATAGCTTTTATAACAAGAAAATCATACAAGTTATAGACTAACGATCCTTACTCATTATAGTGCACTTTGTATAGAGTATAAAACAAGCTGTAAAATAAAACAAACGTCTATTCACCTGTAAACATACGATAGCACACAGAAGGCGACAATATATAAACCAAGTAAAAATGGTTTCAAACCTTTATGCCTTCTCACACCAGTTTTTAAATGCTTTCCAGTGATATGTTATTATTAAATTTAAAATATATTTACATATATCTTTAAAACGGTAAAGACACAATCACAGATTGCCTGTGATATACCAGTGGTTTCCTTCGTTAGCAGCGCAACATCCTTTCTATATGAATTAATCATGAGCTAAATTAGAATACTGCAAACTCATTGGCTTCACCGACCGAGTTTCGCGACGCCATTGGTTATGTAAATAAGTGTGCCCTCATACAATTGGGTAATTTGTTGCGAAGTCGCTCCATGTGACTGCAGTCATATGTGACAAGATGTCGGAAGTCGTGTTTGGTTATATCCCAAATAACTCTATGCTCACTACATCCTGCACTATACAGGACAGGAAATTACAGCTTTTACTCCAAAATAGTGCATTAAATATCTATTTTTAAAGCAATGATGGAACGTTACGACTATCTCATTTAAAACTAATGCAATAATTTTTGAGTAGAATTATTAAATGTTATACCTTACGTAGAACACTATGTAGTGAGTAGGGATGAATTTGAAATTGAAACACTGGAGGATTTTCCGAGTGGTTAGTTTGTGTATGGACTTTTCACGAATCTGCAAAAGACATAAAATGGATTTAAATGCAATAAAAGAAGGCGGTGAGGAAAATACAGTGGCAAGGAATGTGTTATGTGACTTTTAAAGGCGGGAAAAGAAAAAAAAGATGCAGTTTTTACATTTCAGTGGCTTCCATTTCGTCCTTCTGTGCTGTGTTGTGGTGGAAAGCAAAAGAAGAAATGTACTCCTCATCATTGGTAACTATAAATAATTCTACAGTAATTAAGTAGATTATGGAAAATAACTTTTTTTTGTCTTATATTTCTCTAAAATGTATTAATAATGCATTGATGTATTTAAATTCCCTGTGTAATTAAATGGTGTAAATAACATAATTAAGTGGTTTGGTGTGAAATCCAGTTTATCAAATGCTGATGTAATACAGATCTAAGTCTGAGTGATCTGGGTTTCACAAATACAAATACCTTCTTACAAAATGTACAGTTACTTGCAGGTCCAACTTTTGATTTGTTTTACTTGATGTCTCAAACACCAATACATATCCACCAAATCACCCTAAAGGAGTTTAGCACCAACCATTCACATTGAAGTTATAGTGTTTGAGCCCAGAATGCTTTTAAAATTATGTATAATACAGTGCAGTTAGTCAGAGCAGAGCTCATTTAGATGAACAAAGATCAAAAGCGACTTTCTTAGCAGGAAAATACAACAGAATATGGACACTTTAAATGTCTGGTTCCCACTATAACCAAAAGTATAAAAAACATCTGACACAAAGCATTTCACTTTATCATGCTTAATGTCCTTTAGATTATAATAAACAAGCTAAAATGCCAATTGAAATTATTCCGCTAGGACTGCAGTTAAGTGCTGGTGTTAAAAGTGCTAATGTTAAGAGTAATTGTGATTGTTCTGTTTGTGTGCAGCTGATGATGCTGGTTTTGAGACAGAGGTCTATAACAACACAGTGGTGCAGACTCCAAACCTCAGAGCCCTGGCCAACCGCAGCGTTATCTTTCAGAATGCTTTTGCATCTGTAAGCAGCTGCTCACCGAGCCGCTCCACCATCCTCACTGGCTTACCACAGGTAACACTAACACACACACACAAAATATTCATGGTTATTATTTCTATTAACACTCTGTTTCAGGAGAAATTAATTCAGTTGCGAAAATTTTAAGACGCTTATCCATTATTAACACTTCATTATGTGGTGACCCATGTAGTCAGGAATTAAACACCCACACAGACACACACATTCTCTCACACGCACATATCTAACAATACAACACAAACCCCCAAAATGACCTGAGGGTGAGCTGCTGTACATGCTGGGATACACCCTTGTGAGCTCCCATTCCCACCTACAATCCAGCATCCACCAGATTAATTATGATATGAAATGCGTTTATCTTAGTATCTCAAAGATATTTCATCTCATAATAATGACTTATAATGTATGAGTAATAATTTAAGAGAATTTTATCACTTGAAAGTTGCAGGGAAATTTGATAAAAACAAGCTCACATTGCCCAAAGTTATTTATTTTATCTTGTATTTTTTTAATGTTCTCCAGCACCAGAATGGTATGTATGGACTTCATCAGGGGGTGCATCACTTTAATTCATTTGATGGAGTACGCAGCCTCCCCCTTTTGCTGAAGCAGGCCAACATCCACACAGGTGAGAAAACAGAAACTGGCCTTTACCATTACCTTTAATAAACTTTAATATAAGCATTTTAAGCTTCAGGATGACATCTTAAGGTGTGTTATAAGTCTCAGAATGTTAGATTTGACTTGTCAGAGCAAGTCCTAATTTATTACCAACCTTAGGTTCATGTGCAGCTGCTCCAGAGCAATCTTTTCTATTGGTCAGTACATTTCTATAGAGATTATACAAACTGACTGAAACTTAAAATAGCTGAATTCATTCATTAGTCTTTTTTGATATATGGTGTAGTATAAGAGAATGGAAAAGTAGTTCAAAGATGCATTCTCATGCTGTCAGGGATCATTGGGAAGAAACACGTAGGCCCAGGTCCTGTTTATCCTTTTGATTTCGCCTTCACCGAGGAGAACAGCTCAGTTCTGCAGGTGGGACGCAACATCACACGTATTAAAATTCTGGTCCGGAAGTTTCTGGACGGACAGAAAGAGGCAATAAGAGGAGGAGAAGAGAAGCCATTCTTTCTGTATGTGGCATTCCATGACCCACACCGGTGTGGACATTCTCAGCCTCAGTATGGATCGTTCTGTGAGAAGTTTGGGAATGGAGAAAGTGGAATGGGGAGAATACCAGACTGGAAACCACAGTATTACACACCAGAACAGGTGAAGGTGAGATGATATTTGTTTTTTTTGTCTTTTGTTTTTTTCTCTATGTTTCATTCTCTTTAGAGATGGGGTTGAATGAAAATCCCCACATATGACCAAATTGTTGCCATTTTCAGAGTTGTTGCAATATAATTACAATGTTATTAAACCATGCTTGTTAACTAACTAAGTCTTGCTATAATTCCTTCAGCAATACCAATGATATTAAATAAACCAAAATGAGGATCATTATTGTTTATTAAAAGCAAAAACTCTATTGACATTTGGAATTAATACAATCTTATGACACTATATGGCATAATATTAGCCAGGCTGAATATGTGTCAGCTGTGGGGACAGAATTGGTGCCATAATCATCTCCTCCAAGCATGCTGAGGACATGTAATATGATGATTGGTTAGTGCTCTCTCAAATGACATAAGTTTCAGAAGTGATTGCTGGCTTCGTTTGTCTTAGAGCGGTGGTTCTCAGACTTTTTAGACCAAGTACCACCTATTATCAAATCAAAGACCCCAAGTACCACCTATGAATTCTATGAATTACTTGAATATTTGTAATTTGCATGCATTACCCAAAATTGTTCTAAAATAATACTATAAAAACTATAAAGCATATACAAATAATTAGGCCTAAACTGTATGTTTTGAACACAGTTATACATTCATGAGAACATGTAGCTACAATTTTGGGGATATAAGCATTTTGAGAGAAATCAAATCATGAAGAGAGATTAATTTCAATATGTGCTTTAATAGACTATAGTTGAAAACACTTGTATCAGTAAGTAAATGTCGAAGATCTGCCACGTCGTTTTTCTTTAGTTAAGTGTTCTCTCTATTTATGGATTATGCTAAATACTGGAAGATTGCATTCCCTTCCTGGAAATAAGAAGTGGGGGAACGCTGCTCAGCCCTTTCCTTAGAGATTACTGATCTACCGTTTATTTGTAAACCATGTTGTTGTTGGTTTTTTTTTTTAACAGAAACTGATTTTATTAAAGCTTAATTATGAAAACAGAGAAACATTATTATTATTATTATTACACATGAACATTTTTCAGTTTCATATTTTCAGTTATTAATTCATTCTTTAGTTAAGTAGTAACTATTTTGAGGTCATCTGGCGTACCACCACTTGCTGCTTCACATACCACCAGTGGCACGCATACCACAGTTTCACAATGACTGAAACGTGTGTTCCCTTCACCCTTTAACTTGGTATCACATTGTGATTGGGTACATCCACAGACAGATTGGCCAGGACTTAACTGAGTAAAAAGTCTCTTAAGAGGCTTAAATGATAATGGTAAAGCTGTCATAAATGTATGTGTAATTTTGGGTCTGTTTTATAATTAGGGTATCATTCTGATTGTAGGAGCTTTTTAAAGGTGTGATGTAATCTTGTGTAAGTTTTGATCCTCGATGTCTGGATGTTTTCTCAGGTGCCATATTTTGTCCCAGACACTCCAGTGTCCAGAGCAGATATAGCAGCTCAGTACACCACTGTCAGCAGACTGGACCAAGGTAGGGTCAACACTGTGATTGGAGAGTCTCTGCATTTGACATATGTTGCAGTATATAAGGCAAGGCAAGTTTATTTATAGAGCACTTTTCAAAGAAAAGCAATGCAAAGTACAAACCGGATTCCAAAAATGTTGGGACACTAAACAAATTGTGAAAAAAAACTGAATGCAATGATGTGGAGATGGCAAATGTCAATATTTTATTCGTAATAGAACATAGATGACAGATCAAAAGTTTAATCTGAATAAATGTAACATTTTAAAGAAAAAATATATTGATTCAATATTTCACAGTGTCAACAAATCCCAAAAAAGTTGGGACAAGTAGCAATAAGTGGCTGGAAAAAGGAAATTGGGCATATAACAAACAGCTGGAAGACCAATTAACACTAATTAGGTCAATTGACAACATGATTGAGTATAAAAAGAGCTTCTCAGAGTGTCAGTGTCTCTCTGAAGCCAAAATGGTAAGAGGATCACCAATTCCACCATTGTTGTGCACAAAGATAGTGCAGCAATACCAGAATGGTGTTACCCAGCGTAAAATAGCAAAGACGTTTAAGTTATCATCATCAACCGTGCATAATATCATCAAAAGATTCAGAGAATCTGGAACAATTGCTGTGCGTAAGGGTCAAGGCCATAAAACTCTACTGGATGCTCGTGATCTCCAGGCCCTTAAACGTCACTGCACCTCAAACAGGAATGCCACTGTCAAGGAAATAACAGAATGGGCTAAGGAATACTTCCGGAAAGCATTGTCAGTGAACACAATCAACCGTGCCATCCGCCGTTGCCAGCTGAAACTCTACAGTGCAAAGAGGAAGCCATTTCTAAGCAAGCTCCACAAGCTCAAACGTTTGCACTGGGCCAGGGGTCTTTTAAACTGGAGTGTGGCAAAATGGAAGACTGTTCTGTGGTCAGACGAGTCACAATTTGAAGCTCTTTATGGAACACTGGGACGCCATGTCATCCGAACCAGAGAGGACAAGGATAACCCAAGTTGTTATCAACGACTCCGTTCAGAAGCCTGCATCACTGATGGTAGGGGGTTGCATGAGTGCTTGTGGCATGGGCAGCTTGCATGTCTGGAAAGGCACCATTAATGCAGAGAACTATGTTCAGGTTCTAGAACAACATATGCTCCCAGCTAGACGTCATCTCTTTCAGGGAAGACCCTGCATTTTTCAACATGATAATGCCAAACCACATTCTGCAGCAATCACAACATCATGGCTATGTAGCAGAAGGATCCGGGTACTGAAATGGCCAGCCTGCAGTCCAGATCTTTCACCTATAGAGAACATTTGGCACATCATAAAGAGGAAGGTGCAACAAAGAAGGTCCAAGACGATTGAACAGTTAGAGGCCTGTATTAGACATGAATGGGAGAGCATTCCTATTTCTAAACTTGAGAAACTGGTCTTCTCTGTCCCCAGACGTCTATTGAGTGTTGTAAGAAGAAGGGGGGGGGGATGCCACACAGTGGTAAAAAATGGCCTTGTCCCAACTTTTTTGGGATTTGTTGACGCCATGAAATTTTGAAACAACATATTTTTCCTTAAAATGATACATTCTCTCAGTTTAAACTTTTGATCTGTGATTTGTGTTCAATTCTGAATATAATATTAGATGTCGACACCCCCACATCATTGCATTAAGTTTTTATTCAGAATTTGTTTAGTGTCCCAACTTTTTTGGAATCCTGTTTGTGCATAATCAGAACAACTTTTTATGCATTATTTTCAGGCTTGGGCAGAGCACAGAAAATTGACAATTTGAAGTTGGTAGGAGCTCCAGACCCCAAAGTAAATGCGCTAATGCAATTATTTATCTTCATAATATGTTCCCTTTAAATTATAGAAGCTTAGCCACTGTCTGGTCCACTGTTTATATTATAGTGCATGTTTTTACCAGTTTTATGTCCTGACAGTCAAAACAATCTGGGCAAACCATAGGTAGGGCTATAGACATTTCTGGTCAGCAGATCTGATCCTAGAGATTCTGTCCCCAATGGGTTGGTTACTAGTAGGAGTGTGGCAAACTTGGAATTAGAAAATACTCTTGATAAGAAACAACTTTCCTATATAATTAAAACTCAAATGAGAAAATCATGTTTATTTCCTTCTCCTATTCCAGGTATAGGTCTAGTGCTGCAGGAGCTGAGAGACGCAGGCTTTGAGAATGAAACTCTGGTCATTTATAGCTCAGATAATGGAGTTCCATTTCCTAATGGACGTACCAACCTTTACGGTTCTGGAGTGGCTGAACCGCTGCTGGTGTCCTCGCCTGAACACACACAACGCTGGGGCCAGAGCAGCCAGGCCTACGTCAGCCTCCTGGGTGAGATACAAACACACACATAGTATATGGCCACCTGCTGATCCAGTGTATCTTCTGATTTTGAAGTTGCTGACATCACGCATTATAATAATAAAACGGTACGTACTAATTAGGGGTGGGCAATATGACCCATAAATAATATCATGATATTTCAAGGATTGTTTGGCAATAATGATATTCTGGGCGAAATGACAAAACACTGGAAAATACTTTTATTATTTCAAGAGCACACTACACATCCATTCATTCATTAATTCATTGTCTGTAAATGCTTATCCAGTTCATGGTCGTGGTGGGTCCAGCTCACAGTTCAGAGCTGTGTCTAGAGTATACCTGCATATTGCACACAAGTAACACTATTTGCACAATCCATACTGTATAATAATAACAATGTTGTCTACACAAAGCTTATTACACACAATTAAATACTGTTTACTTAATGAGTGGACTATACACAGAGCTCAAGAGCTCCACCCATGTGTACTCTACCCAATCGTATGCATTAATAATGCACACTTCTACACTTTATGTAAATATTTCATTGGATATAGTGTAAACTTTGCATTATTTTCTCTCTCTCTCTCTCTCTCTCTCTCACTCACACACACACACACACACACACACACACACACACACACACAGAATCCACCTCTTTGTTCTTGACCACTTCATTGTTTGTGCACTCACTCTCCATTCTTTCAGCTCTACTGAATATACAGGAGCACTTTTTAGGTCTACAATTACAGACGGTAGTCCACCTAGTGCATGCATTGTTTGCCCCCTTTCACAGCTTTTTAATGGTCAGGACCCCCACAGAGCAAGAAATATTTGGGACGTGGATCATTCTCAGCACTGAAGTGACTCTAATGTGGTGGTGGTGTGGTAGTGTTTGTTTTGAGGCTATGACTGATAGAGACACACACACACAAACGGATATACATGTATATATGTGGTTTATACATGTATGTATATATATATATATATATATATATATATATATATATATATATATATATATATTATTTTTAATTTACCAGTTTACAATTTTTTTTGTGTAAGAGATGGATAAAAATGTGATATTTAGCGTAGGCATATATAAAACTCTTTCCATATGTAGCAAGGGGAAGGCAAAATCTCACTTTTGCAACAATGAATAAATTAGGCTTTACTCTGTACAGTAGGGACAAACCTAATTATAAGTCCTATGTTCTAACAATGGTTTCGGTTTGTTCACCGCCGTATCTGAGCACTAGGTGGGGCCATTTGCTCTCAGTTTGCGAGGTAATATTCTTACTGGCGTGACATAGAGAGGTTTTCTTTTTTAAACCAGAGACGTTATCCAAAGCAAATTTTCAGTGCTTAATGCTAGGTGGAGTCTTTGAGCTAATAGCATGGGCAACAATATCTTTCAGTACAGTCAAACACCAGCCTCCTTACTCCAACGAGCCCTTGGAACGAAGAAACGTGTGAATTATTTTGTCAAGCCTGAAATGATATTGATTTGCTGTTTAAAATCAAGCAGTCACTAAAACATTTCTTCCATTTGTTAGGCTGTATTTGTCAATTTAAATGTATGCTTACACTGAGAAACGTTAGCTTCACCGCTAACACTGAACAAGTAAGCAGTGCTAGTAAAAAAAAAATCTGATAAGGTTCAGGATTACTTTATGTTAAACGAATTGTTCATCGTAAGCTAGCAATTTTTGATGATCTTAGTCACTAAGTGTCTAAATTTATTTCAAACCAAAACTACATGTCTAAATAAATTAGTATTGTTCAAACTCACTACCTGTATTGTCACACTGCAGACAGTGTGAAGCTGTTCAGTAGTCTCATGTGGTTTCTGAAGCTGCACCACCCATTGCTATTTATAAACTTGGACAAAGAAAACTGTCTCACATATTTTTACAGATGGTGTTGGTTATCAGTTATCAGGTACTTAATTTTCTGCAGCTGCTGTTATGATGTGTATGAAGCAGGGTGTAGTATATTTCAGGTGGTATCACTCCCCTCTAAAGTTATTCGTTTTTTCAGTGAACCTACTTGAGGGCAGCATTGTCTTTTCTTTTTTTTTTTTAACAAATTTTCTTTTTTACATTCTGGTGGGCAAAACTAATTGAACCAGCTCATAGAATTGGCTTATATCCCACTTATTCACACACACACACACACACACATACACATTTAAGAAACGTTCCTCAAGAGGCACTGTTCAGTGCTTTATCTCAGTGGAACTGTGTCCTTTATATTAAGCTGTAGCCAGTACCTCATTGCTGTTTCTTTCTCCTCATCCCAGACATCACTCCTACTATCCTGGACTGGTTCTCTGTACCATATCCATCCTACATTTTGAATGGCCGGTCTCAGGTGCAGCTGACAGGACGCTCCCTTCTCCCTTCTCTGATCTCAGAGCCATCCTGGGACATGGTCTTTTCCAGCCAGAATCTCCATGAGGCCACCATGTACTACCCCATGCGCTCTATCCACAAGAGTCAGTACCGGCTGCTCCACAATCTGCACTACCGCATGCCCTTCCCCATCGACCAGGACCTCTACATCTCACCCAGCTTCCAGGATCTCTTGAACCGGACACAAGGAGGACAGACCACAGGCTGGTTCAAGACCCTCAGGGACTACTATTACAGGGAACGCTGGGAACTCTATGACACCCGCTCTGACCCCAAGGAACAGAAGAACCTAGCACAGGACCCCTCTTACGGCCCCATTCTGGACGTTCTAAAAGGCCAGCTGCTTAAGTGGCAGTGGCTGACCGAAGACCCTTGGGTTTGTGAACCGGACGCTGTACTTGAAGCCAAACTCCAGCCACAGTGTAGACCCCTCTACAATGGTCTTTAAAGGACTTAAGAAGGAATGTTATTTTTGGAAATAGCCGCTGTCACACTCTGTGATAAACCAACATATTCAAAAGCTGATATTTTTTGCCACATCAATATATTAAGAACATATCTACATGATAAAAATAAAACACTTCTGACTAGAAACTGAAGATTTTCATCTTCAGTTTGCTTTCAAAATGCTGTTGATTTTGATTTTGACATGCTGTATTCTAATCAAAGATATTTTTCAACTTTTTTTAAAAATTATTTTTGTATAATACAAATTACAAATTTATTCTTGATTTTTTTTTTAAATTACATATTGTTTGCCCAAATGTTTAACACCACTTACATCTAGTAATTCAGATACTTTAACAATCATCTGTTGTGTACAATGGTATAGGTTAAAATTGGTTTGCATGATAAGCCAATGTATATAGGTTTAATTGAAAACATGAAATGAGATGCTCTATTATCACCACAAATTTAAATTCAAGTGTTTGCTAGAGGGTTAAAAATCCTACCGGTATTGGACTATATGGTATTAGAACACTGTCCTCTGGAGTTTTGGAGCTCCATAGAATATTTTTGTGATGAGTTGGAGTATGTTTGGGATGCAGAACTAATCCTCTATATTTTTGTGATCGAATGTCATCACTAAACAGAAATGTTCAATATCTAGTGTAAATATTTCCCAGAAGAGTAGAAGCTTCTACTGCAGTGAATGGGGAAAATCAGATTAACACCATACATTCCAGAAGAATCCACAGATATTTGGCTGTATAGTGTACAAACAATAAAGTCATTTCATTCATGTTGTGTGACTGGATTTCCTTTGGCCTCAGAAAGAAGTCCATCAGTCTAATGTGACCATATCTACTGTGAATGTTAACAGGCTACATTTTGGCCAGATGTGACCACTGACCACATCTCAATCGAAGCAAACTGTATTATGCCCCACTTCCAGCTCCAAGTGCGTGACTCATTACTTCTTTTTCACCTATTAATGTTGTGATTTTTTTCCTGGAAAAGTTATGAATGTGAGAAAATCACATCCATAATCACATCATAGCGAGGCCCTTTTTAACATAGCAGCACTGATTTTCTGATGGTCATTTTCAAAGCCTGAGTTTCTGTGGTTAACTCTGCTGGTTTACAAGACTCTTCAAACCCTTTCATATTCAGCTGTACAATTGATCTATTTCTCAATGGTTCTACTTAAAGTTTATTATATTACAGTGATTCATGCTCATGTTTAACACTAATGAATATACATCAACATGAACACTTTATATACTCTTGATGTATGTGTATAAACATCTATATACAGTAACATTACTTGTAATTTTATGAAGATTTTTTGAGGCCAGGTTTATGTTCATCTCAGCCACTCAATTTTTCACAGCTCCACACACTCCATTTCACCATATGTTATCACCATATGTTTCAATTAGAGCATCTTTCACATCTGAGCTAAAAGCTCTGATAAAACAGAAGCTGAAATATATTTCAGGTTTAATTCCTTATATCAGGTTTTCAGTGTCAAAATGATTCACATGCCATTTTAATACAGTTTTAGAAGCTTCTGTTTAGCAAAACACCCAAGTAGGAGGTAATTATTGCACCTGTGATTGAGTTTCCAGCCAGTGCCTTTTTCACTATTGATGCAAAACCCTATAAAAATACAATTGTGGACCTCCACAATACTGGTCCTTTCTGGACTAATATCCAAATGAATAATGGTACCACAAGCAACTGTACAATCAATTGAAATATAAAATATTTCTGTATATAAATATTAACAGTAACAGTAATAATAACAGTATATAATTCAGGAATGAGGCAAAAATCCCAGGGCTGAACAAATTGTGGCATTAAAAGTTTACATGAAATCAAAGACAACAAAAGAACTGGGGCTGGAGCTGGAGAAATCAGATACCAATGTGTCTACCACTAAGACAGAACTACAGTGACATAGTCTGAAAGGCTGCCAAATAAATAATGATTAAAAAAATAAATAATAAAAAAACAGACAAATGTTTGCAAGTCTTTGATGACCAGGACAAAGACCTAGCATTTTGCAGGAGTGTTCTCTGGTCAGATGAAACAAAAATTGCACTGACTGGCCATTATAATCAGGGCCTGAAATTGACAAAAAAGGGGCAAGGCTTTTAATCCAAAAAATAACATCCCAACTGCGAAGCATGGAGGCTGCGACATCATGTTGGGAAGCCGTATTGCTACACACCTTATAAAGTAGATGGCACCATGAAGGAGGCTTATTTAGAAAGATGTAAGCAGCAGCTTAAAGGTGATGTTCACAATTTTAATCAAAACTCACTTTTTATAGAATTCAGAGGATGTTTCCTCACCATTTGCTAGCTTGAATTTGCTGTGTGCTTGAAACTGGTCTAATGTGTTTGCAAAGCCCCAGTGTCTGTAAATGGGTAGAAAAACAGTGTCTCATTCCAGTATGTCAGGAATTCTACCTCTGATCACTGCAATTTTGGTGTTTTTTAGACAATGAGGATATTACTCTATTCCTGGTCCATATGTGGGTAATATTGACATTTTTGCTGTAGATGGATCTGACGCTAAATTTGGGAAAGCACTAACTGCATGAAAGTGAATGTAGGCCAAAAGTAAAAATTAAACAACTAGAGTTACAAATGAGTTTCTGTGGTAATTCAAACAGTGAACAAAAACTTAGACAAGTTCAAATTTGGCCACTTACAAACAACTATAATTCTGTCCCCTCAAACCTACAGTTTCATCTTAAAACACACTGAGCTTCTGAACGCAAACAAACCAGACAACATTGTTTCCCCACAATCTTAGATGCTGCCTTCAAGGCATCAGCCAGAGAGCTGCAACTTAATCACAAAGGGGTCGTCCTGCAGGCCATTCATTTTATGGATATATGGAATAGCCATTGCAAAAATATGATGGATCCAATGGAACATTTCTGTCAGGTGGAATGGTCTACTATTGTGAGAAGTTTGTGCAAGGCTACCATATGTGTTTGATTAAATTTGTGCAGTTAAATAAAGTCAAGCCACCAAATAGTAACAAAGTGTAAGTAAACATTTAGTCTGTCAAAAATCTTATAAAGTAAATAAAACCTCTAAATAAATTAGTCTCTTAGTTACTATTTCAATATTATTTATTATTTTTATGGGAATTAAGGTATAATTACTTACTTGAACAAACACAAAAGCGGTATGTGACACAAAAGGTATGGTGACTGCCCCACCTTTGGACCAGACACACACCTCAGGTCACTGTCTGTGAGGAGTTGTTCTCCCCATATCTATGTGGGTTTCCTATGAGTCAACCAGTTCGCTCCCACAGTCCAAGTTAATTTGGCTCTGCAAGTGTCCACAGATGTGTGTGTGTGATGCTCTGAAATGCACCTGTCCTGCAAAGGTATGTTCATGTCTTGCACCCAGTGATTCTGTTCAAAGGACAAAGTAGTTACAGCAGATGAATTAAAGAAAGTTATTCATTTTCCATAATCAGATAACAGAAACATCTGTTAAACAGCAGTTTAAAAAACATAACAAAAATTCACTTTTTTCTGTGTTTACTATGTCCACCTTTTGACTTCATTCTAGCTTCCATTCCTCTGACTTACTTTTAGTTTTTCCAAAAAAAATCTACAGACAAATTTAAATCTTTGATGTAGGTTTCACAATACAGAAATGGACTGAATCTGAAATGAGAGTTGAGAGAGTGGATATTTTCATCCATCTCAAAAAGGAAATCTTTTTTTGACTGGAAATGAAAGAAATGAAGGGTAATGTCATATGTCATTATATACACAAACATATATAGAGCTTCACAAAATCATAGTCATCTTGTTTGGAATTTTCCCCACCGGAAAAAGATGAATCACCTCCCCGAGAGGAGGAGGAGGGTGCTGATGATGAAGAGATGATGATGGAGAGATGATGAAGAACAGGAGGAGGGATATATTTGTGTGTGTGTGTGAATGTGTGAATGTGTGTTGGGGAGGGGGTGTTAATATAAACTCCAGCAGAATCAAGGGGAGGGTGAAGAATAGGCATCAGAGCTACACACGTTCTTTCTCACACACTCCCACTCACACACACTCTCTTGTCATCAGCCTCACACAGACATTCCAGAAGCCTTCAAGAAACAGAAGTGCGGTGATGCTGGGGTCCTGGCGTTGTGTCCTGCTGCTGGGGGCAGCTCTCGTCCTTGTGTCAGCACGGCCGGCTGAAGCCTGGTACAAACAGGCGACCGGACCCAGCTACTACTCGGTTGGACGAGCGTCCGGCCTCTTGTCCGGCATCAGGAGATCTGCACACACACGCTCCGCGGACGCAGAGAGAGAGCAGGACACACACTCATCCAGCAGTGAGGAGGTTGACACCAGCAGCACCCAGAGGCTACACACAGCACTCAGGAATATGGTAAAAACACACACATGTATACACACAAACAGTAGTGAGGAGATCTACACCAACAGGAATATGGCAGACACACACACGTACACACAACATCAGCAGGAAAATAGTTAACACAGATTACACACACATTTTTCCACTTGTTTACCAGTCAGAACATATTTTTGCTGGCAAAGGGGAGAAGAGTCCACAGAGGTCCTCAGGAGTATAAAGAGACCCTCAGTCACGTACACACACACACACACACACACACACACCTATACTGTCCCAACAATGATAGCTTATAAAATGACAGTTTATAAAAACAAGTATCTTTTTTTATTATTATTATTAGTCCTCATTTTACAGTGCTGTTTTTGCTACAAAGGAAACCTTTTTGAAAAGTAGTCAAGTTTAAGGTCAGAGAGGACATCAACACTAGAAGCACCCAGAAAATACACGCACACACAAAGTTTGAAATCAGTTACGAACGGAAACGATTCAGGATTCGCCTTTTTGTACACGACTTACAACGGGACTAATGCAACACACACACACACACACACACACACACACACTTGCCTGGAGCATTGCGCTTGGATCAGTCAGAGATAACACGTTTTATAGATGTGGTGATTCTTGAGTCCCATATTTATCAATAGGTTACATATCTACGATGTCTAAGCTTCAGACGGCGCGAGCGTCTCTCCCGGAATGCAGTATCAGTTTACTTTTGTTCATGTTAACTGTCTCTCACTTGTTGCGCACCGTGCGTAAAACGCATGTCGTGCGCAGAAATTACACAGCAGATGTAAAGATTAACATCGACGCGAACGAAGTAGACACCTCCAAACCCGCTCATTATTGAACACGTTCATTAAATACTGGTCTGACTTAATTCATAAATAGACATATCGTTTGATTTTTACCTATAAATCTAGCCGTGCTTACTGGGATACACTGAAGTGCCTTTACATATTTCTATGATTAATAAATATTCAGATTACTCTGGTGACAACCTTTTGGCAAACATTAAACCAATGCATAACATATTTTCTCTCTGCTCTAATTGAGCTTTGCCTGCAAAAGCGCGTTTGCTGCGCAAAGGGCGTATTAATCCGGAAAAAGCGTGGACCGTGCGTAAAAAAACGCATTCAACGTGTATTTAAGTGCCCCGTACAAGCACAAATAAGAGAAGCTGTAGAGAACAAAACATAATTAAATAATGTTCAGGTTTATTTATTTTGTATAAATATATTCGTATTTATCTGACATTCCTGAATTTGAATATATATATATAATTTCCTTTGGTTGTTATCTACGTTATAAATTGTAGGTAAAAAATGTCAATAAAAAATAAATCGATAAAAATAAGACTCCACCTCACAGGGAAACGGTAAAATAAACATGCAATTTGCAACTCCGTGTGTAAAACAATGAGTCATTAAATATGAGTCAAATAGAAGATCATTCCAATTCAGGTACCATATGACTTCTGAAATGAACGTTAAATGTCATCGCAAGTTTGTTAGTGTTCTCCTCGAAGCCTTCTGAACTCATCTGAGGATGTGTGGAGCATGGGGTGAAAATGGGGGTGTTCCGTTAACGTTGAGTGTTTAACTGTGCCTGTGTGCAGGTGGTGTGTGTGAAGGAAATCTCACCGAACCTTCAGAGCTGTGAGCTTGCGTTGGACGGGTCCAGTTCTTTCCGGTGCAAAGCTGATGTTCTGCTGGCCCTCGACGCCCTGGAGTGTGAAGGAGCATGAAAAACTCCCTCCTCTCCCACCCACGCACTCCTCCACCACCTAACAAATCCACCAACCGAACCCTGGAGTGTAAACCATTAGGGGTCCAAACACAGAACGTGCGGGGGCCTTGCTGTTTTTTTGTTCATTTATTTTTTATTAATAATATTTATTATTTCCAGAAACGGACTGGAGACACTGAATGTTTGATTTATTTCACACAATGTGGAAAGACCAGCTGCTTATAAAAAAACAGAAGTCAACTGCAACCGTGTATGAAAAAGTGTGAACATTTTTATGCCCCTCTCCACACACACACACACACACATACTAAATGTCTGTTGACTCTCAAAGTTTTCTGTCATTTATTTTGTATTGTATTAAAATGGGACAGATGCCATTTGTGTGCATTTTTATTTTTGGGAAAAATAAAACAATAATAAAAAGTAAAAAAAAGAAGAAAATATTGTGTTATTGGCATTACTAAAGGAAAAATGCTATGGATTCTCAGAATAAATCACATTTTTACCTTGCATAGTTGCATTGGTCTCATTTTGGGGTAAATATGATTGTCGAAAACAAATATTTTTTGGAAAGATTTAATGACAATAATTACACACACACAAAAATGGGAAAAAAAGAAAAATATGTTAAAAGCAAATTGCCACGGAATCAGGAAAACTTCCAAACAGAAAATGTAAGGCATTATTTAAATAATACAAATATACACAGTATTCAAAGATTCATAGCACAAATAAGGCACAGTGAGATTGTCTCTATGGGAATCAACAATGCGGGGAAAAAATATATATATATTCTACTTCAGAAACAAAACAATTTTTTTTTACAGTACAGTGCCAATCTTATAACATCCTTCATTTATCTAATAACAGCATGTATCATTTTATCTGTATATTATATTTCAATATTAACTGTGTCCACAATCAGTCTGGCTTCAAGTTTCTCAAATCTGCATGTACACCGTCTAAACTGTCCAGTCTTAGAATTTGGTCGCATTTTACATTCTCACAATCCAAGTTTTAAGCATTCAGTCCATAAAACTACTCCAACTCTCACATGTCCAGTTTTGATGTAGTTATTTTATTGTGTCTATTTCCTTTTCTGAGTGCACACTGATGGACATCTCCACACCTTTTCAGACCCATAGTGACATCTAGTTTAGCTGTTCTATTCACAGTGGAAGAATGGATTTAAGCCACAGCGGAATAGTTGAAAACCCCTTTAAGAGAAAATCAAAGGTTTAAATGTCAACAAGTCCATGTGGTGTTAGCTGTACTCAAGAAGACCCATCAGTAGTGAAATATGCAGTCACAGTCACGGCTTAGCAATTCTGCTTTGAAACTAATGTAAACATCTTTTGGGCTTTGACTTTATTACTGAAGTGGATTATACTTTCATCTAATCTTCTAATCTTCTAAGAAATACCTCTTGTTTTGACAGTCACTTAAATAATTGAAGGGTTATCTCTGACTTTGGCACAGTACTGAAAGACAGTTTGTTAGTGTGTGTGAATGTGAACATATTCCTGTAATCATGGTTAGTGTGTGTCTGTATGTATGTTTGTGTGCATGAATGTATTCCAGGAAACGTGCCGGTTGTTCAGGATGTATGTGTGGGTGTTGGGGGCATGGGGGGAACTGATGGGAATGAAAACACAATTCTAAGTTAATCATTAACTGTGGTGTTCAAACACACTGAGTATGGCAAATATTGACCAGAGGAAAACACACACTGACTTGCATGGCCCACCAAACAGACCACCACAAACAGCAACCACATAGTTTAAAAGTGTGGAATCACCGTCTTCAGAAACATAAATCCAGATATGTGCAGAGAATGGCAAACGCTTTGTTACTTATATTCACAGTATTCATAGGTTTGGATTATATATATATAAAATATTTTACATTTGGCACTGCTGTTCAAATGTATCATATATCATAATTAATGTGCTTTTTCAAAAATAAATTATATTAAAATCAATACCTAGATGGCATAGGTATTAAGACTTGAGAGACATATTTAGACAGTAAATAATTACAGTTATATTTATGTCTTTATCAATTTTTTTACACACGTGTGCACACGCACACACACACACAAGATCCCCACAGACAGAGCAGGTATGATTTGGGCTGTGGATCTGACACTGGCATAGTGGTGGTGTGTTAGTGTGTGTTGCGTTGGTATGAATGGATCAGACACAGCAGTATTGCTGGAGTTTTTAAACACTGTCTCCGTTCACTGTCTGCTCTATTAGATACATCCACTTTGTCAGAGACAGCAGCTCATTTGTTGCTGCACATTGTTTGTTGGTCATACTCTAGTCCTTAATCAATGTACACAGGACGCTGTTGGCTGAATATTTTTGATTGGTCGACTATTATGAGTCCAGCAGTGACATTGAGTGGAAAACTAATTCCTGCAACACTGTTGTGTTTGATCCCCATTAACACACCACCACCACCACATAAGTGTCAGCACTAAGAATGATCCACCTCTGTGGTAGTCCTGAGCATTAAAGAACAGGGTGAAAGGTTATTGGTTGAAATATAAAATAAAAGAGAGTGACAAACCTTTGATTTGACATTACAAAGATGAAAAGTGATTTCAAACTGTTTGAACATTGTAAAAACGGTAAATAAAATGTACAGTATGCACAGTGCTGAAATATGAGTATTTTCATGTGAGCATAGAAAAAAAACATGAGAAACTTGAAGAAAAACATCCACAGGAGGCAAATTTTCCTCATGTTTTTGTTCTGGTCAGACATGAAACCTCAAAAGGATCAGATGTATATAAAATGCTAAGATTTCTATTGTTTATGTTCGTAAACTAGGGTGGCACGGTGGCGCAGCAGGTAGTGTCACAGTCACACAGCTCCTGTGACCTGGAGATTGTGGATTCAAGTCCCACTCCGGGTAACAGACCAAAAACACATGTTGATAGGTGGATTGGCGACTCAAAAAAGTGTCCATAGGTGCGAGTGTGAGAGTGAAAGTGCGAGTGTGTGTCACCCACACTGGCGCCCACTGCAGGGTGTGTCCCCACCTAGCGCCCAGTGATTCCAGCTAGGCTCTGGACCCACCGTGACCCTGAACTGGAAAAGCGGTTACAGATAACGAATGAATGTTTGTAAATTGCTGATAATGCATAGATTTCTGTGTTTTTAGAGACAGAAACAAACTGAGAAAAACGACCGCATGTTATTTTGCTGTGTTAAGTATTGGTAGAGTGACCAATATTCATGAAATCCAAAAAAAAAAAAAAAAAGGGATATACACTATAGGTCTATCTTAAATATTAGTGAGCTCTCTACATAGACAGGATTTTATGTCATAATATGTGTGCTCCTGACAAGTATGCTGTCCCAATTAATAGATAAATTAAACTCTTAAAAGCTCCTACTGAGATCCTTATTAACTCGTAACTTTAAGGGAGATCAGAATCCATGGCACTATAATCTTAGGTACTTATGAGAGCTGAAGTGATTAGGAGCAAAACCTGTTTGCTTGCAGTGCGTGAAATGAACGGTAATGTCATTGCTTTCTAACATGTACATCTTAATAAAATTTCTTATAAAGCTTGAGGTGTGTTAAAAGGCTGACTACTTAGAAATATTCCTATGCAGAGAGTGGCCAAAAATGTAGCTCACTAGGAAACTGAGACACACTCATTATGATTAAAAGTTTACAAACCCCAGCTCTTCCAATATTTCTTCTGAAATGAAGCTTTTTCTGCTCTTCTGGGAAGGCTTTACATAGACATTGGAACATTGCTCTGAGGACCTAATGAGAGTCAGTCATGAGAGCATTAGTTAGGTCAAGTACATCTGGATCCCAAATCATCCCAAAGGTATCCAGAGAACACAATTCCGTTGCTGTACAGCCCAATGCTGTGTGGCTTTGTATCCTTCTGACTGACACCTGTCATTGCATTCTGTGAACTAATGTAAGCTTTCCCAGACTGTTTTTGGAGCTAAGTTGAATAGAAGTTTTTTTTTAAATATCGTTCTTGAGATTGAAAAAGGAAGAGAAAGATGTAAAACATCATTAATGCTGATTATAGTAATAATTACGGTCACAATAAACATGACCCTTGGCTCAGAGTAGAGAGACAGCCTCCAGGTTCTCCTTGATGATGGTGTCCATGACAACCTGGAAGACCACCTGCACGTTGGATGTGTCTGTTGCCGTGGTGAAGTGATGGTAGATGAGTTTGGTGGGCGTCACATTCTGGGACACGAACATGGATGAGATAAAGCGAGCTGCAGAATCCACATCACAATCAGCACCTACAGAGAGAGAGAAAGGGAGAGATAGATAGAACGGACAGTGACAGAGAGAACAGTGAGAACAGGAAAACAGTGAAAGAAAAAAAAAATGTGGACAGATCAGACATCAGCTGTGTGAAGGTGAAGAACTCAATCTGGCAAAATGTCAACATATATTCAAAACACATTGACATCATTTTGACCTCTAACCCCTCCATCTGTGCTGAACTTTAAAGGGAAAAACTCAGCTGTTGATTTACCTGTTTGTTTGTATCTTTCTAACAGAGAAAGAGCGAGAGAGAGAGAGAGAGAGAGAAATAAAATATATTTTAAAAAACGTGCAGGAAGGTAAAAGAAACAGAATGCAAAGAGTAAGAGGGAAGGAGCAAAAGGGAAGACTGAGAGACAAAAAAGGTACAAAAGAACAAGAGAGTGAGAGAAAAAAAAGCAAGAATGGAGAAAAAGTTGTAAATAGTGAGAGAACGTAAGATAAACTGAAAAATTATGAGAAGAATGAGAGAGAGGAAGGGATAGAGGGAGAAAAAGAAATAGTGAGAGAATGTGAGAAAGGGGTAGAGTGAGAGTAAAAAAAATTGAAAGAAAGAAGAAGAGTATGCATTAAAAGAGGAAAGTAAATGATGATAAAAATGGGAAGAGAGATTGAGAAAGTGTAAGTAAAATGGGAAAAGAAAGTAAGACTAAATCTAATGTAAATGTAAATGGGCAAATCTTGTTTGTCTGGAGAAGAGGAACCAGAGTGGATCCTGAGTTTATTGGAAGGAGAATTCTTTTTAAAAACAGTCATTATTATCGTTTTTTTGACAGATTCTGATTAAACGTGGTGACCACTGAGACAGTCAGTGAGTTGAGGAGACATCCATCACGTCAGACCTTCCCACAACCAATAAAATTAATGATTAGCCAGAACCTGCCGTTCATTTTGTATGCCCACAAATGTTCAAACAACATATTGTTCTAAAGCGGCTTATATTTAAAGGAGCAACTTGTAACATTCACTGTACTTAGTCATAAAATGTCCAGGGTGTGTGATCATAGATTAAGGAAACAGTAAACGCTAAAACACTGCTGCCTCTCATATCATTGCTGAAGCAGTATATTATGTGCCCAGTCCAGAGCGGAGCTTCTGTGATCCAGGCACAATAAAATGAGAGGAAATGTTGGCCTTGTGTTTGAAAGTGGAGGCAGTTCAGAAGTAGCAACACTACAAAACAGATCCAGAGCTGGCCAAATTTCTCCTGAACAAGTAACAGCAAATAATTCCAGAAATAAATAAATAAAATAGAAGTACAGACACCTATGTATAAATTAAAAGGAGTAAACGTCAGAGGTTGTGTTTCATATAAAGGAAGTGAGGCATAGCGATGTTTGAAAGGCGTCAGGACTGTGTTTTGTGTGTTTTATATGAAGAAGGTGAATAACAACATGATTAACCATTGATTGTTTGTTTGTTTTAAATAAATTGATGCAGATTCATGTGTGTTTCTCTCCATGGTGTGTGTGTTTTAAACAAATGAAGGAATAAGAATTGTGTTTGAAAAGCCTCGCATATTCACATATTTAAGGTGGAATGGAGAGATCAAGCTTGGTAGTACACAGAATATATAAAAGTGTTTCCCTAGTAGTTAGATGTTTTAGTGACATGACGTACACTTGGTCCTAGATAAAATGGGAAATAAGAAGTGTTTCAAAATGAATTTTATGTATAAAACCTAGCACTAGACTTAGCTTCGCATAGCTGTTTAAGGTGGAAAAGAGTATTCAATAAGAAGCTAGAGAATAATGCAAATAATTTTCTTAAATGTATTCATTTAAGGTGAAACTAAATGCTTAAATACGAAAGTTATATATAAAAAACAAGGATCTGCCTCTTAAAATGACAGTTATGGTTGAAGGGAAAATAACACCAGCTTGATCTAGTCTAAAGTTTTAAGGTGGTTTAGACAGTAACTTCTTGTAAATGTAGAGAAAAAAAATGACAGGGGATATTTCTATTTTGCAATTCACTTAAGCAAATATTTAGTGCCATTACATACAATTAGTTTGTGTGTTTTCAACAGAAAGTGGAATAACAGTTGCTTCAAAAAGTTTTAAAAGCTACAGCGCTAGCTTCGGCTATTAAGTCAGAACAGAGAATTCAATAAGCTGGCAATAACACAAATAAGACTCGTAAATGGACAGAAATAAGGTGGAACAAAATGTTTGACTACGAACAATGTGGCTAAGAAGCAATGTTCAGCCTACCCTAAACAAAATTTAGGATGGAAAGGAAATTTGATAATTACCACCAGCCTTGTCTAGTCAAAATATTTAATGTGGATTTGAACAGAAAAGGTTTAAAAATGCAGGGAAATAGCAACCGCTCATTCACTTTTTTTTGCCTTTTTCTTGTGTAGGTAGATATTTTAGTGAAATTATGAACACTTTCTGTGTAAATGTTGATTATGGCACATTCTTCTTAGATATTATGGTCCATAGTTCTTAAACTCGTCTCTTGCTTGTTCGTTCAGTATTCCTCAAACAGGCAACCTGGTTGAGATTCATGTCTGGGGAGGACAGCGAGGAGGCAGAGGGCAGATTGCTTCTGTAAGCAAAAAAGCAAAAGTCCAAAAAAAAAAAGACCACCTTGGCCACTTCAGCCCCAGTGATAGACGAGCCCCCCCCGGGGTCCCCAAGCTCTGCTTCCTCTGCGGAAGACGTGCTGGTGGGATTGAGAAGATCCTCGAAGTATTCCTTCCACCGTCTGGTGACGTCCCCAGTCGAGGTCAACAGTTCCCCACCCCCACCATATACAGTGTTGGTGGAAAACTGCTTTCCCCTCTTGAGTCGCCTGACGGTTTGCCAGAAACTTCTCGGAGCTGACCGAAAGTCGTTTTCCATGTTCTCACCGAACTCCTCCCACACCCGAGTTTTTGCCTCAGCGACTGCCAAGGCTGCGAGCCGCTTGGCTCCTCGGTACCTGTCGGCTGCCTCCGGAGTCCCCTGAGCCAACCAGGCTCGATAGGACTCTTTCTTCAGCTTGACAGCCCCCCTCACCGGGGGTGTCCACCACCGAGTGCGGGGATTGCCACCCTGACAGGCACCGACAACCTTGCAGCCACAGTTCCGTTCAGCCGCCTCAACAATGGAGGTCCGGAACATGGCCCACTCAGACTCAATGTCACCAGCCTCCCCCGGGATGCAGTCGAAGCTCTGCCGGATGTGGGAGTTGAAGAACTTTTCTTACAGGTTCCTCTGCCAAACGTTCCCAGCAAACCCTCAGCACACGTTTGGGCCTGCCAGGTCTGTCCGGCATCCTCCCCCGCCATCTGATCCAACACACCACAAGGTGGTGATCAGTTGACAGCTCGGCGCCTCTCTTCACCCGAGTGTCCAGAACATATGGCCGCAGGTCAGATGATACGACTATAAAATCGATCATCGAAATGCGGCCTAGGGTGTCCTGATGCCAGGTGTACTTGTGGACACCCTTATGTTCGAACATGGTGTTCGTAATGGACAAACTGTGACGAGCACAGAAATCCAATAACTGAACACCACTCGGGTTCAGATCAGTGGGGCCGTTCCTACCAATCACGTCCCTCCAGGTCTCACTGTCATTACCCACGTGAGCGTTGAAGTCCCCCAGCAGAACAATGGAGTCCCCAGAATGAGTGTTCTCCAGCACTCCCTCTAGGGTCCCCAAGAAGGCATGGTACTCTGAACTGCTGTTCGGTGCATAAGCACAAACAACAGTCAGAGCCCTTTCCCCAACCCGAAGGCGCAGGGAAATTATCCTCTCGTCCACTGGGGTAAACCCCAACGTACAGGCGCTAAGCCGGGGGGCTATGAGTAAGCCCACACCTGCCTTACGCCTCTCACCCTGGGCAACTCCAGAGTGAAAGAGCATCCAGCCCCTCTCGAGGAGATTGGTTCCAGAGCCCATACTGTGTGTCGAGGTGAGCCCAACTATATCTAGTCGGTACCTCTCAACCACGCGCACCAGCTCAGGCAGAGAGGTTACGTTCCATGTTCCAAAAGCCAGTTTCAGTAACCGAGGGTAGGAACGCCAGGGCCCCCGACCCCGACTACCACCCGATCCACAATGCACCAGACCCGGATTACTACCTCTCCCACAGGTGGTGGGCCCATGGGAGAGTGGACCCATGTATCTCCTTCGGGCTAAGCCCGGCCAGACTCCATAGGTGAAAGTCCGGCCACCAGGCGCTCGCCAAGGAGCCCCTCCCCCAGACCTGGCTCCAGGGTGAGGCCCCGGTAACCCTGCTCCAGGCAAGGGAGGCTGTGTCCTCGTTATTATCTTTTTCATTCGTGTCTTTATGGATCACTCTTTGTCTGGCCCATCACCTAGGACCAATTTGCCTTGGGAGACCCTACCAGGGGCTATTGCCCCCGACAACATAGCTCCTAGGCTCACGCAGGCACGCAAACCCCTCCACCACGTTAAGGTGGTGATCCAAGGAGGAGCTTTACACACTTATGGTGTGTAAATTATTAAAATTATTATTATTAAAATATTAAAAAGTATTATTTACATGTATTAGACTGGGCCTGTAGGTGACAAAATATATCATTTACAATTATTTCTTACGTACAGTACATGTATTTTTCATGTCCACATCCGAGTGAAATTTACTTGCGCAAAATCACAGCGTAGGAATTACTCTATTAAAGAAACTGGTAGGATATCACATGTAGTTCCAGCTGAAAAACATTATAGAATGACTGTTTAATGCAAAGGGTGGGTTGTTAACAGTACAGGGAGGGTTTTAAAAGTCCAAATACTCGTTAAATACATAAAAAAAAAAATCTCTTTCCTCTACTTCGTGGAAATTCGTTTTTCACAGGTGGTCTTGGAACGCATCCCCCGCGAAAAACGAGGGATCACTTCAGTGCTTTCTTTGAATAAGTACTTTGTTCAAACAGGTAATGAACGATTTTATGTCTGCTCTCTAAATGAGTTACTAGAAGTTTTTAGTAAATTACTTGTACAATTAAAGCATATTTACGTATATATGTATCTATATGCTTAATTACCTGTTGTATTCTAATTGTCCTTATTATTATTATTTTTTATAAAATATGTCTCATTTACATACATTTTTCCCCCACACGTGTGTATTGTTAACCTTAGTTACTGATCAGTGATACATATTTCTGATGTGAAAGAGGAAAAAAAAAGCTAATCCCTCAAACTACGTGAGTGAGTACCTCTAAAGAGAGGCAAATAGAGTCGGAGGTGGCGTCCAGAGTGGAGGATCTTCTCCTGGAACAGATCAATCTTATTCATAAACAAAATCTGAAAAAAAGAAGAGAAGTGACATTTCATATACATTTTGTTATAGATTATAGAAGTTATCTTTCATTTTCAGGACTGAGGCAGGCAAACAACACAAATCAAGCCTCATTCGTAGGGATTGATGTGAGTTTGCCAATAGTGTTGTAGTAAAACTAGATAGACCCATTAAAATATTAGTAAAACCGAGAGAGGTGGCGTGGTGTGAAGGCAAAAAGGGAAAAGAACGAGACAGCAAGTCAACAGAAGAGAAAAAAGGGAACAACAGAAGGAAGAAAAAGAAAAATGGAACAAAAGTCAAAGACGTTATGTGAAAAGAAGACAAAGCATGAGAGCAAATAAGTGCGAGAAAGTGTGGATGAGAGAAAGGGGTTGCAATAGAAGAGCGCATCAGTTCTGTGGAGGTGTAAACGTCAGGAAGGTCGCTGACATTTGCTCTGGTGCTGTAATGAGAGAGAGAAAGGGAATGAGAGAGAGAGAGAGAGAGAGGGGAAGAAGAATGTTTGGAAGTTGCTTAATGAGGCAGAGTAAATGAGCTTTTTACAGCAGAGACCACCATCACCCAACACAGAAAAACCTTGAAATACACCTTCCAACTTAATTACCCTATCAAAGAGGCGATTAGAATAAAGACTGAGGCAACAGGAGTATTCCCATTAATCCTGACACCTATTAAAACCCTGTACAGGACATTTTGTTGTACGCTAATCAGGAGTTTGTTTCTCTGCTGCAGTAACAGCCCCCTCGCTTCCGGGAGGTATTTGATTTAGATGTTAGAACATTTCTGTAAGGGCTGCTTTGCATGTAATTAGGTCAGGTATTGATGTTCCATCACTCCAGAGAACACAGTTTCACACCCTAATGTTGGGGGCTTTATACCTCTCTAGCCAAAGCGTTTTTCTCTCACCATGGATGTGCTCCTGAAGAAGACGTTATTGCAGATAGAGGAGAACAGTTTGAGACTCTCCTGCAACCGATTCTGCATAGACAGAAAAACAGACAGACAGACAGACAGACAGACACAGTTATGTTTGGTCACATGGTTCAAATTATGCATTGATTGTTATGCAAGGTAGTGTTCTCCCTGTGTCCGCGTGGGTTTCCTCCGGGTGCTCCGGTTTCCTCCCACAGTCCAAAAACACACGTTGGTAGGTGGATTGGCGACTCAAAAGTGTCTGTAGGTGTGAGTGTGTGAGTGAATGTGTGAGGGTGTGTGTGTGTGTTGCCCTGTGAAGGACAGGTGCCCGCTCTTGAGTGTATTCCCCCCTTGCAGGGTCACTCCGGACCCACCAGATAATGAATGAATGAATGTTATAAATGTAGTTAAATTACAAGATTTTTAAGCCCAACAAACCCCATCCTTCCACGTCTACTCACTGTCCAGGGATTGGAATTATAAGTTGGGTGATTCTAATAAAAAGGCCAGTTTTTTATAAACACTTCATTAGTATATCCTCCCACTGGCCACATTATTAGAAACACCCTTTTTATTTCCACTTATTGGCCACTTTATTTGACACAAATAAACACTGAAACAAACAAAGGCAACTTCATTAGAAACACACTGTGCTCACCATGGAAGGGTCCTCCACCAGCGTCATGTCGTAGCCACTCAGAGCAACGACAAACAGAACTGCTCTTACATCCTCAAAACAACTGATCCACTTCCTCCTCTCGTTCCTCTGACCTCCAACATCAAACAGTCTGCAAAGAGAGGAAGTGAGAGAGAAAAAGAGAGGAAGTGAGAAAGAGAGAGAGAGAGAGAGAGACAAAAATATGGAGAGAGCTCAGAGAAGAGAGTGACAGAAATTTAGTTTTCACATTTACAATACAATGATAGGTAAAAAGTTTAGATGTCTTCAAATCTGGACTTTGATCCAGGTTCCAGGATTTTACAATGTCTGGCCAGGTATAATACTATACCTGGCTAATCAGCCAGTGTATTAGCTGTTGCAGCTATATTGTCATACTAGCCAACCATTTTAAATTCCTAGAATGGGACCTGGACCAAGGTCCGGATTTGAAGACCTCAATTATAGATTATTGACTATTAAAAATAAAATTAATTAATATTAGTTGTTCGTTCGCCAAAGTCAGTTATTTATTTTTAATAATAGGCAGCAAATATTTGAGATGAGAATAAACAAGAATGATGTCAGAACCCAGCCTCATGAAGTGTACCATACACATCCATAACATATCTTAGTTAACTGGGAGACAGTAAACAGAGAGAAAACATACAGACAAGCAAATATAATTAGGGTATATTATTGACACATATGCAAATATAATTAATGTGTGTTTCTAAACCCCTGCTCCAGCTTTTAGACTTCATCACTAATGATAATTAGCGAGAGGGTGATGATTCACTCTGTTTCGCACCTGCAGCTCAGACGCATCAAATAAAGAGAACAGGTGACGAAGTGCCCAACACATGAAAGTCAAAAGCTTCTGGACGCCTGCTCCTTTAACATTTGTCTGAAATGAAGGTCATTAATGGGGAGTTTAACCTTCTTTCCTGTTGTAAGTTTCTACTCTTCTGGGGGCTTTAATCTAGGTGTTGGATTTGATGATAGTTGCAAGAGCATTAGTAAGGTCAGATACTGTTGTTAAATAATTAGTTCTGTCATTCCTGAGAACATAGTTCCAATGCTTCAGATACCAAACCTGGCTCTATAAGTCTCTGGACAATATTTTGTACAAAGAGCATAGAATCATGTTAAGCTGCTCCAGAATGACCAATTTAATTCGATTTTCTGTGAGTATTATACAATTACCTGTATACATTGAGTGTACTTTAAAGCAGATGAATTTGATCAAAATAAGAGGGCGTAAAATTCTGGACATAAAATATACATGGACAAGACATTCCTCAAATTTAGTCTTGTCATGACTGTAGAAAACTTTGACAGGATAAATGTCCCTCAAATGTGAAGCCAGCACAGGTCTAGCACTTAATTTAAAACTTAATTTGATGGCTGGAGTGGCCCACAATCTCTGTGGATTTCAAACCGTCTGCAGGACCCGCCAACTTCTCACAGACCTGTTATATGGAGTAGCTTAGTTGGAGTGGAGCTGTTAGGAACATACCTAGTTAATCTAGTTAAGCTAGTTATATAATTTCTAAAAAAAAAATAATAATAATAACTGCTGTTGGCTGTAATAAGAGAGACTCTGTACCATGCTCACACACGTCTCGACTTCAGACACTTTGAGTGAAGTTAACTTCATATTAGAACTCTCTGTTCCATCTTAAAATGTGCAGCACTTACTGTCATTGACCAACTTTCCATTCCTATGAGAATGGGGCAGCAATGACATTGTGGTGTTGGCTGAATTTTACAACAGAATGCTTGGTTCCACTGTTAATGGTGCTATAGCTACATTCTGGTACTTACTGAACTTTCCTCTCTACATTAAATGAAGCAGAAATTACTATGTGGCCCCAGTACGTTTACCATTCCTCCTTAATTGGCACAACAGTTTTCTGTCACTTGCAGAACTACTCATTCCACCTTAAATGGAGCAGGTATTACCATGTGGGCCCAGCAGAATTATCCAGTTCACCTTAAATACTGTACTGTTTAAAGTGAAATTGAATTTGCAGTTTAAGAAAAAGGAAGATAATGACACACAAATGTGAGTAGTTAATATGGTGATCCAAGACCCTCTGTGCTCTTTGAGAAGGGGGTGTTGGGTGTACATTAATGAGAAAATGTGTCTGTCTGATACTGGACTGCTCAAAGTCCAGTATCAAATTTGACAACATGGTGGATAATTTTGGCTTCATTTCTATAGAAGGCACACCATCCATGTTTTCTACTGTCATTGGACAGGGTATGTGGTATATTCAGCCTTTAAAAAATGACTCCATGTTGGTCATAATACATCTGGACACTTGCATTCAAGAGCAAGAAATATATCATCCAAGAAAAAAAAGAATATTAATGCATAAAACGGACCCCTCAAGATCTAAACTCTTCAATTCTTTGGTGTCAGAGGAACAGATAAAGAGTGAAATAGAAGAAGGAAAATAATAAAAGCCCCCCCTCCTAAAACTATAGCTCTCAATTTACTCACGCAATATCACAGCCTTCACAAGCAAGAGGCAAACATGTCAGCATGGAAAAGGTCACTCTCTACATAAGTGTGTTTTCTTGCTGTTTCTAAGGGCCCCTCCTTCTCACCTTCATCCCTCCTTCATCCCACAATCTCACTTTCCCTCTCCCTCTCTTTCTTCCTCTCTCTAATGCTGTTTTTCATTTTCAAACCTCTGCCTCATCTTCCTTCTGTATTTGTTTGAAGGATTCCGCCACACGTTTGCAATGAGGAAACACTAGCCATTGAGCAGTCCAATCTCTCTGCAGACAAGCATGCCCAACACACACACACACACACACACGTCTCACAGGGAAGGCCTAAAGGAAAGCTGGAGTTTTTCTTATCTAATAAAGCAATAATCTTTATTTGCCTTTGGTTAAGCGCCACTCAGTAATTGGATGTGACATCAGGGGTTCATAATCAAGACTGTGACTCATTGAATGCAGCTAGCTTTGACTTACACAAACAATTTATGACGCAATTTTGAAGACAAACTCCCATATATAGCCCCTCTAAGAGCAGTGTAATAAAAATTATCCTCAGAAAGTAGGGATGACTCCTGGTTTCTTGCTGTGTCAATTTCTGAGAATAAGTGGCACATGACGATTTACACTTGCCCATTCTTTGGAAATGAAGGACATTACTCAGGAGTTTGTTCCTCATTGAGGTTTTTTTTGGGAAGTCTTTAACCTAGATGTAAGAACACTGCTGTGAGCATCTGATTGCTGCCATAAGAGCTTTGGTGAAGGTCAGGTACTGATGATGGATGATTTAGTTATTTACATTACACTCAAGAAAACTGTTCCCACGGCTTCACAGAGCAGTGCTTAGGGCTCTACAACCATCTAGCCCATGTTTGGCATTAAGCATGCGGGCCTAAGGCTCATGAGTTGCTGCTAAATAGCACCTCAATTTGCTTAACTATTAATATAGCTTTCTATTGAAATTATACGAACTGTGAATGCATAATAGAATGAAGGTGTACAACAATTACTTGAACAAGTAGTGTACACAGAGACTGACAATCACTGAAGTTGGGAAAAGTGGGGGAGGAAAAAAAAAGCCTATGTACATACATTATGTATCCAAAAGTCTGCAGACACTTCTTCAAAATGAACTCTTCTTGTAACATGCACCCTTTCCTGACACAGCATGTCATCCAATAAGGTATGTGTAATCTCTACAGAAACCCAAAAATGAATCAGGATGCTCTGGAGAAGCCACACATGAGCCTAAGAATGGGTTAGAAGGGTCTAAAGCCTTCAGGAGTTAGGTTACTACAGTAAATATTAATTCCTGATTAATAAACTTAATTTCAGAAGAAATGATGGACAAGCAGAAGCCAACAATCTTTGGCCAGATGGTGTTTTTTGCTATAATATACTGTTGTAGGCTGTCAAATGATAATCTCAAATACGGTAAGATAAGGAAATTTGTTTTTTAAATCATGAATATTTATAGTCATAAAAATTTAGACTACTAACAAACAACACAGAAATGACACTGTTGCAATTCATGTAAAGGAATGACAGCTCTAATTTCAGTTTAGCTCACCTCTTCCCCCCCCCCACTTTCTCCATCATTGCCCCGACCATAATCAGAGAGGGATAATTATGGGGAGCTCTGATGAGGCAGAATGAAATCTCTTCGTCACTGAAGACGCAAAGGTCGCTTAGGGCCAAAGTTCAGTGACACTCAGAGGTAAGACAGCAGTGTGACACACAGAGACACACACAAAGATGAGAAATAAACACAATTACCAACAGCTCCACGCTACTAATTATTTGCTCTGCTAACGAGCATGACTGGAACCGCCCTGTTTCCATAAACAGCTACAAGTGATGGAGGTGCCATCATTAGTATATACAATATAAATAAATTACAAATTTGAATAATATTTAAATAAAAGATTAATGATGTAATTATGAAACTAAGGCAACCTAAATAAAATTAACATTAAAATTATTAATTTATTGTCTGTAACCATTTATTGAATTCAGGGTTGCGGTGGGTCTGGAGCCTACCAGCGATCACAAGGCGCAAGGCAGGGGCACACCTTGGATGGGGTACCAGTCCTTTGCAACGCATTACACACTCACACCTATTTTGAGTTGCCAGTTCACCTACAAACATGTCTTGTAGGAGCACCTGGAGGAAGCCCTTGCGGATCTGGGGAAAACACAACAAACTCCTCATAGACAGTCCTTGAGGAGGGTTTGAACCCACAACCTCAGGACCCTGGAGTTGTGTGACAGCAAGACAACATGCTGGCAATATTTTATTCCTTTTCTTATTCAATAAAACAGTGCTGAACAGAACGGAACCTGCTGCTACAGAATGTAAATCAAGGGCAAATGTAATTAATTCCATAATTACAAAAACTATTTAAAGTATTAAACATTCAAATGACCATAATGTGCTGGCAGCTTCAAGCATTTATTATAATGTCCTTTATCTCAACTGCTTTAAGGAGAGACTGAATTAATCTGGGATTATAATATAATCACAAGTACTACAGAATGACAATAATAACTTGAGTTTCAAGAGTTAACCCTATATAATCCAGACTCATTGACTAGTTATTAATCTTAGAAACTGGCTTCTGTCAAGAGAAGAATGTTTAAAAAATTAAATGTCTACTTCCACTTTAAGCTCAAACTTACATTAGTGATGCCTGTTAACCTTGTTACGTTTAAGTCCCTCTCTGTAGACCAGTGGAGATTCAAAGTGTCTGACAGGTCATGAAGTAAACAGCTTTGAAAGAATAGTGGGGTGGTAGGGGAGAGGGGGGGGAAGTCAATGCAAAGTCAAGTCAAAGAAGAAAAGACAGAAAGAAAGAACGAAAGTTTGGTGACATCATGGAGAGTTTTCATTAAATATTCAGCATGTGATAAACAGTGTAAGCTGGTGATAAGAGAGACAGAGAGAAAGAATAAAGAGGGAAAAGAGAGAGAAAGAGAAAGAGAGTGATAGAGAGAGCCATGTTGCTCATATCTTCTATAAACAGCTGCTATTGTCTGAGGCCATAGATGATCATCTCCTGAATGGAGAACCAATAAATACATTAGCTTCCAGCTCTGAATCACAGAAACCTAACCATAGAATTAACAGTGGGTTGCCTTATTCCCAAGTTGTAAAGCAACCTCTAGTAATATCCACATATACAATTAATCCCCTGCCATAAATTATACATTAAATATGATCCCAGTTTATATCAATCTATTATATATATATATATATATATATATATATATATATATATATATATTTATTATGTTATACTAAAACCATACTATAAAAAGTATAGAAACTTAGTTATATTTGTTCTGAGATATAAAATGAACCAACCAAAGTAAATGAAAGGTATATAAAACTGTTCAAAAACTCAAAATGTCGTAAAAACCATAGGTCGCATTAATCTTGTGTTAAAAACAAACAGGTGACTTATCCCAGGTTGTATTAACCTCTCGCTATAAATGAAATCTTTTTAAAGATTAAATGTTTTTGCTGAATCCAATTTGTGCCTCAAACAAAAGCTGTTAACTTATTTGTTTTTTTCATCTTCTGTCCCTTTCAGTGAAGCTTAAATTATTTATTTACAGACTATATGGAGATTGCCACAGTATGCTCACCACACAGCCCTTTTTAAAGACATTTTATAGGCTTTATGAGAGGATTCTGAATAAGCTTCTGAAGCAGCCAATGACATAACAGCAGATTCTCGCCTCTGAGATGACTCTGAGTGTTATTTCAACCAAAAACGAAGGAGAAAGGGCTTCTTTGCTTTCACAAATCTCACTTTTTAAGTGCTTCAGGGTAAGAAAGAGAAAAAGAGGGGTGCCAGCTCAATACCCAGCAGGCATCCCAAATATTCAGCATCTTCCATGGCTGTATTTCAGCATCATGTCTTACTTTGCTTCAGCACAGTTTATGAAAAACTGTCACAAAAGGCAAAACCAAATTACTCTCCTCATTATGCAAAAAAAGGCAATATAGATGTTAGTGAAGTTACTCTGGAGGGAACAGAGCACGACACTGAGAAGATGTCCAAATAGGACGCTAAACAGATGAGACCGAAGAGCAGAGGAAGAACCTAGGAGGGAGGGGGGCAGAAAAACCCAGTAATCCTTCAGCCGTCTGAAATGAAGTGTGGCATCGCGTAACTGTAAATGTCCCCATTAACATTCAAATGGATTTTAAAGCCACAAAGCAGAAAATTACCCACAATTCTCTAGACACACTCGGGTCGTTTTTATCGGGCGTCTCGCCACAAAGCCCCTGGAATGGAGTTTGAGGATGATTCAAGTGACGTATCACATTTTCCACACTCCCGGGTCCCTACATCCTACTTCCACTGAATGAGCACTTCACAGGAAACCTAGCCATTTCTGACATACGCAATCATCTACACACACAGTGTGTATAATCTCTGTAGACAATCATGAAACACAAGAGACCCACACATGAACCTAATATCACAACGCTAAATGCCAAGTGCAGGCTAGAGACATATAAAACCACACAACATTTAGCTGTGAAGCACTGAAAGTGATTTTGGGCTTATGAAATCAGTTTGTGCTGAATTGGGATCCAGAATGATATTTCCAACAACACTACCTGAACTCACGTTTTTATGGCTGCCATCAAATCTGCACCACAATGTTCCAACATCTAGTCCAAAGCCTGCCCTTAAGATTAGAAACTGTTACTGTAGCAAAGATCAAAATACTCCACTTTGAAACTCTTAAATTCAGAGGCAACGTTAGATGAGTAAGACTTTTGGCCCGGAGAGTACTGGTGGTAGACCATTATAGACATTCAAAATGTAAGATTACAGACCATAGAACAATTTAAATTCAAAATAAAAGCCACTTGCTAGACATTGTAAAACAATGCTAATGCCAATGTAAAACTTGTTGACTTGTCATATTGACCACTTTTAAATGCTGGAATGCAAATGGAGTTTATAATTTAGATATCAGAGCTTAGATAATAAGATTCATGATAATCCTCAAGTCCTAGAGCAAGCTGTTGTCAGGCCACTGCAAACCTAATGCCAGCTAAGCTGTTGAGGTATTGAGTTCCACTCAAAGCTGGGAATACATTGGATATGTAGCAATGAGTTTCAATGAGTTTCAGTGTGGAAAGCGCCACAACATCAATATCAGAGAAACCATTTAAACAAATAAGAAATAAACATCGATTTGCAACTGATTGAAAGGGTTGCCCTTACTACCTGAGAAATCTGTAGTGTTAAGGCAAAATTAAGAGTAGTAAGAGGACAATACATGTACAATATAGCTTTCTTTGCTGAGTGCCATAAAAGTGGGAGGAAACTGTAACACCTGGAGGAAACCCTCACAGATAGCGACCAGAGGCGAGGACCAAATGAGGACTCAGAAGCTGAGGGAGAGCTTATTTCATGTTCAAGCTCAGTGCACAAATAAACACACAAAAATGGTTGGAATTTAATTTGAAACTTTAATCTAGTATTTCATTTACAAAGTACTTTGATTTGATTATATTATTTATATTATATAATTTGATATACTGTTCCAAACACTGTTCAAAATTTTTGAACTGCTACATATTCTAATTATTATTAGTAGTATTATTGCTGTAATTTGACCAGAGTTCCAAACTGTATATAAACTATATTTACATTCATTTTACATTCCATTTTTTAAAAAGATGAATGTTTTGTTTTAATGGCCAAAATTATTCAAATCACAGTCATTTTAATATCCTCTATTCTACTCACAAAACATCTATGTGGTCCACATGTAAATTTGGATCTGCACGCAAATTTTATGCTTATTCAATGAAAATCATTCTTCAAAATGAGATCTGTTTTTGTTATTCCTAGACAACTGAGGTTTAAGGGTTGAAGTATATTAAAGAATATTTGAATGAAACACTAAACTAGACTTGTCTCCATTGTTTTACCTGAAAACCAGGTGTTTGAACTTGAACTGGGTTTCGATGACCCCAGTGGTTCGTATTCGGACCCTCAGCACATCCATCTCCGAGGGAACATATTCTTGGGACACGATCCGAGGCATGTTCTCAAAAAAACTACAGAAAGATAGAGAAAGTTATAGATATAGATATAGATATAGAAAGTTTCAGCAAAGTGCTTGAGGTCTACAAATTGAGGTTATATTCACAGCTAGCATGTTTTATTCTAATTTCAACAAACTACCCATAATAGCAGAAAGAAAGAAATGCATTAACCTGCAGCACTGTGCACACGTCTCAGAAAAGAGATAAAACTATTTATCTGGAAAATAAGTTTGTTTTGACAAGTCCATCTTTCCATCTACTAAAATCAGGGAGTAAACTATTATTTATATTTAACCGTCTCTCCTGGTGTTATCAACTCGCACAGTATTTTTTATTCAGTTAAAATTGACATATGGACAAAGTCAGAAATCATGGAATACAAGTCCTTTAAAATTCTAGCAAGAAATAAAGGGAAGGAAATTACAAAAAATATAAAAGAATGAATTGGACAGTAAACCAAAGGCAAAGACGAAAATTAAGAAAGACGTTTGAAAAACAAAGTAGTGAATTGGACAATGTTTGGTGTATACATTTATTGAAAAATGACTCACATTTAACAAACTGACAAATAATTCCTAATTTTTGGACTCTGAAAATAAGCTTTTCTAAATGTGAATCCATGTTCTGATGCCCACCACTTGGTCTTAATCCATCTGCAAGGGGCTTCAGTGTGTGTGAGAGACATGGCTGTTTTTAGAGCTGTGGTAGTGATAACGCTGCCCCAGAGGGGGGCGCTAATCTTATGCTAATTGCCAATGCGAATATTCATACCACAGGATACTTCCCAGCTTACACAGGATTTGCATATGCGTAATGAGCATTATTTAAAAGCGAGATTATCCTTTGCATTCCTCAAGGCTTCATGATACAGAACTCCAACCCCACCCCCCGACGGTGACTCACTCATTCTCTCTCTCTCTCACACACACACACCATAATGAAAGTCAAATGTGTGCTGTAGTGCTCTGACACTGTAAAAACTATACAAACCTAAGTAAAACTGTCATATAGATTACTTTATTATAAGCAGGTGCCTCAAGTGGCCAATCACATTTTTGTCCCCACAAGATAATTTCGGATGAATGATCTGAAATGAAATTTCCAGGAAACAACTGTGACATTGTAAGGTTATATGAGAATATGGTGGATAGATTGCTTGGCTAATAAAGTCAGCTGAGCATAATACATCAAACCGTATTAATGAAAAACAAAATAACATTCTTGCAATTTTCCAACAAAATTTAATTACTCTTGCCTTCTTCTAAAACTAAATAATAAATAAAGAATCAGAGTGATGCTAATCAACACAGATTTCAGTGCATTTACACAGTAGAACTGGAAAGTTAGTGTTGCCCTCCAAGTGTCTTGACAGCTAAAAATGATTTTCTAGCAGCAGTTATTAAAAATATGGTTATGCATCGAAAGCAGAGATATAGGTGGACCAACAGGACTAGTATACAGAGTTTGGAGTAGATAACTGCAGAGTTAAATAAATATAAAAAAAAAATAAAAGCCAGCTGCTATATCAGACTAGGATGTGATTGCTTTTGCTCCTAAAAAGGTAATATTAGTCCATTAAAAAATAACCTCTACATAATCTACCCTTTTCTGTCTTTCCATCTTGAGGCCTGTAATTAGACTTTTATTCTGTAACTGTTTCATTTCATTTTTGTGTATTAAAAGAATGAATGAAGAGTATGAATAAGATTCCCTACACAAAACACACACACAAACACACAATCAGTGCCAAAGCAATTCCTTGACATTCCAGCACCAGTCGAATTGGATGAACCCCCCTTAGAGCAGAAAGACAGTGCTACTGCCCACTCTAAGCAGCCCCCAGAGACCTGTGTGTGTATGTAGCGGATACAGCCATCCACTGAGACACTTCTGGCCTTAAGATCTCTGCGGCACTCTGCAGGAAATGACTGCCAGGGTTCAGCCTTAATGTGGCAGCAACCACTGCCCACATCCAGCCCGTCCAGATCCCCCCCACCCCACAGTACTGATATATTTGTCTGTTTATAGGTATAGGTCATTAAAAATAATAATAAATAAATAAATAATAAAATTAATGTACAGTTTGTAAATTACTCAATATTTTGTCCCAATAAATCCCGCTTAAATGTGGTGTGATTGCTGTGTGTGTGTTAGGCAAAGTAAATTTGGTGAGCTTATCACTGCATGTTTGTGATAGTCTGATGAGAAAGGATGGCAATGGTAAAGGATACAAACAAACACTGGTATACACTTGACCTTTCACAGGAAGAGCAAGGAAGAGAAAGAAAAAAAAATAACAAAAAAAGAGAGCGAGAGAGAGAGAAACAATTAAAAAAGTGAAGAATTCGTTCAATATAAGGTAATTTCACCCAAAAGCTGAAATACAATCTTGAATTTACACTCTTATATTTTCATGTTGTTGTAAATAATTTTATCATTATTAAATTTACTTTAGAAGTAGCATTATTATATGAGAAAACACAAGTAGAACCAATGCTGAAAATGTGTGTGTGTGAGTGTCCAGTATACTGTTAAAGCAGAGACAAAAACAGATCAACGCACACACAAACACACGCAAGTAGGGTGCTCGTTTGCTGTGACATACTGCACACTGCTGCCTGACAGGAGGCTGGGGCATATGTGCTTAAGTAATTACCACCCCATGGTTTAACCATCAGAGTTTATGAGAGATGATTAATATTCTGCTAGAGCGCGTGTCACCATTAAACTGGGATTTTTGTTTATTTTTTTATTTAGCTATTCACAATTTTAAAGGTTTTAAAATTTTTAAATTTTTAAATTACAGTTTTCATGAAAATATTTTTTTTTCGGAGTTCAAGTTCAAGTCGAGTCTCTGGGAAGAGATTCTGAACTAAACATTGAGTCTCTGACACAGGATTCTGAATCAAGTCTTTGTCCAATTTGGTATGTGTCCAATTTGATTCCACGCTTTGTGTCTCAAGTCTCTGCTGTGTTAGCGCCACCTTGTCAATTCCTGACGCAAGGGGTTCCTGACCAACGCTTATATCTCACAATTTGGCAATGAGAATGTTGAAGTGGTGGCCACTAATAAAACTGATGGTGAAGTGGCGATCACTAGTAAATGGCAGTTGTGCGTTGGGTGAAGTGGCTCTGCCTGTCACTTGGCACAGAGATCCAGTGATGTGGTGTGTGGTCAAGTTTTGAATTCTCTGGGTGGAATTTTGAATCAAGTCAGGAGTCTCCAAGATCTGATTCTTGGGTTAAAGGAGGTTGCACTATAGAATCTTCACATTTCACATAATTTCTCCCATTACACAATGCACAAAGTCCTTGACCTCTAAAGTTTAAATAATGGGTTTAATAAAGAAAATAATTATAAGGTTAAATAGAAGCTTAAATTCATGAGTATTTAAATATCTATTATAAAGCACTATACTGCATTCATTCAAGTAAGTTAATCTAATATAAATGTAAATTTCCTCAAGTTATAGCTCATAACTAATGCATTTTATTGAAAATTTAATAGGAATATATAGCACAAGATCAATAAAATAAATGGTGTCATTCCCCATTTACTTAAGGTCAGCACTGCATTGAACGAATAAAACGTAAAAAGATAATCATTCATCTGTAAACTATACCATCTTATTACTGGTATAGTAATAAAGGGTGGGGTCAAATGGCAAATTAAAGTTTGGTAAAAATTTTAAAACCCATTTCAGATTGTGACCTGTAAATTCAAGTATGTAAAATATATGCATACAATATGCAAATAACCTGCAGTCATGAATCTGAGTGCCCCACAAATACGTCTTCAGACAATCACTGTCAGGAATTTAACGATCTACAAATCACGCCCAAATTAATTGCTCACTAAAGGTTTTTATTTTGTTTATTTTTTTCAAGATTTCTATGTAATAATGGTATACCCACTCTCAGTCTTTACTACAGAGAACCACCGTTTTTGTTCAGAAGGTCTCTATACTCACTATAGTGCCGAGTCGTTCAGTTCGTATTCATATCCTCGAGCCGCCGCTGACCGCACCCCCTGATCTGCCCAAAGACAGCAGAGGGCATGACCTATGAATGGGAACAAAACTTGCTCCTCATCAAAGCACCGCCCACATGAGAGCACAGTGTGTGCGTGAACCTGTGGAACAAATAAAACACACACACACAAATATATATGTATGTTTATTTTTCATCAATTTTTAATTTTGCCATGTTAAACTGCCATTATACTGACACCTAGTGCCTGGACATTTGGAATATGACCCCGCCTCACCCCTATAGGTGGGCTTCCCACTCATAAGCTTGTTCATCCTAGAGTTAGATTTATTAGCATTATTATTATTATTATTATTATTATTATTATTATTATTATTAAGTGGCATTCACATACAAGGATGCTTTACAATTAAGAGAAGAAAGAAAAAAAAATCAGAGAGAGAGAGAGAGAGAGTGTGTGTTCTGAGAAAAGATATGATTTGAGCTGTGATTTGAAGATGAAAAGAGTGGAGAAAAAGTGGATAGAATAGGTTCCAAAGTGTGGGGGCAAAAGTTAAGGTTACCCAAGTAGAACATAATATCATTCTTCAAGTTCATCTCATGTGAGCAGCAAATTATTAAAATAATAATAATAATAATAACAACAATCATCACAGATATATATTGTTTGATATACTTCAACAAAAAAAAATGACTGATTGTTACTTCCATTTTGATATCACTTTGCCATGATACATTTTCATATCAAATGTTATTGCTTCTCTTTGCCTTTTACCACTCTGTGAAGTATTTTTCATAGCAGAACACAGCAGCTGTCCTTCACACTGTGTGAACATTTCATGATAAATGGACCAATAGAAATGCTCAGAAATTACTTGGAATAAAATCTTTTTACAGGGACAAACGGTATTGTCGCTGTCACACAGCACCAGGATCCTGGGGTTGTGGGTTCAATTCTCTTCCAGAGTGAAGAGTTCCAGGTGTGTTCTCTTTATGTCCGCGTGGGTTTCCTCCGAGTGCTCCAGTTTCATCCCACAATTCAAAAACATACGGTGGTAGGTGAATTGATGAATCAAAAAGTGTGAGTGTGCGAATGGATGTGTGAGTGTGTGTCACCCTGTGAAGGATTGGCACCCTGTCCAGGGTGTGTTCCTGCCCAGTGATTTCCGGGGAGGCTCCTGATTAGCGGTTACAGACAATGAATGAATTAATCTTTTTACTTAGACATTGAAAGTTATGAAGGATTTTATCCTTCTTCTGTAACTATATTATAGTTACTATATTGGAGATACATATTTTTCTTTGAACAGCGACAATTTGTAAGGGTTATTAAAGGGGTTCGCGGGTACCCCGTCACAATCTGGACATCTGTTATCACAGAAAACAGATAAAAACATTTCCATGTCAACAACTGCACTCACAAATGAAAGAAAAGTGACGTTTGAAAAGAACAAATGTCTGTGAGGGGGCAGAAAGTTCCCAGCAGAAAGGAACTGACCTGAGCACATCGGCAAGGCCGTTAGCACGACATGATAATTTGCCGCTGCAGTGCCGCTAATCACTTTGTTAATTACAGTAGGCATTTGGAAGCCTGGTTAAAACAAAACCCCTATGCAATGACACTGAGGTAATGACGTTTTTAAAGGAACAGTATAGCTTTCATTTTACACAGGAACTATGAAGCTAATACAGATAACGGAACGGAAGCTTCTGTACACCAATAAACATCCAACTCTCTCTCTCACACACAAACAAACACTACTTAAGTAGTTTCAGATGCTGTGAGCACAACACACTGCTAAAAATAGTAGCCAACAATATTAAAATTCATTAAAGCCTGAATTTAGACATTTTTGTGTGCCTTGGCTGACTGACTACATTTGGGGTAAAGGGGAATTTTTTTTAAACATATTTTGCTAAATTATTCGTATAACTGCAATGAAATACCTTACCTGTCTTTGCATCCATAACTGAAGCCAAAAAAAGGATATTGGATGTGACCGTGGAATGTGCTAGGGGTTCCTGAATTCTGAAGGAATTCTGCTATGTCCTACAAGAGCACTAAACGGTTTGGAGTCACTTCTCATGTTAAAAACTGAGATTGTATTAACAACAGATTTCATATAAAAAATGCTATTATTTTATTTACAAATAAGTTAATGCAGTGTAGAAGCTAGACCACAGAGCGAGTCCTAGATTCCTCTATTTATATAAATTTATAGGCATTAGAGCCATAAAATAAAATGAGTTTTTTTCAGTGTCAGGGGAAAATAAAAACATGCTTCAAGTTTCTCAAAAAATTGAAATTAATATTGATGGAGTATGTTTTAAGAATTAGTTATTCCAAATGTGCAATTGCATTTATAATTCTTGAGGTTTTAAAGATTTCTTAGCCAAGTTTACTCAAACAAAAACCAAACACACACCATAATAGACAACACTAAGTGTGAACCATTGGCTCTCTGAAAGACTGCTGCCATCTAATGCACCTTTAAATCAACTGCAGTGGGGGGGTTAAACAGTTAAAACCGAACTGATGGCAAAAGTTTGCTATAATACTAACACAGCTAAAACCAAACACATACACTATAAGGTAAAAGAAACTGAATCAAAGAAAACATTTAGACAAATATTTTGTGATATACTCTTGTCTATGAAATTAAAAGAGACCCATTGGAAGAGCTGCACATGATCTCATTGAAACTTGTGGGCAAGAAACGTATAAAGCCCCCAAGCAAAACTTTGTTCTCTAGGTGAAGCTCCTTCCGTTACCTTCGGGATGAGCTGTTGTAGATCCCGAATTATTAATCAAATTACAATACCAGACCTTACTAATGTTCTAGTGACTGAATGCCATTAAATCCTCACAGAAGAGTACAGACTGATTTAGAGATTTAAATGCAGGGATCACTGAGCATGAATGTGGAACTTTCACTTAATTCGTCAAAGACAAAGAGAAATGTAGAGAGAAGAAACAAGAGAAAGAAAAGTCTGAACCTTGTTCTTGCTGTTGGCCAGATTAATTCGGAGGATGCCCATTCCATGCAGAACAAACTTCATGGAGGTCAGCAGATTGTCCAACACGGCTGGCTAAAAACAAAACACAAAATAACGACATTAAACTTAAACACACTGAGATCATTAACAGATAGAGAGAAGGAAATCTTTGAAGGTGACAAAGAGAATGGGGAAAATAATACAGAAACCATAAAATGCATAGAAAAAGGAACTTTAGGAAAACTTTAGGAAACTTCAGGAAAAATAGGAAACAGAAAAGAAACAAGAAAAAAAAAACAAATAGAATATAGAGAACAAAATTAAAGACAGAAAGAGTGACAAAGGGATTTAGATTAGCATGAGAGGGAGAAAAAAAATAAAGAATAGAAAAATGACAAAAGAAAAATAGGAATATGCGAGAAGTCGGCTGATTCTGCGAGGTTTACTATGGGGTTGAGAAAAGGCTGTATCCCTCGACCCTTAGAACCCCTGGATCACAGCCTGAGGGTCTCCATAGCTCCATCACTCACTCTTTACTGTCTGTTCCTACTCTTTATCTTGTACTCACTTATCGTATATGTCCTCAATTTCCTGTAAGGAAAAGTTCAGCTAAAAACCTAACATACAATTTTACCATAAATAAATCAATCTTAGCAAAAAAGAATTCTATTTATTTTCACTGTTGGAACAAAACCTTGTATCTTAATTTTTGATCTATGTCATTTACTTACATAATCTAAACATGTCACCTGTCATTTACGCTGTGTTAAATATATATGACAAATAGAACAAAACTGATCAAAATTACTCACAATTGAAACATTTTATCAACTTACATTGGAATTTAAGAGTATTTTTCCCTTCTCCTGAAAAGATCCTGCAAAACCCTTTCTAGTGCTGTATAGAACCACTTACAACAGGTATTCCATAGAGAAATATTATTTATGCATTTAAATGTTTTTGAGAGTTCATGGGTCAATATACATACTTTGTAAAATATATACACAAATACAAACTTTAAAAATCCTCAAATCAGTAACATCACCATTCATACATACTTAAAAAAAAACTGAAATCAAATGACACTGTTTTATCAAAAAGTTATAATAGCCTCTACCCCTCACTGGGTGTTTGATCTCAGCGGTGTGTGCGTGTGTGTTGGGGCCTCTGTAAAATGCCGATGACTCCATATCCCTCTGACATACACACACAGACACACACACTATTGAACTATGTGGGTGTGTGAGAGAGAGAAGTGAGAGAAACACCTCACATTAAGCAGGTACTGGTGTGACAGCGATAAGGCATCACTGTGACGATGTCAGGGATTTATTGAGCGAGAGTCTTGTTATCTGCTGTTTACCGAGTGATGAAGTTTCTCTGTGGAAGGCTGATACTGTCGAGGCTTCTGGGCTTCAACACTCCCGTCACCTCAATTCTCCAGAGGCGAGCGAGCAGACTGTCGATTCATCACACATGCTAATTATGATGTCAAAGTGAGTGTATTGGAAATGACGGTGATGATGTGGTTCTCACAAATGTCTGCTGAGTGTGGTCCAGAACCCAAAAACTAACAGTGAATAGTAGAACAGTGACAGACAACCATGAGGAATTTTGGGTTAAATGGGAACAAAGGGAGCATTGTTCATACCATTCTGACAAACTAAAATGAAACACAGGTAGTGTATCGAGTGAAATGGTTTAAAATGATTCATCAAAGGGCACTTTAACATGATTCACAGTCATTCAGATAGATTGTAATAGACAAAAGTAAGTGTAGCGTTCCAGTGTCTGAGCTCAGGGGGGAGTTTAGACGCAAACACTTTGTACTAGCTAGGATACACATTCTGTATGAACACAAGTACTTTTGTGAGCTCTGGACAAGAGTGTCTACTAAATAATACATCACTTTATTGATCCTGAGGGAAATTGTAGTGAAATGCTGTAAATGTAAAGTGTAAGGGAAATATGGCTTCTAGTGTTTTTATTTAAAATTGCCCTATGACACCCTGTAAGGCAATATTCATGACTTTAATAAAAAAAAAAAAGAGATGTTTCAGATTACTTAATGTGGAACTGATGCCAAAATACAGGAGAGTGTAGGGCTGCCCCCTGAAAGTTGATGAAACGACTCTTTGGTCGAGCAGTCGAGAGTTTATTTGTTTGTTTGTTTAATTTTTTAAAAGGGAAAACTTACAAAACATGCACAATGGTCACATTTTAATGCAGAATTATAACTAATGTGCATAATACGTTATTCTAGTGGAGCTATCTCCACTTGCTAAAAAAAAATCCTTGTGAAAACATGATCTGGTTCACTTATGGGAAGCTGAAGCTGAGAAGTTGAGGCGAGGCAAGGTAGGCTATAGCTTAGGGTTTGTATCGACACCTTGCCTTTGAGGTGAAGCATAATTTGAGCTTTATGCTAACAATAAAGATGGTCTGCTGGAGAAGAAATGCGGATCGCTATCCAAAGCTGTCCACAGCAAGTATGACCACTCATCTGCCTTGTGATTTTTAAGTCAGTCCAAACATTCATTTTGGACCAGTTTCTTGTGCAAGAATTCAAATGACTGAAGAGAAGACAAAAGTTTGCTTGTTCTTCTTAAATATTTCAGAACATAAATCATAATTGTTTAGTTTGTTCATTTTCTTTGTTTACACCTAAGATTTATTTATATTTAAAGATAAATACTGATGCCTAAAAGCCTGCAAAAGACAATTTTCAGAGCGCTCTGTCCCGTGAATTTCATTAAAAATATTCTGGCCTATTTTCGTTTCATCTAAAAATAATTCAGATACTGAGTAATTTAGTCTGTTAATTCCTTTTTTTAAATTCATTTTTATGTTTAAACGAGTAAATTTATTTTTATATTTTAAACATAAATGCATGCATGCATTCTGTCTCATTCTACAAACACATATGGCAGTAGGAAATTAAAATAGACTGCATTTCAGATGTTTCATCATAGGCATTCTATTGATGTTAAATGTTCAAAAATATATTCAATGTTTCTGTTGGATTTGACTTTCTTAACATGGTGGAAATCACCACTGAAACTGATTACACTGTCTGATGTAATTGAAATGGTGAATAAAAACGTACAAGCTACAGTGGTATTTTTCCTCAAACATACCTTTCCACCTTAAGAAGACACAGAGCTTCTGAAGGTAAACAAACAAGAGAAAAGCAGTTCCCCAGAACCGTTACTGTTCCCTTTAATGTTCATATAATCCACAGTCATTTTAACAGATTGTAATACACTACAGAGAAGATGCCCCAGCAAGACTGGCCAAAAAAGGGAAAGAACTTTCCCATTTAATGTAAATAAAGCACTCTAATGAGGTATGACATGTCAAAAATCATTCTGACATACAGCTAGCTACCCTGCACTTCCACACACTGGACTCATTATTAGAAACACTTGCCTTATATACCTTATAACATAGTCTCATGTAAATCATTTGTTTATTATGGAGTGCACTATATGTCAAGCTGACACACATTTGGGGTAGATCCACATAAACCCACTTTCAGTTGCCCCCTGCTGTCTTTGGTCAAAAAGGTCCACACAGAATAGAGACATCACGAGGGAAAGATTAACTCCAGAGAGAACTCTCTGACCTCTGAACTTTAAATCTAATACAAAACAAATGGCAAAAGAATCTTCATCCAAAACCTTAGGGCAAATTAACCCTTTATTACCTCACTGGTGGTCCATTGAGGGACTTTGAATTTGACTCCATCAACTGATTAGAATCTGCCCTATTGTAGTTGATGAGCATGCATGTCTACACTGAAGATATTCTAAAGGATCAGCATGTGGAACTGTGAAGCTCCTAGTCTGTTACAGTGTTTCACAATTTGTCAAAATGGCCATCTGCAACAAGCAAACATTATAAAGCATTAAAGATCACTTCGTTTTAAAAGCAAATGTGTCAGCATTTTAACTTTATGACAACTGGCATCACAGACAGCCCTAATAATGGATGGGTTATAAACTACACATTAAGTAGACTAGTTGTAGTTTTATGACTTTCAGTTAATTTCACAGAAAATAAAAAGAAGAAGAGATATGAACCCTCTGTGCAATACTAATAAGGCTATGTCCTTGACGAGTCAAAAGAGTGCAGAGGAACTGCACTTTAAAATGTCAAAAATATAACCATAAAATTTTCAAGGAACAATCATTTGAAAAAAAAAAAATTAATAATAAATAAATATGAATATAAAATAAAATAAAAGTTATACATGATTTGCACTGGTTCATCTGCCTGAGGCAACGTCCTCCCCTCCTCCTGGTCAGTAGCTCTTTCGGCCAAAACAAACACATTCTTGGCCTTTTTTTTCTGCCTTTGTTTGCAGAATGGGAGATGTGAGGACCGAGGGGTTTCCAGGACAGAGCTGGATGGAGTGTGTTTATTAAAAAGCTTTTCAGTGTTGTTCCAAAGCTCAGGAATGTCTTTAAAGTTCAGCGGCATTTATTGATTCTTGTACTGGTTTCTGATTCATTTTCTCTCTCTCTCTCTCTTACCAGAAGACTTTGCAAGAAATTGTACTTTACCAGATGTAAACACATTAAAAAGAAATAAATAAATAACCTTAAAAATGGAACTGAATCAATGAGCCACTCATTATATTGTTTTATTTTCACACCGACAGGTATAGGCTGTATGTAGTCAACCATAGGCAGTGTTAAACTATGTATCCAAAGGTACACAGACACATCTTCAAAAGATTGAATTCAGCTACTTTTTGAAGAATACGGGATATTTGTCTCAGGTCAATATCTACAGAAAACATTGGACTGGAAAGAACAGACCTGACCCGACTGTGTAACATCAAGCCTGAAAATGGTGAAAATGTGCAGTTGATACTGAGAAATTGCAGTATCAGTACCTACAACTTTTAATAAGTAATTTACACCATTAACTATGCATTTACCATTGCTGTTAGGACATAATACTGCATCTACTTTGTTGATCTGTGTCATTCTCTGGAATAACAAATGATTAAACAGTGTTAAGTCTAATGACATACATGTCAACAGAATTGGAGCAAAATTACTCAAAAGACTGAAAACAAAATAAAATCACCACACACTGGAATTTTTTTTTTTTCTTTTGCTCTAAAAAAGACCCTGAACATTTTTAACAGCAAGGTAGAGGTACCTTATAGCCGTTTTATCTGCATTATCTTACATGTAAACATCTAGTATGTCTAAGTGGATCTGAGTGGATTGAGCTTAAATGAGTAACACAGGCTCACATACATATGCATGCATGCACACACACTTCTTTATTACATCTCTAATAGTGATGCACGATATATCGGTGGCCAATTTATTATTTACCAACATATGGATGTTTTTTTTTATTATTGTTATCGGTCCAATGTTGGAATTTTTGCCAAATTTACAACCGATAACTTGGTGCCTTTGTGTGCTTGTGCATATGCACTGACGCCTGTAAATTGTCTGCTGTGTGGACGTTTCCACAGTTTCTGCAGAGAACAGTCTCTGGGATTAAATATTTCTGTGGTGAAAACTAATTTAAAATATGAGAGATGCTCAATACACGTACACACATATAGAGCAGTGGGAACAGACACACAGCATGTTAAACGACAGATACTTTCAAACAAAATGAACCCTTCTTATATAAAACACATGATACAGAGCCATTCAGCATCTGAATGTATTACTAAAAAACAATTACAAACACTCTCTCTCAAAACTACTTTATGACGCTCTCTCCCTCACTCTCTAAATCAAACCCAGTGCTTCACTAATTAGTGCCCCATTAATGCGGAACCAGCAGTAACTGTTTGATAAAAATATACACCTAATACTACACCTAATACACTTAAAGTTTAAATTAAAAAGTACAGAAATGTACAAATATTGAGGAAAAGGCTTGTCCTATGACAACAAGTTTGTTTTGCTTTAATCCAATTTGAATTTGCTTCAATTACAAAAAGACAAAATTATTGGTTATTATCAGTATCGGCTACTCCAAGGTGCTTAATTATCGTATCGGCCAAAAGAAATCAAAATCGGTGCATCCCTAGTCTCTAAGTGTTTCCTCAGTGTTTGGGGGGAGTGGTTATGTCTCTCTACAAGAATGGACTCTACACACTGATGTCTGCCTCCTTCTCATGCAATTACATGTTTATTTAATTACACTCTTACTCAATTACACCTACAGTCATACAGTAATCCCTCGTTTTTCACGGGGGATGCGTTCCAAGACCAACTGCGAAAAACGAATTTCCGTGAAGTAGAGGAAAGATATATTTTTTAATGTATTTAACGAGTATTTGGACTTTTAAAACCCTCCCTGTACTGTTAACAACCCACCCTTTGCATTAAACATCCATCCATCCATCCATTATCCACCGCTTATCCGGGTCCGGGTCGCGGGGGAAGCAGTCGGAGCAAAGAAACCCAGACCTCCCTCTCCCCAGCCACCGACGCCAGCTCCTCCGGGGGTATACCGAGGCGTTCCCAGGCCAGTCGAGACATATAGTCTCTCCAGCGTGTTCTTGGTCTGCCCCGGGGCCTCCTCCCCGTTGGACATGCCCGGAACACCTCTCCAGGAAGGCGTCCAGGAGGCATCCGGACCAGATGCCCGAACCACCTCAACTGGCTCCTCTCGACGTGGAGGAGCAGCTGCTCCACTCCGAGTCTCTCCCGGATGTCCGAGCTCCTAACCCTGTCTCTAAGGGAGAGTCCAGACATCCTGCGGAGAAAACTCATTTCAGCCGCTTGTACCCGCGATCTCGTTCTTTCGGTCACTACCCAAAGCTCGTGACCATAGGTGAGGGTTGGGACGTAGGTTGAACGGTAAATCGAGAGCTTTGCTTTTCTGCTCAGCTCTTTCTTCACCACAACGGACCGGTACAGAGCCCGCATTACTGCTGACGCTGCACCGATCCGCCTGTCAATCTCACGCTCCATTTTTCCCTCACTCGTGAACAAGACCCCGAGGTATTTAAACTCCTCCACTTGAGGCAGGATCTCACTTCCAACCTGGAGAGAGCACTCCACCCTTTTCCGACTGAGTACCATGGACTCGGACTTGGAGGTACTGATCCTCATCCCTACCGCTTCACACTCGGCTGCAAACTGGTCCAGCAAGAGCTGGAGGTCCCGGCTCGATGAAGCCAACAAGACCACATCATCTGCAAAAAGCAGACATGGTATCCTGAGACCACCAAACCGGACACCCTCCGCCATTTGGCTACGCCGAGAAATTCTGTCCATAAAAATTGTGAACAGAACCGGTGACAACGGGCAGCCCTGACGGAGTCCAACTCCGACTGGAAACCAGTCGGACTTACTGCCAGCCATACAAACCAGACTCCTGCTCTGTTTGTACAGGGACTGGATAGCTCGTAACAAAGAGCCCAGTACCCCATACTCCCTGAGCACCCCCCACAGAATACCCCGAGGGACACGGTCGAATGCCTTCTCCAGATCCACAAAACACATGTAGACTGGTTGAGCAAACTCCCATGCACCCTCCAGGATCCTAGCGAGGGTAAAGAGCTGGTCCTGTGTTCCACGACCGGGGCGGAATCCGCATTGTTCCTCCTGGATCCGAGGTTCAACTATCGGTCGGACTCTCTTCTCCAGTACCCCCGCATAGACCTTACCGGGGAGGCTGAGGAGTGTGATCCCCCTATAGTTGGAACACACCCTCCGATCCCCCTTTTTAAAAAGGGGAACGACCACCAGTCTGCCAGTCCAGAGGCACTGCCCCCGATGTCCACGCGATGTTGCAAAGACGTGTCAACCAGGACAGCCCCACAACATCCAGAGCCTTGAGGAACCCGGGGTGAACCTCATCCACCCCCGGGGCCCTACCGCCAAGGAGTTTCACTACCACCTTGGCCACTTCAGCCCCAGTGATAGACGAGCCCCCCCCCCCGGGTCCCCAAGCTCTGCTTCCTCTGCGGAAGACGTGCTGGTGGGATTGAGAAGATCCTCGAAGTATTCCATCCACCTTCAGGTGACGTCCCCAGTCGAGGTCAACAGTTCCCCACCCCCACCATATACAGTGTTGGTGGAAAACTGCTTTCCCCTCCTGAGTCGCCTGACGGTTTGCCAGAAACTTCTCGGAGCCGACCGAAAGTCGTTTTCCATGTTCTCACCGAACTCCTCCCACACCCGAGTTTTTGCCTCAGCGACTGCCGAGGCTGCGAGCCGCTTGGCTCCTCGGTACCTGTCGGCTGCCTCCGGAGTCCCCTGAGCCAACCAGGCTCGATAGGACTCTTTCTTCAGCTTGACAACCCCCCTCACCGGGGGATTGCCACCTCGACAGGCACCGACAACCTTGCAGCCACAGCTCCGTTCAGCCGCCTCAACAATGGAGGTCCGGAACATGGCCCACTCGGACTCAATGTCACCGGCCTCCCCCGGGATGCAGTCGAAGCTCTGCCGGATGTGGGAGTTGAAGATCTTTCTGACAGGTTCCTCTGCCAAACGTTCCCAGCAAACCCTCAGCACACGTTTGGGCCTGCCAGGTCTGTCCGGCATCCTCCCCCGCCATCTGATCCAACACACCACAAGGTGGTGATCAGTTGACAGCTCAGCGCCTCTCTTCACCCGAGTGTCCAGAACATATGGCCGCAGGTCAGATGATACGATTATAAAATCGATCATCGAAATGCGGCCTAGGGTGTCCTGATGCCAGGTGTACTTGAGGACACCCTTATGTTCGAACATGGTGTTCGTAATGGACAAACTGTGACGAGCACAGAAATCCAATAACTGAACACCACTCGGGTTCAGATCAGCGGGGCCGTTCCTCCCAATCACGCCCCTCCAGGTCTCACTGTCATTACCCACGTGAGCGTTGAAGTCCCCCAGCAGAACAATGGAGTCCCCAGAATGAGTGTTCTCCAGCACTCCCTCTAGGGTCCCCAAGAAGGCATGGTACTCTGAACTGCTGTTCGGTGCATAAGCACAAACAACAGTCAGAGCCCTTTCCCCAACCCGAAGGCGCAGGGAAATTATCCTCTCGTCCACTGGGGTAAACCCCAACGTACAGGCGCTAAGCCGGGGGGCTATGAGTAAGCCCACACCTGCCTTACGCCTCTCACCCTGGGCAACTCCAGAGTGAAAGAGCATCCAGCCCCTCTCGAGGAGATTGGTTCCAGAGCCCATACTGTGTGTCGAGGTGAGCCCAACTATATCTAGTCGGTACCTCTCAACCTCGCGCACCAGCTCAGGCTCTTTTCCCACCAGAGAGGTTACATTCCATGTTCCAAAAGCCAGTTTCAGTAATCGAGGATCGGAACGCCAGGGCCCCCGACCCCGACCACCACCCGATCCACAATGCACCAGACCCGGATTACTACCTCTCCCACAGGTGGTGGGCCCATGAGAGAGTGGACCCATGTATCCCCTTCGGGCTAAGCCCGGCCGGACTCCATAGGTGAAAGTCCGGCCACCAGGCGCTCGCCAAGGAGCCCCTCCCCCAGGCCTGGCTCCAGGTTGAGGCCCCGGTAACCCTGCTCCGGGCAAGGGAGGCTGTGTCCTCGTTATTATCTTTTTCATTCGTGTCTTTATGGATCACTCTTTGTCTGGCCCATCACCTAGGACCAATTTGCCTTGGGAGACCCTACCAGGGGCTATTGCCCTCGACAACATAGCTCCTAGGCTCACGCAGGCACGCAAACCCCTCCACCACGTTAAGGTGGTGATCCAAGGAGGAGTTGCATTAAACAGTCATTCTATAATGTTTTTCAGCTGGAACTACATGTGATATCCTACCAGTTTCTTTAATAGAGTAATTCCTAAGCTGTGATTTATCGTAAGTAAATTTCACTCGGATGTGGACATGAACAATACATGTACTGTACGTAAGAAATACTTGTAAATGATATATTGTGTCACCTACAGGCCCAGTCTAATACATGTAAATAATAAAAAAGCCCCCTTAAAAAAAACAAAGTAGCGAGTCCGTGAAAGATGAACCGCGAAGTAGCGAGGATTACTGTACTCAATTCCTCTCATTGAATTATACAACCATATTTAGTTAATTAGTCATTAGCTGCCAAACCAGAGAGAGAGAGAGAGAGAGAGAGAGAGAGAGAGAGAGAGAGAGAGAGAAAGAGAAAGAGAAAGAAAGAGAGGTGTACATACTGAATGATTGAGAAACAAACAAAACAAAAACGGGAAAAAGTAGAAAATACAGAGAACAGTTTTAATATGTAGGAAGACGAGCCATTAAGACGAGTAACAATAGTGTGATTAAAGGAATAAAGTGAAGACAAGAAAGAACAAAGGAGATGGGATAATGTTAAGGAAACATGTCCAGACACATTCTAGACCGGGGGTGTCGAATCAAATCCACGGAGGGCAGGTGTGGGAGAAGGTTTTCTTTCCAACCAAGCAGAAGTGACACCTGATTCCACCTGTTTTTAATCAATGGAACTAATCAATAGATCTTTCAGTAGTGTGCCGCTTCTGCTTGGTTTGGTGGATTTGGTTTGACATCCCTGTAGTAGACACACGTCCTTTTTTATTAATTAATTAATTTAAAACAATGTACTGTACACTGAAAAATATATCCAGTGTATGAATATCTTTACAAACAATAGACATTCTTTTTTGCACTTTTTGGTAATGTGAAAGTCACGTGAAATAAAGAACAAAATTTGTAGTCTGAATTAAGAGTACGTGTCCTAGAACTGGTCCCTTCACATAAAGGAGGTCATGTTTAAAACATTTTAATACATGGTTTTAATACATAATTACTAACACATCCAGGTCACTAGGTGTCAGTTTAAACAGCTGTTTCATAATATGAAGGATCTCTGGAGGAAACGACTGACTGCTTCTTTAAACTACCTTTATGCCATACTAAGTGGTAGTGCCAGTTTTTCTAGTTAACTGGCAGGAGAACTTAAGGCATAAGATTTCTAAAAATGTCGGTAGTAGGTAAGAGATAATGAAGCAGGAATGTTGTTTTTTCTTGAGCCATGTTTATATCCTCTAGTACAACAACAATCTGGACTAATCTGCAACGAACTTTATGACAGGAAATAGATGCTGGAAACATGGTTACACAGAAAACATTTTAGACTTCATTATTTTAGTGATATTTATGGCTTTATGGTTTAAATGGTAGGTGCAGGTAACAGGTAATGAGCCTACATTTTAAAAAGAAAATAAAATGTACTTTGCTATTAAAATTTTTGATGACATCTTCAGGAGCATTTGTGAAGTCAGGTACTGATGTTGGACATTCTAATCACAAATCTTCCCAAAGTTATTGGATGGAGCTCTATCACCTTCGAAAAAAAAAGTTTTTCTTTGAAAAAAAAGTAATAGTTTTTCCAATTTCCTTCCATAATGCAACATTACAAAGATTTACTTACTACAACAGCTCTACATACACCTACTTGTCTGACACAGACACACACGCACGTACTTAACCACACACTTCTAAGGTTTGGTTTTGCCAGCTGACTTTTGGTTGTTTCTCAGAGTAAGCCAGCATTTGTTTGGTTACAGTGTCCAGGTTCTTAAACTTGTATTCAACAAGCCACAGGCCATAATTACAGCTTTATATAGCTTTAACCTCCTCAAAACATCTAAAAAAGGACAGACCAACAGTAGAAGATTTTCATCAAACTAGGGCAAGAACAACAAATATGTCTTTAAATATGTGAAATTGTTCTTGTTCTTTGGAAGTTTAGGCACACATTTACTCCTATTACACCTCACATTCTCCATGTATTAACAACTTTCATTGCAACATATGCACATTACAATAAGAATTAGTACACACATTATAACAATTATCACTCCATCCATTATTACATGCATTAAAACATTCTGTTCAATGTATTACAACACACCTTACCTCACCTTACTATTAATACATGCATTACTGTAAATTACTATCACACTACAGTCTACCTTACATAGCTTTCTATGTATTTAGGCTCTATACTGATTTCTACAAATATTTGATGCATTTTACAAGCATTTTTAAACACTCTATTTAAATTCACATAGACAAATCTATCAATCTCCTGCCTGTATTTTATTCATCCATTTACTCCTTGTCTATAACCTGTTATCCAGTTTAGGGTCATGGTGTGTCTAGAGCAAATCCCACAATCACTGGGCACAAGGCAGGGACACACACTGGATGGGGCGCCAGTCTACCACAGGGTACCACACACTCACACATTCACACCAATGGACAATTTTGTGTAGCCAATCCACCTACCAATGTGAGTTTTTGGTCTAAAGAAGTAAACTGGAGCTCCTGGAGGAAACCCATGCAACGTGGGTAGAACACCCTGGAGCAGGTCTGGGAGCTTAAACAGTCCAGGCCCATCACCCATTGATAAACAACTGATGCGTTCAACACAAATCACTATAATGGAATCCCTAAGCTGTTGAGCAGCTGAAATCCCAAATCAAGCAAGAATGGGACAAAATTTCACTTTCAAAACTACAGCAATTATTCTTCTCAGTTCCCAAGCTATCACAGAAAAGAGGTGATGCAACACAGTGGTAAACATGCCCCTGGCCCAAATTTTTTGGAAAGCATTTCTGGCATGAAAATCTAAATAAAATAAATAAATAAAAAATAATAATAAAATAAAAAAACTATAACATTTCGGAGTTTCAACCTAAAAACTGCTGTCTTAGTACTATTTTTCAACTAAATACATTTTTACATAATTGCATTTTGTTTTCATTTACATTTTACTCTGCTTCCAAACTTCTGGATATAAGGTTTGTAAATAAATTGCCATGTGAAATTGTACTATATGTTTTGGAACATATTGCTTTCTACATTTATGAAGAAATACTGAGAAATAAAACGAATTTTATATTTGACGCCAAGACAATTAGTTGCCTCCTGAAACCAAGCCAATGTTCTTCCATGATGAAGCAAAGGATCTATGGCTCTCTCTTTTGGTATACAGTCTCTCTTCAGTAGTACTTAGCTGTTTTTTGGTTTGACAAAGGGTGAATCACATTTCCATAAAAAGTTTCTGGAGAAGCAATGACAGAGGCTTTATTCCCCCATTACAGGTCTATGAAGCATCACAGTGATTTTAAGGTTGTGCATTTGACATAAATATATAAAGACATGTGACGTGGCAAGAAGAACTCGTATGCCATTTATCACCGTAATTTGTCCCTTCCACACTTAAAAATACTATTGCTTTTAATTAAATAAATCTTTAAGGTCAGCTGCTTTGAGCAACTTTCTTCGGAAAGATTTTGAGTGTACTTCACATACTACACGAAATGAAGAAACTGAAGAAAGTTTTTATCAGGGCTTGGCCTTACTATCCTGTGATTTCATGACACATCACCTGACAAACATTCAGCAGGATGTTACTGTGTGACATGTGTGTTTTATGACAATGGCAGCGTTTGTATAGTAGAGGAACTGTGAGGATACAAACGATTGTTTTATTCTTCCAATTGTACAAAGCTTTAAATGTAAGAGAGGGATGAGGAACAAGCTAATGACCACATGCTTAAAAATTAACTTAAGTAAAATGAAATTTACACCGACCTGAGTAGTGTTTAACTATGAAAAAAGCCACAAAAAGCAAAAAAGATAACAGAACAAACAAGACCTGCAAAGGAGTACAAAACTAAAAAAGTAATAATTTAAACACTAAATACTGTTCGACTGTTTGAACAAACTCTTACTTCTCATTTACAGAGAATTAGAGAAATTAGGAAAATTAGAGAAAAGGAAGCGCAATAGAAGGAACAATTAAAAGAGAATGAAACAGAGAGGGAACAAGTGAGAGCAAGAAAAATGCAGAGAGAGAGAGAAAAAGATAAATTTAGGCAATGAGTTAGTGTTACAGTATCAAATGTATTACATCACACACAGGTCTTAGTTTTGTTTGGTGAGAGGAAGTCATTGTGGCTGGAGATAGACATGGATGATGTCAGCGAGGTCCCAAAGTTCAAAACATCAAAAGAAGTGTGAGGGTCTGTGTGTGTGTGTGTGTGTGTGAGAGAGAGATAGATTCTCTGTCTAACTGTTCCACTGGTTTGTAAAAACAGCAGTGGCAAAGACAGTGACTGTTGTTGGATCAATGTGGCCCTGATCAATCAGCATTCAGTTAAAAGTATGGAATGGAGAACTTCAAAGAATTAGAAAAAAAAAGAAGCTTAAAAATCATAAGTTCCAAGAAGATATCATAAAAAAAATTAGCATGAAGCAGAGAGAACTTATAACAAAAGTTAATATTCAGAGTGAAGTTCTAACAAATTTTAGCTTACAAAAGTAGTTCCAGGAGATTTGAACATTTCATAAAATTAAGTAAAAACAAGAATCTGTGACTTGTTAATTTTCTTGAACATTTATTTAACTTTTAAATCATTTCCACGTTTATTTTTTAAGCAACTTAATTGTACTTTATAAACAAATTTATAATGTATTGCCTGCAATACAATCAAAAAAGTTGCATTGTTTTAAAACATTCAACAATAAAAAGGTAAATATAAATGTAATAAAAATGAGCAGCTACCAAAGACTCAAATTTTTGCAAGTAAACTTTTGATTTGTTTGGTCTGCGGTCTGCTGCTGTATCAAGAAATGCTACATGGAAGACTATTATACAATTAGCAAGATACACATTGATTCTATGGAGAAACCAAGTTCTCTGGGTTGAATCTCATCTAAGGTGTCCTGAAATACACTGGAAATGTGTGATGTGGCCAGAGGAGTGCATGCTTTAGCGTGATTTGTGAAAAAAATGGACACAAAATTCCCTGTGTGAGAGGGATTATCCATATCGTTAGCATTGTAAAGTGCAAATGCTAATATCATGGCATGGGGGATGCATCAGTGCCCATGGCATAGGCTTAACTGATGTGGATGCATACTTAGGCATTTCACATAGACTGCAAGACAATGTCAGTCCTCATTCTGCACATGCTACAACAGTATGACTTTGCAGACATAGAGTGCATGTGCTTGACTGGCCTGCAGAACATTTCTGTCTCCTAAGATACATCACGAAGAGGAGACCCTGACAATTGTGACCTTGGACTGTTGAGCAGCTCAAGTCTTGTATCAAGTAAGAATGCACAAATTTGCAACAATTTATCATCAGTTGCAAAATTATTAAAAGCGTAATTCAAAGCCAAGATGCTGTAACACAGCCTCTGTCCTAGGTGTGTTTAAGGTATCAAATTCTACATGTGTTTATTTTTGAAAATGATACTCAAGTAGATAACTGAAAAAATTAGAAATATTTTTGTAATTTGGGGGCGGCACGGTGGCGCAGCCGGTAGTGTTGCAGTCACACAGCTCCAGGGACCGGGAGGTTGTGGGTTCAAGTCTGTGAGGAGTTTGGCGTGTTCTCCCAGTGTCCGTGTGGGTTTCCTCCGGGTGCTCCGGTTTCCTCCCACGGTCCAAAACATACATTGGTAGGTGGATTGGCAACTCAAAAGTGTCCGTAGGTGTGACTGTGTGAGTGTGTGTTGCCCTGTTAAGGACTGGCATCCCCTCTAGGGTGTGTTCTTGCCTTGCGCCCAGAGATTCTAGGTACACTCTGGACACACCGTGACCATGAACTGGATAAGCGGTTATAGATAATGATTGAATAAATGAATGAATGAATAAAACATTCTCAAGTAGTGAGTTTCCTTGAACTTTGAATGAGTAATGTACTGAAAAAAGACTGGATAGATATCAGGGAGCTAAGTTTGGAATTACATTGTCCAGACAATCGTCAACATACTCTGTCCAAAATCTTTGTCAGTAAACAAAACACTTGCATCTGTATCATCTTTAAGTCCAGATGGCCTGGAAACGTGCTGTGGTGTGACAGGTCCACTGTTCAGATTTATTTTAGAAAATATTGGACATTTATCTGAGCCAAAGAGGAAAAGTGTCAAAATCGGATTGTTATCAGTTAAAAAGCAGCACCCATCATGCTATGGGGTGGGTTAGTGCCAGTGGCATCAGTGCCATGATGTCTTTTACAGGGAGGTTTTATTCAGAAATATAATGCCAATCTATATTCCACACTTGTTACATGCTAGACAGGACTATTATTTCTCTTGCAGAAAACAACAGAGAAAATCATCAATGCTCATACCAGGGTTCTAACTTGCAGGTACATCAGCATTACACTCAGACAAACATGCAGACACGCAAGCACATTCCTCTAGGTCAGCTCACCTTAAAGCTGGTCAGTTCCTGTTGTGTGAAGCCATGGCTGTGGATAATCTTCATCTGCTTCACTAAAGTACTTTTACCACTCTCTGCAGCACCTATGCGCAAACACACATAGGCCAGGTCGCTTAATCCACAACTCCTTGTATAATCAATATACATTCATAGACCCCACATCCCTTGTCCATGTCTGTCTGTCTGTCTAACACTTCTCTCACTCACCACTGAATCCAAACACTAAGCACTTACCCCAATAACTGTTAAACTGGACTAAAGGAAAAAAAAACACAAAGAGATGGTTTCCCAGACAAGGATTATGCCTAGTCTTGGACTAAACAGCATTGAATTGTGAGTTTACATTGAAAGGGGGATATAGTCCAGGACTAAATATAATCCCTGTCTGGGAGGTCCCACCTAAATGTTGGAAGTTATTGCCCTTACCAAGCAGCAGGATTTTGACGACATTCATCTCCTTCTTGGCGAACATGTACAATTCTCGGTCTATATGAGCACTGTGGATCTTCGCCCTTTTGCCTTCCTCTGTGATCTCGGAGCTGAAACACAGCCCCATCACTCAAACACATCTCACTCTCACAGGCAAAGCTACACAAACACACACGCACATTCACAATATTAGTCTCACTATACTCGTGACAAAACAGAACATTATTCTAGGTGCTGAAAAAAAGGGCCTGCAAAAAATTCTATTTATATATGATCGTCAGGCAACACACACACACAGATGTATGTGTCACTATATTTCTAGGGACTTGCACAGACATCTGTGTAACCTAACTTGGGTAATAATATACCTCGACATAATCTCAGCCTGTCACCAAACGGCAGCCTTTCTGCTCTTGCTCGCTGCACTTTTAAAACCGCTGAACGTCTACACTTGTCCTACGATTCAGAGACAAGCAAACACAGATGTCGGGTTTCTCTGTATTTGTGAGGACTTCTCAATTACTGTAACCAAGCAATGCTAACTCTAAACATAAACTACAAACCTTGGCGTAACCTCGGTACGTTAAAAATTATAGCTAGATTTTCAAAAGAAGTATGGCTATGTTATTGCTATATTTTCAAACGAGAACCAACAATAACATTTTAAAAATCTATTTATTTCAAGAACATACACAAGGGTTTGATGGCCCATATTTACCTCAAATGGAGGGAGAAAGTCGGGAATAACTTCAAATACTTCCAGAAGTTTCCCTGTCAGCTCCATTTACTGCAGTGTACAACTCCCCGGTTTCTTTATACTTTGGAAGTGTCATTCAAAATCAGCGCCAAAACGACTTTAACTTATGCCCTGTTAAATAAAATGAAACTAGATGGATTCATCTCAACCGTTACTGTATGTCCTCCGAAGTTAAGATCACTCTAGCCGTTAACGTTACCTGAGTTCAGCTTCTCTCCAAATCTATTTTAATCCCATTCAAAAGTTTTCGAAGTTTAAAATAAAGTCTTGAACTCAGTTCGCGGTTTCTTTCTTCAGCTTTAAAAACACTGAAACGCTCGTTCAAATGTATAATACCATCTGAAATCCCATTTCTTTCTCATTGCCTCTTTACTGGTAAATCTCTCGACGCTGACACGGTTGTTGTAGTGTTTCACGAAATAACACACCATCGCCCAAATCAGCACCCCGCGGGCTTCCGGTTCGTACTGGACATGACGTCACTTGGAATCGTTTAAAACATTCTGCTTACCTGGATTTTTCTACACTGTCCGCTTCATCAGATGCTTTTCCCATATACGTGTACTCTGTAGTTCTGCAATTACAGACTGTTGTACATCTGTGGACTCGACTTAAAATGTAGAGGACAAGTGGAGAGAGAGAAAATATTGGATAATCCTCAAAACTCAGCCATATGTATCAAACACCAGCAGTATTAACACACACACACGGGGCCAAAAAAAAAAAAAAAAAAATCATAATCACCAAAATAATTTGGCAGATGTTTTATTGATGCAGTTATGGGATTGACACATTGGGACAATAAGAAGTAAATCATTTAAATTCAGGTTTAAATTGACCACCACAAGATTAAGCATAATAGACGTTTCATCTCCAACACAAAGTTTGCCATACACATTTCCATTTGCAAATTCAGACACCGATGAACGAATTATATCAGTCAATTTAAAAAATGGTAGAATGCATTATTCCTTTGTTATTTATTAAAAACAGATTTTTTTTTATCAGGAACAGATATTTAACTACAGGTCTAACCAAGGTCCTAGATGTAAGTGAAATCCCTTTTATATTAGCTATAAAATCAGTATAAATATATCATTAAGATGTAAACAAAGTGATTGAGAGTTTTTTGATGTGGAATAAATAGCAAAGTTGCATGCAAGGAGTTCTCAAATGTAATATAGCATATAAACGAAGCATACTCTTCCAGATTTCATACTATATTCCCATAATCTATATTGCATATAAAAACATGGTGACATCTGGTTCCTTTGACTACTAGTGTAAAGAAAATCGAGTTACTCTATAATCAAACATTTCACGCCAAATCTCCCCATCACTGTATTTACATCTCAAACATACAATTTTAACTTGAAAATTTGGTGGATATCCTCTTTTAGTTGGGCAACTGGCTTTAATGTGTAATGTCTTTCTATCGAGAGTCATTGCTGAGCGAGGGAATGAGTTCATGTTTAACTTCTGGGTGGAAACCTTTACCTGGATATCCATATAAACATGTGTATTGTTTTCATCATTGTCTAAATTGACGTTTAGAACCACACTGACCAAACAAATTCATTACAAACACAGCAGAAAATATTACACTATTTAAAAAGTTGTTTTGAGCTGCTTTAAATCTTGTAATAAACCGATTAATTGAAAGACACATTCATGTTGTCAGTTATTTCAAACATTTACAGCAGCCCAATAACTATTTTAAGTTAAAACATATTTTTTCTTATAGTGTTTTACATTCACTGGCCTGAATTTTCACATTAGATACTGACCATCAGCATCTTGGGAGCAAAAAGAGTACCAAAGCCATTATTGCAAATACATGTACTTTCCCAATAACTGTTTAAATCTATGTGGGATTACTTCAGATTTAGCCTCGTTCACAATGGAAATGACAAAGATATAAAGGTTAAATTCATATTATTAACATAATTAAGCTGGTGAGCTTCAGAGACAAAGATTTGACCTTCCAGTGATTTTATGCCTTAAATGTCCAGAAGTTTGTGAACACCTCTTTTAATAAGTGAATTCAGCTACTTTACAGCTAATGTACAACCACTGTGAACACTGTTGGTCAAATCTCTAAAGAAAAATATAAAATGAAATAGTAAGCATGCTCAATATTAAGCACCAACCATAGGGGAATACATTGCCCCAACAATTCTAGAGAATTGTGTTCTCTAGAGTGATCGAGCTTGATCTAATACCTTAAGGATGTTTTATGATCCAGAAGAAATTTTCCCAACATCAGTACATGTCACTATTTCCCAAAGGATTAGAAGCTATTACAGCAGTACAAAATAACAAACTCTCAACCAAACCCCTTAATTATATAAAATATTAGGTGTTCAAAATGTTCTGGTCATTCAGCACACATGGCATTGTGTAATATTTCCAATGAAACCAATGATGCATTTCCCTGATATATGAGGACATAAGGTAATTCCTCTTAAAATAAACGTCTTTGATTAGAGTGGAAGAAAGCTGGGAAAAATACGGGATGTAAGAAATAATAAATATTGCATTTAAATTCTTCTGTAATATAGATAATGAAATATTTAACAGAAAACCTGCTATGTTTCAGATAAAAATCTATCTAACACTAGCATCCACAAGCACTAGATTAAGAAAAAATATAGTACTAGCCACTTTAAACAAAGTAATTATGGAAAGTCATGATTTAATAAAAAATATAAATAATAAAATTGACTCAGTGTAGTCAATTACTTGGGACATAATTTGTGTCTTAAGTTTGCTTCTTTAGTTTTGCACTGGACCTATCACAAATGTAGCAAACAAGAAAATAGATAGCCATTTTTATGTTAAAATATATGAATCCTTACAAGGAGTATATTCAGCTATGCTGTCAGAAAAAAGGTACTGTACTGGTATATTATTGCCACTAAAGGTACAAACAGTTTATATGTACATTTAAAAGGTGCAACAGTGGTTTTAAAGTCCAATGGTGTTCCCGAAAGGTGCATTCCCTTCTCCAGAAAGAGAGGTGAATATTTGTAACCTTTCATTATATTACACTGCAAAACATAATAAGAAAATATAAGTCTTGAATATGACATGAAGTGCATGAAACCAACACTACTTAAAAATCTACAATTAATATAGAACATGGTATGATTATTCCAAAATTAAAAATACTGCATATGTACCCTTGAGGGTACCACCACAGTAACAGTTTTCTCCAAGAGTGTAATTTAAGGATTGCCCATTATGTAAACAAGTCCAGTGTTGCATGCTAACGTTCTAGGACACACTGAAGCAGTTGCTCATGTGCCAGAAATCATGTTTAATGGCCAGAATCTGTGTACTGGTCTGGAGTAGTGAATCTGGGGTGATGTTGCCCGATCCAATATCTCTGTAAGCTGTGATTCAAAACTTATCATTCAACTTCATCAATGTTCCAACATCTAGTGTAAATTCTTCCCAGCACAGTAAAGACTTGCTTCAGCAAAGATGAATAAACTCATGAATAATACCCATTCATTTAAATTTGTTTCAGAATAAACAGTGGATGAGTGTCCCTTAGTTGTTTCATCATTTCATTAGCTTTGTAGCTCCAGTGCAAAACAAAAAAATATATATACACAAGCAAGCTACCTAACTAACATGTCTGCTGACTATTTAAAACATTGTTTTGGGTTATGGACAGAAAACTGTAAATCCAAAGTTTAAAAGCTAAATAAATAGATGCAGAATGTGGTCTCAGTAGAGTTTGAGCTTATTAAAATCAACAAAACATGTCACAGCAATATTTACTGCTGCAAAAACTCTGTTGGACCAGTTAAAATGGATAACTCAAGGTTAATTAGTTGGAATTTACTTGTTGGAAAATGGTCTCTCTATCTCTCTCTCTCACAATCTTTCTCATTCTTTTTTGCTTGTTAGTTAAATTGGATGTGCTGCTGAGGACATACAATGCTGTGCAAAATATTAGGACAGTCAGGAAAAATGTCAATAATGTATATTCACATTATGTGTTTTTGCTTGTGATAACACAATATTACATTTGAATAAACTCAAAGAAACAGCAACAATGAAGGGTGGACTAATCAAACTAGGTTTTGGAAGTTTCCTGTCAAAATTTGGCTGCCTCAAAATGATTAACAACAATATATTGCATTATTGTTTTCATCATTATTGTTTTTTACAAGCACTACTTCCCTTTATTCTAATGTGGATCTATGTGTGTTGGTATTGTTAACTGTAAATTTCTTTTACAAGACATGTCCACACTAATGTCCTTTTTGAAATTCTGCTTTTTTAATCAAAATGAACTAAAACATCATTGGGTATCATTAAAGTCCATTGCATTAGAAAGTGCTACAACAGTATCCACAGTTTTTGACCCAGTGTGTGGATAGCAAAGAAGGCTATAAGAGGAAAGAGAAGAGGCAAAAGAGAGGAGAAGCAGTAAATTCCTGGCGAGCCCTTGGCATTTCTTCAATCATGTATTTTGTTGTGTTTGTTTTTGTTTGTTACTGTGTGGCTGCTTGGCTCTTCCCTTCTTCCTCTCTGCGCCTCAGTGCCTCGATCACGGACATCTCTTTTGCCTCTTTTTTCTGATTCCTGGCCTCAAACTGCAGCCTGGGATACATAGATGAAGAACAGGAAACAATGACATCCCTCATGTGCAGTTTGATTCCTTGCTTTTAAAACCACTCTAATTTTTATACACAAGAATCCTCGAGGACGACTCTAAATTCTACATTTGCCCACACAACACGGGGACAAAATCATCTGCAACACTACATAATGCTAAAAATATAAAATGAATATATGTAGATATATGTAAAAATTCTATTTTATATATTACAAAAGGGGTGTAGAAAAGGATATAAAAATGTAACAAAAATGTTTTGTATTAAAATTTTTGTCAAATTTGGTATTAAAACCAACAAATAATGACTCAAAACACAAATTATATACATAATATCTAAACTAAACTAATTATAACTAAATAACTAATAATTACAACAATTCAGTGCATGTAAACCCTAGGGAAATACTGTTACACATTAACGATGGTACAAAGTGTAGCAAACATGGTACAAAAACTTTATTAATATGAAACACACACACAAACCTGTTTTCTATTATTCTCTGGACAATGTCGTCGGTGGTGAGACTGTTTCCACTGTCGATAATACGCAATATCCCTCTCTTCTTTGGCTCCTGTGTATAGCATTGATAACCACAAACAGCCAATAAAGAACAATAACACTGCAAAACCTCAGACATTATGAAAGACATCACTGTGTTCATGACTGTCAATAGAAACAATGAAACATTGTACTTAACTCTAGGTTGTTGTTCTCATGAACATATTTAAAAAAACAAAATATTATGGCAATATAATTTGATGTTGGTAAGAGCTCTTAATGTCCCAAGTCATTTCTGGAACCATGAGGTTATCAGTAGCTCCTTTATGTGTTCTACTACTTTCAAGATGATGCTTCTTCTACTTGAAGTTCCAACTCTTTACTCCACTCTGGACTGACTGAGATCTGGAGTATTAAGAAAAAGTCCTCAAACTTTGTCATGCCCAAAGCTTTTCAAATCATTCTCCAATACTCTGAAGTGTGTGAATCTTCATTAACTGCTAAAATATGCCAATGTTATTAGAGAACACAGTCTTCAAAAAGAGTGCAACCTGCTCTACAATCATATTTAGCTTAATGATGTGTCAAACTAACTGCTGCATAAACAACTGGACATTGGATGCAGCAGAATATTGACCAGAGCATCACAGTTCCATCAACATTATATTAGTAGTACTAGTATATTGTAGTCCCTAGAATTTATGAGTGACTTTTTAGTATTTAAAATAAAGTAAACAGTTAGAGCCACACAATGCATGTGTGTGTTGTGGTTATACATCAAATCACACTCACAGCATAAGGGTCAACTCCGTCTTTATCTGGGAAAACCTCTGTCTGACCATGACAAACCAGGTCCACCTGCAGAAAGACAAAGGGTTAAAACTACTATAACGTCAAAAAAATGCTTACATTATTTTGTTTTCAGGAATATAATATTACAAGTAAAGGAAAACAATATAAAAAAAGCAGAAATAAAGCAATATCCTCATCTCTTTTCATGATTTTCAGTGTTTGGAGGTCTCTCTGCTCTTTCTCCATCATGAGCAGAGAGGAAGTCCAGTATGTCTGACTGAGCAATTTTGCTTTTTTAATTGACACCGGAATTTTGTAAACATATTAGACTGGATTCCAGCGCACAGAACAGTTTGGAGAGCTAGCAAATGGTGAGGCAACATCTTCTGAATTTTATAAAATGTGCTTTTTGATTACAGCCGCATGGCAAATATAATGTTAAAGTTGGCAAAATACACTGGAACTGGGATAATAGAGGCTTTCTACCTGCTCATTTCTGTGGGTGAGTCAGGTTAATCAGTCAGGCTAAAATGGCCAGCTCGTTAAGCAGTCCATAAAAATACTTCTTAATTGTTTAATGAAAGTTACTGGAACAGGATTTTGTAAGAACTTGACCCTACCTTAAAATGATCTAGAAGATCTTTCTCTACAGTATAGGGGGCTCCAATCACCACTTCAGAGACATACTGAGAGAGAGAGAGAAATAATTTAATCTCATGTAAAAAAAAAAAAAAAAAGAATTAAATTTTTTATGATGTTATGTAGGTATGTGTATACATTTATGATACTAAGAACAGTGTACAAGTTTCCTTAGTGTCTATGTTTAGATTCATTCATTGCTTGTAATCACTTATTCAGTTTAGGGTTGCGGTGGGTCTGGACCCTACCCAGAATCACTGAACACCTCAAGGTGTGAACATACCCTGAAGAGGGCGCCAGTCCATCGCCAGGCAACACACACACACACACACGAACACTTGAGTTGCCAATCCACCTATAAATGTGTGTTTTTGAACCGAGGGGAAAACCGGAGCACCCAGGGGAAACCCACGCATACACAGGAAGAGCTCGCCAAACTTCTCACTTGCAGGACCTTGGAGCTGTGTGACAGCCACACTACCTGTTGTGCCACCGTCCCGCCCGATTTCGATTTTGAGAGTGCAAAATTAAATTACTTGATAAAGGTATATTTGTCAAAAGTATGCTGTGTGGATGTGTGTGCAGGTTCCTCTCCTACCCGGCATGCCAGTACACTCAGTGTTCTCTCATGGATGTTCATGATTGGGTAGTTTTTCCCTTTGTAGCGGTTGACTTCCTGTAACAAACAGATATGGTCACTCATTCACTCACTTTCAATAACCACTTCATTCTGTTCAGGGTTTGGAGTTGGGTTTGGAGACTACCCAGAATCATTGGGTGCATGACAGGAACATACCCTGGACAGGGCACACCCACACATTCGCTCACGCCTAGGGACACATTTGTGTAGTCAGTCTACCTACCAAAATGTGTTTGTGGACTGCCGGAGGAAGCCAGAACACAGAGGAAACCCATGCATACATTGGGAGAACACAACAAACTCCTAACAGACGGTCACACAAGGCAGGGGTTTAAATACACAGCACTGTTTTGTGACAGCAGCACTACCTGTGGCGCCAACGTGCCACCCTTCTGAATAAAATTTGAAAATTTAATTTAATGTGGCATATTTTCAGTTGTACTGGAGGACATCTGTCCTATTCAAAGGAGATATTAAAAAACTGGATCCAAGCTGCCTTTCTGAAGGCTTTATTAAAGGGTGGGGGGTGCGGGGCAGGACCTGATACATTTTTAAACAATGTTATAAAACATGGAATGGCATATTCAGCTAAGAATTAGTGACAAAGCTAACAGTGTGGAAGTGAGCACAAATAAAATACAGGCCACAGCACACAACAACTCCCCAATAACACTGGCCAAGTCTTACATAGCTCCCTTTTGCACTACATAGTAGGTGTGGGCGATGTGGAACTAAAATAATATCACAGTATTGCAGGGCATTTTGGTGATAACATTATTCTTGGTGATATGACAAACACTGTCGTGAACGATACGTAATGGCACACCCCTACTACATAGGTCATAAAATAATTCCTAGATTCTAACAATATACAATGTCTCCAAAAAGAGAAGCCATTTAGGACTCAGACACAGCTTATTGATAATATAGTACAACATCTTACAACATAAGTCAAAAACTTCTATCGCACACTATATAAATAGCTTGAAGGCATCTGAGATTGGGCAACACTCTTGTCAAGAAACTGGTACTTTTTCCAGCTGCAGGCATCTCTGTAACCTTTCAAACAGTGCTCAGTCATATACAGGCTGTAAATGATGCAGGGAAGTTGTTGTATCTGGGTGAGACACATAGTGAGGGTGAAATATGAGCAAAAATGTCCAGAGTCTCAGAGAGGAATGAACAGTAATGTCACTTAGGTCTGTTTAAGTTAAAACACATGTGCCCCTGCAGAGCCTCACAGCTAACCGAGAGTCTGGACATCTGTGTATGTTTGGGCCAAGTTTTTGTTGCTCGTTTTTATAAATCTTGACTTGTATATAAATATATAAATCAAAATTTCTGTGTAAATAAATATTCAGTCACTTATTAATACAACCAATACGATTATGGTTGTCAAATATTGTGTCAAAATAGTGTATTTACTTTTCTACAATTTATCCTACAATGTGCAACCCACATGAGATGAAGGATCAAATGCTTTGTAGTTCCCAAATGAGCCAATTTTATGCTCCATATATAGGGACCCACACAGTGACTGTGTATAAGTATAGAGAATATGTCAATGTTAACACCAACTGTGAGGTATTGGAGACTGAAATGGAAGCTGCTATCTTATGTGCACTTGCACAGTATAGGAAAACTGAAGCCAGAGACAGGAGGTGAGTCCTCGTGACAACCCAAACCCCACCCATGATTCTTTGTGGCAAGCCCTCCATACGTCTCTGTCCTTGCATTTGAGTCATGTCATTTTTTGCTGCAGTTTTTGCAGCACAAATGTAGACAGAAGATGTATATATTTTAGCGGTGTCAATGTTAACGCAGGTAATTTATCTGGAAACTTTAACATGTTAACTTTTTTTAATCCAAATGAATCCGCCACAACTTCCTCCCATAATTCACTTGTTCTACAGAGCCTAGTGATGTATTAGAGGTTTCATTAGATCATTAGGGGGGTTCAGAAGGTAGGTTACATTATTTTTATGCTGAAATATGCATTAAAATAACAAACTCTCACTTTTTCAGGTAAGAATACTGTTATTGGGTTTATACATTTTTTAGTACTTTTAGATGGGAATATAACAGTATTCTATTCCTTAGAATTTCTTTACATGGCTTTTTATTTATAGCAAAAATATGTTTTTATTATAATATTTAGATTTTGGGTCATGTCTTGCTTGTTTTTGATTTTTCAATATTAAGGAAAAAACTTTTTGAATATTATACTACAAACATTTTCTCTAGGACACATTTGGATTTAAAAAGCATGTTTTACCTAGATAAATAAAAATTTACCTATGACATTTTTATCCACCAGAAAGTGAATCCAATTTTAAAGATAATATGACGCATAAGGTGGGTGTATGTTTGTATGTATATATGTGTTTTCACACCTGGTCAAAATGCAGTCCCACGATAACATACGGATTCTCAGCTTGTTTAAAAACTGTTTCCAGAAAGTCCACATGACCAATATCTACCAAAACAATTAAGGATAAAACACACAACACTGCTGCAATACACTAAAGCACACAAAGTTCATAGTGATTTACATTAGTGTATAGTCAATACAGTATATATCATATTTCCCCCCATTTAACCCACATAAAAGTGCTGTGATATATAAAAAAAAAGTCCAGATGTTCTTTTTTAAAACACACAGGTAGCACCTCAGGAAGCATAGGTAAATTAATCTATACTTCACCACCATGACTGGATAAGTGGTTACAGACAATAAATGAATGAACGAATAATGCTAATTTAAAAACCCTGATAGAGTCATTCATTTTTTTTAAAATGAAGAGTAGGATACGAAAGAGGTCGAAAGCTCCAGCAACATAAATAATGGTGTCTCCAGGTTGAGGCTCTTTTCCTGAGGCGAACTGGATGATCTTCTGAGATGTCTGGAGAAACTGAGAAACACCGGTCCATGGACTGTGGCCTTGAGGACCCTGAGGAAAAGGAAAAAACACACACAGCTAATGATTTGTAGCATGGTACAGACAGAGAGGTTCTGTCAATTAAACAATTACATACGCACACAGTCACACAAACATTCATAGGATGGAGTGACCTCTAGTGGCTATCATTTAAAAAAAATATGTTTACACACAATGAAGGTGACACTATTTAAGGTTACCATTTAGAGCCAGAAACTAGACTTCTGCCTCATAAGTTCCATTATTTGGTAACATTGCTTGATATCAGTGTTATAAGGAGAGTCAATATCTGTCACTCCTAATTACAGGTCCATTTTGTACATCATATTTAAGTTATTACATAAAGCATCCTGTTTATCCTTTACCATTCCGCTACAAACTCACCTTCCCGAAGTTATCTGCATGCTGCTGGTAATCTGAGTTATCCTGAGAAAGAGAGTGAGGCAGATTTTGTGAAGAAGAAAAAAAAAATTATAATTAAAACAAGATTTACAGTTAGGTTTAGGATAGGTCAAACATGACAATATTTAGTACACTTTTACATGTTCCTGTCAAAAATGTACAAAATGACCTCGAGACCATCCTGTTAGATGATGATGAAGGAGAGGCTTGGTCTGTCTAGCATTGACCCAGAAATCAATTGAAACAAATAATATTGTTTTGTGTGTGAGAGTGGGTAAACAATCAGAAATTCTGATATTCACTATGGCTCTGAGAATCACTCTCACACTGAAACCAATGGCCAAAACATGACTCACATTATATGGAGGGACTGACATGTATAGTACTTGAGATGTAATTATATTATTGGTGAAGACAGGATAAGCAATAGCTTCAATACCTAATGCTCCTAATTAAACATGAAACACCCTCATCATAACAGAATTACTGCTCAAAATTACACGTCTACAAGCCACATGTCCATCAGTTTTCCCCCGTTGTGGACACATAAAAGGGCCTGTGGAAGCACCTGCACATTAACTTAGGGTCACCATGCCCAATAACAGATGGCAAAGTAATCATTCATCTTTTGTACCCAATCTCACTTGTGCTTTCATGCTTGCAATCGAATTCTCAGGGAAATGTCCTATTATCTAATGTAAAGCCTTTCCAGATTAGACACAATTAATGAAGCAAAGAAGATCAAATTCCCAAATAACAACCTTCATTTAAGAAGAAAATATGAATGAACAGCTTTGCACACACCTTTGGCTATATAGTGTTACTCACCATGTTGGTGTGATGAGCTTTCGTCATCAGCAGCATACGACCCACGAGGTCTGTTGTAGACACACCCTGAGTGCGTTTACACTCCCTGCAGAGCCAGAATCATAAACACACACACACACACACACACACAACGTGCTGCAGGTGTGACCCTGTGTGATATGTTTGGTTGTGTGAATATGTGCAGGTGTGAACATATTGTGTGCAATTTGTGCATACGTGTGTCTCACCTGTATCGTCCCATGCGCTTCACCTCTTCATACGTGTCCTTCCCGTCCACTGTTAACGTGATGTCATCTGACAAAACACCCAATTGTAGAAGTGATGATATTAAATGTATATCAATACTAATGGATATTAAATATATTTTTTTTTTCTAGAAATCTCAGCTATTACATTATATGTTAATTGAAACCCAGTATATGCTGTTGTACACTTTTGTACACGTATGTACACTTATCTGTGTGGTCATTGTATTCTCTGAATTTCCAAAACAAAAAGAAAAGGAAAGGCCTAGATTTTTCAAGGCTCACAACACAACATTCCCAAAAATATTGTGTCAGTATCTATATCAGCAGTTTTAGAAAATGTACCCCAATATTTGGAGGAGTTTCAGGCATTCAGAATTCAGAAATTCAGATAATTTACACAAATCTGTATGGTACTGCCTTTCAATGCATCAGACACAATTGCAGTAAAACCTACAACAGTTCTGTGATGATTACAAGAAATATGGACACCCCTGCAATTCTAACAGAAAATAACCAACTTCTCCCACAACACTGCTGCAATTACAAATGCTTTGCTTTTATTGTTTTCCTTAGAACAACAAAAAAATACTGGTACCCTAAACTAAACATTTGGTAGGAAATATTAACTGAATTTCTTACACTTATTGGAGCACTCTTCTTTTGCCAACTGCTATTTAAGATATTTCCACTCATTGCTGGCCACTCTGACGCTTTATGATAAAATAATATTCTGTGTCTCCTCAAGTGAACTTTTGGGCCATTGTTCTGCTGCAAAGTCCATGACCTCTTTTAGTGTCAGCTTTATTACATTCTGCCTTATGTCGTACTCCAAAATTCTCTGGTAGTGTTCAAATTTGATGATACCTTGCACAGAGCAAAGGCATCCAGTGCAAGAATCAACAAAGCAAACCCAAAACATCTGTCAACCTCCACCTTGTCTGACTGTAAAAAAAGTCCTTTTCTTTGAAGGTTTCATTTTGTTTGTTATGAAAGGAAAAAATTATGTGCTTTACCAAAAGGCTCTCCTCATTTGTCTGTAGGATTTCTTCTAGCATTACAGTACACATTCCTCAGATACGTTCTAGCAAATTCCAATATGGATTTATTATGTCCCTGCATCTGCAGTTGGTTCTACCCGGTTCTCCTAACATAATGTCCTATTTCATTCGGGTAGTGATGGTGCAAGCTGATGTTGAGACTTGTGTCTGCAGATCAGCTTGAATTTGTCTTGAAATTGATTGCGGTACACTGGCCACTACTTGAACAATCCATTTCTAAATATGTCCATTACATGTTGTATTCTCTCCAAGGCCAAGGTCAGCCACAGTACTATGGGTTATAAAATTCCTAATGATGCTGCACACAGTGGACACTGGAAGATAAATATGTCTAGAGATGGGCTTGTATCCTTGATATTGTCCATGCTATTCCAAAATTTTATTTCCCACATCCAGGGATTTATATTATTATTTTTTGTTCTTCTTTCATTGATCTTCCTTCACCATCCATTAGACGAACTTCTCACTGTATGCAGATCGACTAAGGGTTTTGTGTCATTACGTTACAGCAAATTGCTATCAGCTAAAGATCATGCCCTGGGGACTGTAGCTGCTTGGGAAAAAGAACTCTCATACTTGGGTATCAGTGTGAATTGGGATGCAGTCTGGAATAATGTGTTCATGTCATCATAAAATGTAGGTCATCGGCCAATTCCAAGTCTATACATACGTTTTACATGACTTCTCTTTGTGCTTTTCAGATGAAATTCAGTGCTGATAAAAAATGTAATAGATGTGTAGTGATCATTCATTGATTCGTATTTTGTTTTTTATTTTTTTCTGGGAATGTACAGTTGTAGCTAGGTTCTGGATCTTTGTAACTGAGTTTATTTCTGAACAGTTAAATATCAGATTGCGATTATGTCCATCACTTTTATTAGGTGATGACTATGGTTTTAGTTTGAAGCTAATGCCAAATACGATTCTTACGGCAGGGTCAACAGCATCTATAAAGGCTATTTGACAGCAATATTACGAGCCCAATATTCTGTTGAGAACATATGGCTACAGTACTTTTTGGACATATTGTAAGACTATACATATGTTTTACATGACTCCTCCTGAAATGGTCTACAGCCAAGCTTCGTAAGGCTACCTCAAAAACCGTCAGCAACTGGACAGATGCTATTTGGTTTGTTAAGGGTCATATTTGAAAAAGGAGGATGGGCCTATTGCCTCTGGTGGGTAGACTGTATATGATTATATGCATGTGTCACAGGTTTCAGGCACTGTTGAGAACAAGCCTCTGTTAACTTTCAAGATAATGGACCCCAGGAATCGGTGACATTTGCTTTGTTCCTCTTCTCAGATTTTAATTTTTCTCAGATTTTTGTGTTGTTTCAAAGCAAACAAAATAAATAACAATATAAATACCAAAGCATTTAAACTGCAATTATTTTCTCCAAGAAGTATTGCAGTTTCTGAAAGAAGTGTGGGTATACAGTGACTCTATAACCACATGAGCTGTATAACCACAATGTAAACCCCTGCCACCCCACCAGCATACTGTAAATTTCAAAAGAGAAGGTCTTTCTTGGTATGGGAGGGTGTAGTAGTGCACTTGGTAAGGTTAACATGCACATCAGTAAAGGCACCATTATCACTTATTTACATTTACATATTTTAAGCAGCATGCTGCCATCTAGATGATGTCATTGTTTATTTCAACATGATAACACAAAGCCATAATCTGCTTGTGTTAGAAGAGTGGCTGACCAGTTAGAGTGTGTGTTTTAAATGGAGCTGTCTTTAAATAGCACACCAATATTTGAAATTACGTTTGTATTTGTCTCTCACCTCCATGTACACAGAAGTCACAGTTGTTTTTATCAAGTGTCTCCAAGGTGGTAACGTAGGGAGCTCCCTCGACAACCTCGTCCACCCATTTGATCGCCCGTACCATCTTATAGCGCTCCTCCTGAGTAAATACAGGCGGACCTTTGTGCTTCGATATCTCTCCTGAGCGAGAGAATACGTGTGTTAGAAGAAATATAAAAGTCAGCAAAAGAAAAATAATACCATATATACAATATCACTAAGTTATCACAATAAAATTATTGATAAATTACTCTTCATTAATGATAAATTAATGAACACGTCATCTCGTCATTGTATTCAGGGTTTAAATACTTTGTTTATATTTCTAGTGCGTGTGGTCTTTTTTATTCCTCAAACCAAATTAATGTTTACGTATAATGTATTATGAAATCATGGTAAATTATTATAATGCTTCAAAAGTAAATCAGAAAAAAAACAGTATTGAGGATGTACATTTACAAAAATAGAAAGCACTAATTTTTACATTCACTCTGACTTTTTGCAGAGTCTGAAAACAAGTTATTTCGCATTTTTCTGGTCAGGTGTGAATGCAGTAATTGCACTCGGATGTGGACCAAAACAACCGCACCTGAGACCCTTGAGAACAGTATGGTGCCAAACGAATTATGAAGCAGTTTGTTTGTGGTGAGAATGTGATCCATCATTGATCCTACCCAAATATCACATGAACTCAAGTTTGAGTTAAACGGCTCCCGTAGCCAGGTGTGCTTTGCATTATGGACGACTCCACAACACATTTCATAAAGGAAGAACCTCCTATCTTGCTCCTGCCCCATACAGGTCTGACTAATAAGCAAAGAGAATGTTCTCACATGGTTTGTTGTGACATATTTTGTTGCACTTTATCACTATGTGAAAAAACAACTAAACATAGGGGAAAACACTCCAACTATACAATCTCATGAATTGAACCAGAGCAAACGAGCTATAGGTGTGAAAACACCCTTAGAAGCAAAATGGGCAGAAGATTGCAACTTAGCCAATTAATACAAAATAATTTTTTTGAATTGCTAAAAAAAAAAAAAAGGAATATTTCACCATCTGCATAACATAATCAAAAGATTTAATGTACCTAGAGAAATTATAAGGTAGAAATATGTGGTATTTCTACCTTATAATTTCAGCTTCTAAATGATTATAATGTTCCACAGAGCTGTAATAGGGAGAATAAAGCCTTTGTGGTGGCTACGTCGTGTCCTCTGCTGGTTATATGGCAGAGAGAACAAGGAAGAGAAAACGAGAGAGAGAAAGAATGAGCGGCCAAGAGTTAATACTGGATTGAATTTACACAGTAGAGTGAGCTGAAACAGACATGAGGACAAGTTGGTTTTTGAGAATTACTGAGCAGTGAGCCAGGGTTTGCAGCTGTTAACGTTAGACAGATTAGCTCACTTTTTTGTTTTTAGCATTGGACATCAATTCTGGTAATAAATTATTTACTGTCAGTTGCTGTGGTTATTACAGCTAGTGTAACACCAAAGTTACACTTTATTGTTGTAATAACATGGTCAAGTGTGTATTATGAGCAATATATGGGTTTTATCATGTAATCCTCATCATTTTATTCAATTATACACATTCCTCCCAGCTCAATATCTGCTGGAGCTCAGAGCTTTTGGCTAATTTTATAAATATAACTCTGTGATCCATCCATCCATTATCCACCTTCCAACCTGGAGAGAGCATTCCACCCTTTTCCTACTGAGTACCATGGACTCAGACTTGAAGGTGCTGATTCTCATCCCTACTGCTTCACACTCGTCCAGCAAGAGCTGGAGGTCCCAGCTCAATAAAACCAACAAGACCACACCATCCGCAAAAAGCAGGCATGGAATCCTGAGACCACCGAACCGAACACCTTCTACCACTTGGCTATGCCGAGAAATTCTGTCCATTAAAAATTATGAACAGAACCGGTGACAACTGGGAGCTCTGACGGAGTCCAGTCAGACTTACTGCCAGCCATACTAACTAGACTCCTGCTCTGTTTATATAGGGACTGGACAGCTCGCAGCAAAGAGCCCAGAACCCCATACTCCGAGAGCACCCCCCACAGAAAATCCCGATGGGCATGGTGGAATGCCTTCTCCAGATCCACATAACACATGTAGACTGGTTGTGCACAAACAACCGTCAGAGCCCTTTCCCCAACCCGAAGGCCCAGGGAAACCCTCTTGTCCACTGGAGAAAACCTTAACGTAGGCTCGGCTATGAGCAAGTCGACTCCTGCCTTATGCCTCTCTCCCTGGTCGAGGTGAGCCCAACTATATCTAGCTAGTACCTCTCAACCTCGCGCACCAGCTCAGGTTCATTTTCCCACCAGAAGAGTTTACGTTCCATTTTCCAAGAACCAGTTTCAGTAACTGAGGATCAGAACTCCAGGGCCCCCGACCTCAGCTGCCACCCAACCAATCCACAATGCAACAGACCCGGATTACTACCTCTCCCACCTGTGGTGGGCCCATGGGAAAGTGGACCCATGTTGCTCCTTCGGTCTGAGCCCAGCCGGATCCCATGAGTGAAATTCCGGCCACCAGACGCTCTCCAATGAGCCCCTCCCCCAGGCCTGGCTCCAGGGTGGGACCCCAGTAACCCTACTCCGGGCAAGGGAAGCTGTGTACTTATTATACCTCTCATCGGGGTCTTATGGATCACTCTTTGTCTGGCCCATCACCTCGGACCAATTTGCCTTGGCAGACCCTACCAGGGGCTATTGCCCCCGACAACATAGCTCCTAGGATCACGCAGGCACGCAAACCCCTCCACCACTTTAAGTTGGTGATCCAGGGAGATCACTCGGTAAGTGAGAGAAAAATAGAGTGACAGAGAGAGAGGTATGTGTGTTTGTCTGTAAGAGAGATAGGGAGAGAGCCAGTCGTGTTTAAGTGAGCGAGCAAGCGAGGAAGAGAGGTGTGTGTGAGACTTGATTTCACAACAGTGCTGTAAATGTGAATTACACTCAGTAGCAGGTAGGGGGTGCTAAGGAGACAAAAAAATACAATTCTTACATTGTATTCCTTTAAAGGACACAAAGTCTCTCTGATCTCTGAATCCTCAGACAGCACTCCATCAATACACATATGGCACATAAATTTTACTGTGCCAAAAGGAAGCCATTAGTTAACTTTGTCCTGAAGTTCTGTCAACGTGTCTGGACTCTGGGATGAACAATCTCATGGGGGAAACATGAAACAAATCAATATTCCAAGCCACTTTAAGAGATGGATACAGTGTGCTTTGAACAAAAGAGGAAAGAACCATCCAGGCTGTAGTCAGCAACAAGGCAAGGCAAAGAAAATATTTATATCATGAACTATGATAATTCAAAGTGTTATACAAAATTAAATCAAATGCAACAATAGAACAAAAAAAAATTGGCAGAATAATCAAAAGAACAATAAAAATAAGAAGTTGACTAAATAAGAACAATATGTTGCATACTGCAGTTAATGTGCATCCATAATAAAAGGTTAATAAGACTGGGGACTGGAAATTTTTACAATAATTATTGTATGTTAACATAAAAATCAATTAACTATTAAAATATCATGATAAAAAGAGTGCAAGTTCCAAAACTCAGTCAAAAACACATGGAAAGAGAAATGTTTTTAACCTGGATTTATAAATTGGGGCTCATCTAACAAATTTTGGCAGTTTGTTCCAGCTGTGTGCAGCAAAATAGCTAAATGCTGCACTGCTCCCAAGGCTTAGTTTGAGCTCTGGGCTCGACTACCAGGCCTGAGTTCATGGATTATAAAAACACTCGGTTCAGTTAAACCAAAGCAGTTTATTAAGCAGTAAAACTAGGTACTGGATGATAACCTCAAATAATTCAGACTGCCACGAGGAGAGATTTGGAAAAATTAAATCAACACAGAATATCACACTTACTGTAATAATGTTCTTTGGTTTTATTCTAATGTTGGGTGTTATTTGTTTTATTTATTTAGTTTTTAGCAAATAAAAACGTACTGCTCAGATAAATAGCTTTTTAAATCTCAATCTCTGGTGCCTAAAACTTTTGCACAGTACTGTGTGTGTGTGTATATATATATATAAAAACACTCGGTTCAGTGTTTCGAAGCATATCAGTGATTCAAAGTCCAAACAAGTCCAAAGCGAGGATCTATGCTGGTATGTGGTTGTGTTGGTGGTAAAGGTAACATACACTTCAGTGGCAAAATTAATGCAGATAAAATACATAGAAGTATTGTCGCAACAAACGCAAGGAACACCCATGCATTTTTCAAAAGTGGCAAAAAACATTCTGCATGCAATACAAAAGGAGGGCTATGGAAGAAGTGGGTGCCGGCGCTGGAATGGCCTACTTATGGTCCCAATCTGTCCCTAATAGAGAATGTGTGGTACATTTTGAAACATAAAAGATGACAAAGAATACTGCATACTTTTGTAAATCTCAGGAAGAATGGGACAAAGTTGAACAGAAAAACACTGCATCGCTTGGGGTCTTCATTCCCTAAACATGATTTAGCTGTTATAAAAAGGAACGGTAGCATTATAAAAATGTTTTTGATATTCTTTGCTGGCCCAACTCTTTTTGCAAGCATATAAATTGGAATACAATGTTAATTTTTAAACACAAATATAAATTAGGCAAGACACCAAATTATGTGCTGCTGGAATATTTTCAATGAAATAGTGGTCACTTTTTTTGCAAATTATTTGCAAATTATTTTTTTTCCCACTTTTTAAATGTAATTCAACATGTGCCCCAACATTTTGTGATGTAAGGTCGTATATAATGGAAATACTTCTATAGGACATTACTTATTTTTAAATAACGTGCATTAATATGAGACTGTTCTTACCATCTGTGTGAACTCCCACTACGAGGTGATCCCCCATTGCCTTCGCTTGCCGCAGTTGATTAGAGTGACCATAGTGAACCATATCGTAACTGGGTGAAAGTGAAGTATTAAGATGTTAATAAATTGAGATATTATACAAAAAAAATGTATTTAAAAAAGATTTGTATGGAAAGGGACATCTGTTGTGACAGTAGCCATCACTGCTTTATGAATATTTATGAATTATATATATAAGGAGTCTTTTTAAGCCAACAGTTTACAAAGACCTTAGCTACAAAACGCTTTACAAAGACCTTAGCTATTTCATGACACATTTTGTGTGTGTGTGTCCCAATTCAGTTGTAGGGTTTGTTTGTTTATTTATTTTTGCATAATTTTCCTCATTTTTTTGAGTTTAGTGCATAACTTTTCTAAGAATTTCATGTAAAGAAATGTGATGTCCAGCTGGGATAGTGTTTTTTGGATTGAAAGCTGATCCTGTTTTGAAGCATGCACAAGATCACCAGGACAAAAACCTATCGGTCTGAACTGTTTTTCCCTCCTAACTTTAGAACATATGGGTAATTTTGTGTTCAAATGATGGAGTAAACTAAAAAATAGAGATACGTGTTGTTAATTGGACAGTAACCACATTCACTTCAACCAAAAGCATAAAAAAGTACATAAGTAAAAAATAAATAAAATAAAAATTCCCTCCTTGATTTCAGGCTTAAAATTAAAGTTTTTTTTTTTATTATTATTGTTTGAAGCCCAGTCCTATTTTATATACAGTACTGTGCAGAAGTCTTAGGCACCTAAGATAATTATATATATTTAAACTAATGCTTTCTCAGTAAGTATGGCGATTGTATAAAGTTACATATAATCAGAGTAAATACAAAAAAATAATAATATAAAGCATATAAGAAAGATAAGATTTTTTTCTATAAAGCAGTAGGTGTGAGTGAGTTTGAAGAACAATATTTTGTTCAGATTCTCCTTTAATGCATGAATTTGTTAAATCAACAGCACAATAATTTGTTAAACCAAAGCAGTTTATTAAGCAGTAAAACTAGGTACTGGATGATAACCTCAAATAATTCAGACTGCCACGAGGAGAGATTTGGAAAAATTAAATCAACACAGAATATCACACTTACTGTAATAATGTTCTTTGGTTTTATTCTAATGTTGGGTGTTATTTGTTTTATTTATTTAGTTTTTAGCAAATAAAAACGTACTGCTCAGATAAATAGCTTTTTAAATCTCAATCTCTGGTGCCTAAAACTTTTGCACAGTACTGTGTGTGTGTGTGTGTATATATATATATATATATATATATATATATATATATATATATATATATATATATATATATATATATATATATATACACACAGTACTGGGAAAAGACCTAAAACATAATCAAAAATCTCTTTATCTGCTCTTCAGTGAACACAATGTACACTATGCAAGTTATTAATAGAGTTGCATGCATGAGTTCACAGATCCAAAAATGTTCTACGTCTAAACCTGGGCTTAATTCTGCAGTCAGGGATATGTTCATCTATTTTCTTTTGCATCATATTCTCACTATAAAAACTCAAATTTCTTAAAGATAATGCTTTTAAGTTTGAGTGTCTTCCAATAAATGCATTTATTCACATTTACATACAGATCTTAAATAGCACTTATACACTCTACACTGCCTTAGGATAGTAATCTCACAGAGATTGTTCCTCTTTGCTGTAGCAACAGATTTTTCTCTTTCTGAAAGACTTTACACTAGATCTGTAAAAACAGTGATAATGTTATGTACTGATGATGGATTATTAGTTATCTATCAAAGAAAACAGTCATAATCACCCCAAGGGGTTTGGATGGAGTGCCACGACTGCAGGGAATTCTGTTCCATAAACCAATACCTGGGGGCTTTATACTCCCCTATGAATGTTTCATGCAGATTTTTGTTCATTTGCTTAAAAAGAAACATTAGTTCTTATCAGCTTTCCACTAATTAATATTTTATAAATGAAGCACCTGTATTTATTCTTAGTAAAGTTTGTCAATAATGTGTGTTTAAACGTTTGTTTGTTTTACTGTCACTGTGAATTTAATATCTTTAAAATATTTAGAGTGAATAGAACACTGTTGGATGTTGTTCATTCATACTTATGCTTAACAACTTGATCTGAGAGTGTATGTGCTGACCATTCCCAGATGGAGTCAACTAATCCTCACTGAAAGGTAACTAGAGGTCATGTTACACTGTTTGGTTGTTTATGCTTCAAATCTAATTAAATTCCTACACAATACAATGTATCTTTGGTGTGAAATCTGTACTAGAGAAATTAATGTACCAACTGAGAATAATCAACAGTGGAGATGAAAGGAACTGATCTAATAACGCCTTATAAAAACTAGTTATTTGAAATTGTTATGGACTGTTCTGATGCCTGGGAAATAGTGTGTAAAACATATTTTTGAAGCCATTCATGTTACAGAGATGGTATAGATGTAAAGCATGTGTGTGTGCGCGCGCGTTTCTTTAGTAATGAAAATAGAATGAATGCGGGGCAAAGAAAGAAAGAAAGAAAGAAAGAGAGAGGGAGAGAGTGAGACCTCTCCGACTTCAGCTTATCTGTCAAGTTAGCTTAGCAGCGTTAGCTTAGCAATGTTGGACAAATATGAGCTTTAAAAGACAAGGGTTTTCGTTTCACCTTTATGAGCCTTCATTTTACTCTTGATCATTAGATAGGAACACGAGAGAACTTAAATCCCTCCCGGCTTAAAAGCATTTCTTACCATCCGTCACACCAAACTCGCACCATGCGCTTCCTCTTCTCCGCCGCACGCTCGCTCTGCGAGTGATGTCCGTTCTTGATCATTTTTGGAAGATTAAAAATATTTAAAAGTGGTTTGTCGTCTAAAATAAAGCTAAAGTATGTGTTCGCCGACCAGCAGACGACTCTCTGTAATCGCCGAGCCCACGCGCCTCCTTACGCCGGCTACTGAAACAGCGTCGTGACGTCACCTTTGGTGTTGTCATTGGTGGAAAATGTCGAAAATGTGCTCCATTTAGAGTTCCTAGAGCCCTACACCCTGTACCCTACACTGTGGCTGTTATCGGAATGGCACACTAGCTAGTAATATCTACATATTACTGCACTCCGCGTCCTGTTCCCTACATCCTGCACTCTACAATCGTCACCCTGCCTGTTGTGCTACACTACATTTTCCAACGGTCGTATGAAAACTAGGATGGAAATTATGTGTTTTGGTTAAATTTGATAAAAACTCTACATGAACGTGGGGAGATATGTTACCTACCAAACAATCTTTCACTTAGTAAGTTAACGTTAATATTAACCTAGCTGGAGATAGTTAGTGATAGTATTCCTGCCAACGTTAATTAAGCAGACCTTGAAAAGTTTAGCAATGATATTTAAAATCTGGGGTTTGAGCTGTGGTTTTATAGAGTGTTTTAACTTAGTTACACATACTTGTCTAACATAAACGTCCCCAATCCAATACACGGTGGTAAATCTGAATGTATACATTGAATTGACATCTGTTTGAATATAATGGCCATATCTTTATTTACATGTAATTTTAGATTATATATTCAAAGACTTTATTTGTCATTTTGTTTGTCATTCATTAAGTGATACAAATGACATTCATGACAAGTACCTTATTTGTATAAAGGGATAGTCGTACAAAAAAATGAAAACATTTTCTGGCTAAAAATAAATAAATTGCAGGCCCTAGTCAACATTACCCAGTGCTGGCTTCCTCTCTAACAGACACTAAAATATGGTGACTGTAGGCTTTTTAAATTATTCAATTAATTATTTGATTTTTTAATACCTACGGAAAAAACTCTTAGTAAATTTAAACCTTAAAATCTGTGGCTAATGAAACAAAATAAACTCGGTATTTAGATATATATAAATTATATAGGTATTTCCACTAGATAGCGCTGTCCACTCATAGAAAATGTGGTCAGCATGTGGAGCTGAGGGTTTAGTTCTAGATCATTTGTTTTGCAGAAAAATGCATGATGAAGAGAGATCCACAAAGGTAACACACAAGTTATTATTTACTTAACATGAAAAGTTTATTTTGCAGAGCAGGGCACCATATGCATAGCATTTTGATACAGTGGTGGCATAAGTAAATTTTTCTTACTCATTCGTTCACTGACCTGAAAATATAGTACATTTACCTGAGTTTCTGACATATTCTTACAATATCATAAATATAGAAAATAACTCATTAATATAAAAATATTATATTTTTTATCCTCATCTCCGATGGCTAACCACAAATCTCTGGAAAATAAATAATTATTCTCTATCACAGTGCTTAAACAATGGATAAATATGTAAATGGCTTTTAATTTCCAGTACTGTAAGACTAAGGACTTTGGCTTTCATTGGTTCGATGATTGCAGGCCCTCTGTGTGAAGAATATCATCCAAAACATCAGTGAGGAAGCACTGTGTCTTTCTTGCTGGCTTCAGTGCTGTCGACCACTAAAAATAAAGAAAAATCTGATAATGGAAAGTTCCCGATGAACATTGTCAAACAAGGTACAGTTTTGTTTCTTCTTTAAGATAAAGCATTTTCAGATCAAATGATTATCTTATGCCAAGACGTTAGATTGATAAAATTAATGCAACATTTTTGACAATTCAGCAGTGTATAATCAAGATGATTTTTTTTACATTGATTTTATGTAGTGCAGCTCACATGAGACAAAGAACCAAATTGCTTTTAACTTCTGAATGAACTACTTTTTGCTCCATAGTTCAGATCCTGTACATGGGGGGAGCCATGTTTATAACAAGCTTAGTAGAGAATCTCTATCACATATCAGCTTCAAAATCACATTTAGGCTAGATGCCAGTAAAATTGTGGTTTCATAACATCAATGAAGAAAATAATCGATTGCTGCATTTGTAAGATAAGATTAGTCTAACTACAGATTTAGAACGAAAATAATTCAACATCAAGTATGGTTGAGTGATATGGCCTAAAATAAATAAGAATTTTTTTCATATATTTAATCCAGACAGATCATATATTTACCTCAAACCTGACACTTTTTTGCTATAAATATTTTCTGAAGAAACTAAAATGTGCATTTCAACACCTAGTGTAACAAAATAATTGTTCAAAGCTCAAGCCTAAATCATTTAATAGATATCACTCAAACTAGCATATCTGTATTGAAAGTTGTTTGGTTGCGTGAGTTGTTGTTATTGTATACTGTTCAGGTTTACTAGCAAATTATAGTGTAATATGATGTGTAAACATGTGTATTGAATTATGTTGGGAGATGCTATGGACATTACCTGGTCCCCGATGATTGGCTTATTACCCACTGTAGATATTCCTTAGCTGCCATACTGTCTAGCACCTTGTTGACATCACTGGTGAAGCTGCCGTCCACATGTCTCTTGTGTAAGGCTCCTGCACCTTGTTTCCTAGTGCCACTAAGCATGTGCAGAACACAACATGGGCAACATCAGAGCTGCTTATAAACGGATACTTTATTATTATTACTAGATCATTATATGAGGTAGTAGTCAGTATTGCTCAAATGATCAAAATGAGATTAATTTGTATTTGGTGTAATGTAATGGATCTTTCCAGTCTCTGCCCACAAATAAGTTTGTTCTTAGCTCTTATGAAGTCAGAACACCTTTACAGAGCACTGGTAAAAAAAAAAAAAAAGTTATTCTGCATTCCCTGTAGTGCAACTGTTGAAGTGTCATCCCTTTCACAGAGAGATTTTTGGTTAATGTCGCAGCAATATGTAACCATGACTAGGGGTCCAAAAGTTTATAGTTATAGGATAGCCCTCCCTCAGCGTAATGCAAGCCACATCTGACATATTTAGCTGCCATAATGGAAAAGATAAAAAAAAAGAAAAAGTAACAGGTAAATAACGTTAGCAGGTAAAGTCACTTGCACTGTATTTTAGTTGGGTGTGTTTCCAGCCTTCCACCCAATAATTGCCAGTAGGATCGACACCCACCATGACCCTCATCAGGATGTAGCAGTTAGAGAAAATCAATGAATGAATTACATAGAGTAAATTGTGTTTAAATTGTCTAATAGATAGTACTGGAAATGTGTTCTCATATGGTCTCATAGTGGAACATTAAAATGAAAATATTTGTAAAAATTAGTAACCTACCATAGATAAATTGTTATCAGAGTATCTCCAGTACTATTTGATTAGAACTAGGAAGAAATTTACTTCCATTCTCACCTTTTTCAATTTTACAAAAGAAAAAAAAAGCTTCCAATGTCATTCATAGGTGTCAAAGCACAAATCTGTTTAAATGTAATTAAGTGAGGCTAAATGTCTTTTGTTTTTCTGGTTTTCTGTTTTAATTCCTAAGACAGAAAAACTGAGAAAGACCTATGTCCTTGTATTTTTCGCTATATCATTCAAAATAGGGAAATGTTGTCCTCTGTTTTTCTATTCCAGGATTGCATAGACTGTAAATCAAGTCTTAAAGCTCTTTTAAATATATAAAATGTACATTAATATTAAATTTATGCTATGGAATAAGACTTACCAATATTATATTCAGTATATAATAATGCTATCTGCTCTGAACTCACTACTGAACATTAACTATAGTGCTTTTCCACTGCGTGGTATTGGCTTGACTCGGCTAGGCTCAGCTCGGCTAGTCGCTTTTCCACTAGCACAGTTCCCTGAGAAATGGAGCCAGTGACATCACAAAATCCCGTCCCTAACAGGAACCGCGGGCTTTGAAATGCACAACAACGCAGGAGGTATTTTACTTGTGTATTCTCGTATATATTCGGGTGAATGCGGTTCCGCACTCCAGTTCTCACAGATCAGTTTTCCCTGTTGCACGTTCGACTTTCACTGGAGATTTTCGTTGGCCATTGGTCCAAGGAACCTCTTAACACCTTGAGGTAATGTTACAGGCTGCTGTATAGACTCGGATTAAAAAAAATAAATGTTAGAAGCTGCTATAACTTCACAGATATAACAAGCAGCGAGTTTGTGCTGGATTTCTGCATTTCATGGTGATTGACAGGTCTCTGGCCAATCAGCACTCTGTAGGGTTTACACGTCACAATTTAGTACCTACTCGACTTGGAACCGTAATTGAGCAGGGACTGAAAAAGTACCTGGTACCAGGCACCAGATTTGTCCAGTGGAAAAGCAATAGAGCCAAGCTGAGTCATGTAGGTTCAAAACATAAAAACTAGCAGGATCAGTGCGGTTAAAGTGCATATGTTTGAGCTATCTGACTCAAAGATTTTCATAAGGAGCCTTCAAAACAGGAAATTTTTGTTCTGTCTCTCTGCTCTGTCACAGTTGTTCAGTTGCAAGAATACATGGAAGGGTAGTCACTTAAGTGAGGTGAGTGACATAAATATAGTACTAACTATTATTTCTTCTTTCAAACGGTAGAAAAGTAATTTATTTATATAAACTTATAAATATTGCCAATTTATAGCAAATATATCACAAAAAATAAAAATAATCCTGAAAACATGTAGACATGCTTTAATTGACTTCTTAATCTGCAGATACTGATGTAGCATTTCCTGACTATCAGAAAAAAAACAAGAAAAAAATGTTTGTGTAGGACACCTTATATGTCCTAGCAGTGTCCTAACGGTGTTCACAGGCATGCAACATTGTAAATCACTTTAAATGGAATGGCTTCCAGGGTTTTACTACGCTAGAAAAGGAGGTAACAAAGGTAAAAGTGAAACATATTATTTTGTATTGAATTGAAGTGCAGTATAATGTACCTTGTCTAGCATGCTAGCTTCTGGAAGGTATAATAGCATGCATCAAACACTAGCTTTTGGCTGGGCTCTAAAAAGTGCTATACTAAACAACTGTTTTGAATATTTACTTTTAGTATTTTTAATGCTGTAAAAAATATTTATGACGAATTCACATCTTTTTGCTGTATTGATATTATACTAAATATGCAACATATGTCTCAAAAAGTATAATATAATTTGTGAAGTATTACACACTCAGTAGCTATGAAAATAGTTGTTTATGGGCAAAGGATGAGGTAGAAGTAGCACCAGAGAGTAACCTGAATGTGGATCTGTTCAGCAAAAGTTCCCCAAGCCACATACACCCAAGAGGACAAATTGTAGCATTTCTGATTTGTATTAGCATTGACAGGAGATGCAGTGTTTTTGAATAAAAGCTCCCAAAGCCAGAGATTTGCCAAAATACAAAAAGAAGAAAAGATCAGTGGCAGAAACTGTAGAAGATCAGTAAATCAGCGCTGTTTATTAGCAGGGTTAGGACAGGGTCCATCAAAAAAGATTCAGGTTTGAGCAAAGAGAACAAACAAAGCAGAAGGGTTTATTTGGTTAATAAAGTTAATAACATTGTGCTCTAACTTTTTCTATGTTTGTCATAAATAGCTCCCTACTCCCTACTTCCCTATTGCACTATGTAGGCCAAAAAAGGCCACTGAAATAGTGCATTAAATATGTAATTAAAAGCCATTTGGGATCTCCAAAAGAAGGTAAAGCTTCATGACTTACTATGTGCAATATGCAGGGAGTTGGGAGCCATTTGAGATTTAGCCTATGTCTCTCACTAATTGGTTTCTTTTTCATATCTCTCTCTGACTCTCCATAAGGCACTGTAGGTAAGGTTGGGGCGATGAGGATGATGATGAGGCCTACTCTTGTTTGGGCTGTCCATTCTTTAGCCAGGCGATGAAGTCTTTAGCCGCCTGTTCCTGCAAGTATGCGCTGATGTCGCTGGTGTAGGTGCCGTCTGCGTGGCGCCGGACCGGTCCCCTACAAAAAAAAAAGAGGAAACATTTTGTGAAATCAGGTTCCATTTAGTTTATTACACACTATCTTCAGCCATAAAGCTTATGGTGCTAGACTGCAAACTGTAAAACCCATGGAGAATCAATACTGATGGTGCACTTAATTTGGTACCTGAATCAACAATATTTTTTTCACATCTAAAATGGTATAGGGAAGGTAACATACAGGTAAAATTGCACACAATATGTACAAATCAGCTCAGATACCTAATCCAAATAGGGAAATTATGTATTATTTTACAATATTTTAACATGGCTTAATTGTGAAAACATATTTTCAGTTGTGCTCAGTTTTTTTAAGCTTGAATTATTATTACCTTCTAAATGAGCTGTAGTTTCATTTGTGATCCAGAATTAAACACTAGAATTATCTAGCATACATAACTTATTCCTCTGATTTGGTTTTCTGATAGATCAAGATTTGCTTCAGTACAGTTTTAAAAGATCCTTATGAATGGTTTAAAAATACCTTGTAGATCCTTAGGGGATTTAACCCTAAGGGAAGAAAAGCATTAGGTTCTGTTAGATAACACTGAGACCAGATTGAAAAACAGTGGAGAGTTTAGCTTTTGTCTTTTGCCGCTCAGATATTTGTCCTGAGAATGAAGAGCCTTAAATTCTCATCAGCACTAAGCACCTTCCCAGTTTTGCTATTGTAAATCATTTGTAGCTGGACAGAAGCAAATCTGGTTTCTTTTCTTTTCTTTTTTTTTTGGCTGACCCTATTTCTTCTAAGGGAACGTTAAGAGAACAAATTGTCAGTCTCCTAAGCCATCCAAAAAGCAACTTTTATGCAATACCACATTTTTTCTTAAAGCCAGTGGGAACTCACCCGCTCCTCTTGGAGTTCATGAGCCACTGAACAAAGTCCTGTGCTCTTTGAGTCTCCAGGTATTTGCTGTAGTCATTGGAGAAAGTTCCCTCTGAATGTCTCTTGACCAGTGGGAAATCTTTCCTCTCCTCCCACATTCGTGTTTCTGTCTCTGAGCTACAAATATATCATGTCTTGTTACAAAAATTTTAAACAAACAACAGCTCCAAAATTCTTAAAACAAAACATCTTTTAAAGCATTATTTTGCCCAAAACCCTTTGCAATAAATGCAATCCTTACATTTTAAAACGATAAGCATAAATAAATTATGTAGAAGAATCTTTAATGTTTATTTAACAATTAATGTTTTTAATGAGAAATGCTCTATCATAGAGAAGATTATTTAGAATAGTTTTGAGATAAAACATAATTTCTAAATAACCTGCAGAAAAATATTTTTAACAATTTTTACCCCCTTATTTCCCACATTTTTCATTTTTTATTTATTATACAACATCTTAGACCTGTGGAATTTACTGGTGTTTCTAGAGAGAAAATAATATGCTATGTTTCTGTTGCAAATATGGAAAGGCCTGTTTCCAGTTTCTTTAGAATCAATCACATTAAAATTGTCTCCATCACTTTGTTCACATCTCTAACACTGAATTATCTGGGAATTTTGAAAAACATGATGGCAAGTCTTTTAACACTAACTATTACTATGTTTGAATAAATATTTCAGTTTGGAAAAATGTTTGTTTTTGTTAAAGATTATTGCTGTTTTTATTTTTACAGAAAAAGTAGAATTTTTGCTAATGTCCACGTATGGGCAATGTTTTAAATCCAAAGCTGCCACAAGGTTAAATGGAAACAGAATTTATTGTTCCTCACCTTGTGATGTCTTGTAGAGGCAGCTCCAGGCTGCTGTGGATGATGACGAGAAGCAGGAGAAGACCAGCGCAGAAGTGTGTGCCTTTCATCTTTAAACCTGTGTTTCACAGACACAAAAGTAAATCAGATGAAAGTTTTAGATTCCTTCTCAAACTACTGAGTATATTTCTATCATTCACTTGCACAATACAGCACTTCAAAGTCAAGGTCCTTTGTCCTAATTAATTTGCCCAGAAATATATGCAGATCTCCCTGCCACTCACCGGTTTGAAGATATGTGTGTGTGTGTGTGTGTGTCTGTGTGTGTGTGAGCTCCTTCGCCTCTTTTTTGGTGGTCTCTTTCTGGCCTTTTCACTTTCAGACTCCCTCTTTTATAGCAAGCAGATGGATCAACACCAACCCCCCCCCCTTTATTCTCTCTCTCTCTCTCTCTCTCTCTCACACACACACACACACACACACACTATACGTGCAATGGTGCACGCGTTAAAACTGATTCATTAGTCCCAATCCATTACCCTGCTGGCTGAAACTGAACCCTGGTGTTTGTTCAGAAGAGGAAGACGTGGCAAAGATAAGAGATCTTTTAGAGGTGTTGGAAAGCAGGATGCCATCCAAGCAAATAAAGTGAGAGAAAAGCACTATGAGCTACTGTACACACTGAACCAAGATGATGAGTCAGCGATTCACTGAAAAAGAATCTCTGAGTCAATATCGATAACCAGTTATCATTTTGCTTGGCCAATATCGAACAATGCAAAAAAGAATAGGGATATCATTTGTCATCACAATAATATTAGCATAAATATTAATGAGAGGAATACATTCTATGTAATCATAGATTGCATTTATTTAACTAAAAAAAAACCAAATTTGATCACCTTTTCTTGAATTGTGACCCTGCAACTCCATTACAGGAATACACAGAAACAGGGGAAAACTCATTACACACTATATATCATCTATATCCAAAAAAATACATCCCCATATTTTCATTGATTTTTTTTGTTTATTATGTGATTGGATCACGGCAGAGGTCCTTCACATTGTGTGAAGTTTCCTTGATGAATGGACCAATAGAAATGCTTCAGGAATACTTGGAATATTATCTTTCGCATTAATATTCATCAAAAGTAAAGTTATTCTTATTCTATTAAAGTTACACTGTCAGAAAAAAGGTACCGTATAGGTACATTATTGTCAGTAAAGTTACAAATAGTGTAAGTGTAACTTTAAAGGTACAACAGTGGTTTTAGAGTTCAGCTGTGTTCCCTAAAGATTAATTTTATTCTTGTACAAAAGGAAAGGTAAATATTTGTAAAATTTCATAAGAGAACTGTGTAAAATTAAATAATAAAATATGACAGAGACGAAATGGGACATATGAAATAAACGCAACTTAAAAACCTACAATTAATATAGAATATGGTACAATTAGGTAAAAAGTACTGAATATGCACCTTTAAGGGCTGTTTTGAAGATATATGTTTTTCTTTGGACTGTGATGATATTTACTTCAAATTAAATCAAATGCCTCCCAGCACATTACTGAGGTTATCTCAACTAACATCTGTGATCTGTTTTTTAGATAGAGGATTAAGTGATATTTGTGCTTGAAGGCATAACATCAGATTCTCCATTCAACACGTGCTGGATCTGATGAGGTATTATATAATAGTCTTTACACACTCTTCTCATAAGTTGTTAAAAACCGTTCTCTAATAACTTACTATATCAGAACAAATTCTTAATTTTCTAATAATGCTGAATTGTAATGGAAAAAAAGCATTACTGACATATAAAATGAGATAGAATCTTATTTTTGACCCCAAAATATGCATTCAAATTCGATTTAATGATCAAGACATTGTTTATTGCACCACTCTACAAACCTATTAACACCATTTTAATTTAATTGACATAAATGTTGTTCATGATATAATTATTGTAATGGATTAATTTAATCTGTTCATCCAATTGATCCATTTCAGGGTCACGGTGGCAATAGGGCAAGCAATGAAGCCCAGACGTCTCCTGCCCCTGAAACTTCCTGCTGTTCCGCATCCCATGCTCCTTCAGTCATTTATGAGAGGGTAAAGAGCTGGTCTTCATCTTTCCTCTAGTATTTGAGATATGGCCAACAAAGGGTTTCTCCTTTCTAGTACCCTGGCATAGACCCAGGGATGCTTGGGAATTGGCACATACTCTTCAGTCCCTTTTTGCAAAAATGGGGACCACCACCTTGATTTGCCAACGCAATGGGATTTTTTCCAAACTCTGTGCAATATTGCATGGATGTGCCAGCCATGCCAGGCCTCCAGTATCCAGGGCCTTCATTTTAGGTGAATTTCATTTTCTCCTGTCATCTTGCCACTTCAGAGCTTTTCAGCTATGACCTCAGCCAAGGAAATGGAATCTGAAATGTCTGCAGGATCCAACTTTACCTCCTGCGAAGTATGCATGTCCCTCGGGTTCAAGAGTTCCAAGTTCCATGTGCCTCTTCCGATGTCTGAAAATATCCTCAGCTGAGTTTAGAATTTCCCCGTCTTTGCTAGGCATCATTCTGCACATGCCACAGCAGAGTAGCACAAAAAAACGTGTGTGCTTAACTGGTTTATCTTCAGTTCCTATCTGTCTCCTATGGTGCATTACACAATAGAAGAATCAGACAGTGGTGACAACAAAGAGTTGAAGTCTTGTTTCAAGCATGGATGGGCAAAAATTACCCTTGCAAAACTTCAACAAATTAATATTCTCATATCCCAAATGATTAAAAAGTTTAATTAAAGTGGATCGTGATCCACATGATACAGCTTTTTTGGAGTGTTTTGCAGGCATTAAAATATATAAGTTGGTCAGTTTAAAATAAATGAATTGGCTGTAAAATAATAAATCACAGATTTTTGTTTTATTGCATTTTACAAAACATTTTTGGAAATGGGGATGTATTTCCCTGCAAATGTTTTTAATTATTTTCTTCTCATATGATCTTCATTTTATTTTCATTTTACCCATAATTCCTTTAAACTAACTAATCCATTGTGAATAATGTCTTGTCTGAACAGTTCCAACAGCTATAAGACAATTTTAGAGCATGAAAACGTTCAGTATTCTATGAAATATTTTGTTATTTATGTTGTAATCCAGCATTTCATTTCATCCAGAAAGAAAATAATCAGAAGATCTTGTCTAATGGATCTTCTTCATTTAGCTCACATAAACTTTTAATTGTAATGTATATTATGCTATATTTCTTTTTAAAAGTTTTACATTTGTTAGAATATTAAAATTGCATCAGAATTTTATTATCTCCGATTGGGCGTTTCATATATTTTCAACAAATACAATGTACATCCTTAAAAATAAACAGCAGAATTACACAATGCTCTCCCCAGCTCCTTGTAAAGGTGGAAAAATCCATATCACATGTTTAACATCTAAGACTCAGAAAGAGATGTAAAAGTGCTAGATAAAGATTCAACACATAAAGAGTCAGCTGGTTCATTAAGCATGAACATCACAGTATGAACAATCACAGTCATGATAACATGCTGCAGAAAAAGTTGTTTTACGTTTTAAAACGTTAGTTGTCAGGCTAATTTAGTATATTCCTTTCCACTCAGTGGTTCATTTAACTCAGCATTTTAAGGTAGTTTAATAACTAACATATTTTGTATTTTTTACAATGCATAAAAAATGTCGTGCATTTTATTGTGATGTCTTTGATATTTGATCATGTGCAACATCAACATTATTAATTCTTCAACTGGGGCAGGCAATATAAATATATTTGTCACAATATGATTTTCTGTGTATATTTTCAGAAGTTAAAAAACAGATCCCCTGCTTTTTCAATTGAATACAGAATTAGGAATGTGTGTGAAGTGCTTTTTTTCCCCATAACTGATATCTACTGTAGATTTTCTTACTGTAGATGTATCTGATTTCAAAACAAAAACAAATACTTTGATACATCTTGTGTACTGCAAAAAAAACTATGTATAGTGATTATGTGTTGTATCCACCCCCAAACACACACACACACACACACACACACCAGCCATAGACTTTATAATGTTCTTGCATGTGGTCTTTTCAATCTAATCAAGTAGTGAAAATTGGAATCTCAAAACTAGGTTTAAGGCATACTACTTTTTTTAAAATTTAAATTTTTTAAAAAGAAATGCACATTCAAAAAGGCTGCTCCTCATTGGAGTTACACTATATAGCCAAATGTTTTTATACAGTTGCTTATCTTCCTGCAGAAGAGCCTCTTCTGGGAAGGCGTTACACTAGATATTTTATATCCTTCCAGCCATTGCTTGGTATTGAGCACAGTGAGGTTAATTAAGAGAAAATATTTGTTCAATAAAAATAATTAAACATTTTTATTTTAAGGCTTTAATCTGTATCTCTTTGGCTTTATAATATAAAATATCCATTATCTATACCTATATAATCTATATATAAACTTCTCTCTTTTTTGTGATGCAGTAGGATTTATGGAATGATTTTGCAGTGGTGGAGTATCCCAGGACAGTTTTGATGAGTCAGAATGTTTCCCGACTGTCTGTGCTCCAGGAAGTTTCAAGGTTTTGAGGAATATTTCATGCAAAACAGTTCTTCAGGAAGTGAGTCATGTGGGTATAGACATGGTGATTGGCTGACCCTCCAAGACTGTGATCCTCATCTGTGTACCACTGAGAGAGGGAGGGAGGGAGGTGGAGGTGGCAGGAAGAGAAAGTGGTATACATAAGATAAATAAACAATAAATATTATAACAGCAAAAATGTTTTATTTTACAGAATCACAAGGCAGTTTTAAAGTTCTTTTTGGAGAAATATTAAGAACCTATTAAGTAATAAACAGTATGTAAATATCTACTCATAACTTGTAGATAGCTGACTTGAACTATGTTGGAGGTTAAATTTATAATTGCAACAGTTGCCAGTGTTATACAGCTTTCTTAGACATTGTGCAGTCATCTATAGCACCGGTCTTTATACTGGGCACATTGAGATATAGTCTAAATTAGAAGGCTATAATTTGTAAAATTTGGCAAATGTGGCTTTATATAAATAAAACACTGATATTCTAACTGATTATAAGTGAACATAAGGAATGCATCTGGGCTTTTTTTGCCACATAACAGCCTATGCTAGTAGATGCATGACTGAAAAGATCATTGCAAAGAAATGGTTATATCTGGGGTTAAAACTCAGATAAACGTTTAAATTCATTTACCATTGAATCAAAATCCACTTGTTCATTCACAAGAGCTTTGGAGATCTGAGCAGCTTGCTGGAAGTGGACATTGTCTGAAAAAGCAAAATAATGTCATTGCTTTCTGGTTTTTCTTTTTGAGTTCCTTTTTTAGATGCAAAGAGCCTCAGAACTAGTTTGTAATTCACTCACTTTCATGCATAGTCATGCTCACTCACTAGGGATTGCACCAAGAGGTGCTATTTCCCACATACTATCTCTTATTAAGGCAGGGATTTTCAACCATTTTGGACATCCACACACCTCAGAGTGGATACTTTAAACTTGTGCCCATACCCCAAGACGTTCTGTCAATTTATTAGTATATATGTTTTTAATTATTATTATTATTTTTTGTATTTAAATTTAAAATACTGGAGGCAATATGTTTTTCATTTTCTATCTGAATTGACATAAGAAATGTCTGTGCATCCTCTTCCTTATAAAAATGCCTTAAAAGTCTAATGGACTTTCTATTTCATTTACAAATCTCTGTGAAACCGCCTTAAGGTTGAGACATTTTCACTGTGGCACGCGCAACACTTAATGCTGTGGGGTATTTTATAGTGTGAACCCATTTACCATTTAAATGTGCTTGTGGATCACTTTGCTGAAACATCACAGTCATTTTTGCCACTCCATTCAACCAGTTTATCTTCACTTTTAGACCTAATTTTAAATTCCCAAGCTGGACAACAGCACGTAGTTACGCTTCAGGATGGAGAACCACCGGGGGGGGGGGTCTGTGGTGTGTCCTTGTTCTATAGTCATATCTGGACAGATTGCTCTTAGTGTGGTTCAGACTATACTTAAACACTAAAGTCATTAAAATATTTAAGTCCATCTTTCTAGGATTTAAGCAAAATATCAAGAAGAGTGAAACATTCTGATTACAGAATCAGCTAACAGACTTTTCTACATTACAATGGTTTGCAGAGGTTGGTGCACACCTGGTCAATGTTCTGTTGATTTTAGGATATGTCCTTTACAGGGACTTCTGTACCTTTTAATAAACAGTTGATGAATCTACATAATTCTCTACAATTTATGATGCAATTTTTTTTTTTTTTTTAATTATTCACTACTGTAACGTCTTACTGTGCAATTTTAGTCATGGCAATTTATTTGTTATAATATACTAAATTGCACTAAAACTTGCTTGGGGTGCCAAAATGTTTGGAAACAACTGTAAGCGCAAGAAAGGAATGTTTGGAGTGATTCATCTTCTGTGTGAACGAGAGATATGGGTTTAGCACAGGCTTGTGGCCCTACATGTGTATGAAAGTGTAAATGTTTATGTGCTGCTGAGCTGATAAATGATTTGAAACAGAAGCCTCACCGTCTGCAGTCCCATGCACCAGGAGGTACTGGACGCTTTTGAAATTCTTGGCTCGGCCTGTCACCGTAGAGTTCTGCACACATTACACCATTTCCTCAAATCAGCACGCTTGTAAATCAGGGTTTATATCTCACAAAGCTGACTCAAACCCTTATTGAAGTCATTTAGGGAAACCTGCTACAATGTGGACATTTACTTACGTCATAAAAGGCCTGGTTTTGTGCTGGAGTCAACATGTAGCGCTCAGTGTAAATAGAATCTGTTAAAGGAAAGGGATAAACATGATATCAACAAAATCCAAATAAACTAGAAAGTAACCCATGGTTTGTAGAAACCTTGCCAGTTTTTCTTCTGAACTGAAGGGTATCAATCAAGAATTTGTCCTTTCCTGCTGCAGTAACAGCCTTTACTCTTCTACAAGATCATCACACTATTGATGTTGGAATATTGCTGATTTTGATGGTACTTACATAGGGCTGGACAGTAATACAATATCAATATATATTGCAATGTAAATGTTTCAATAACAATGATATTATATTTAAACACATTTTCAATAATTTATTATTCATTATTTGCAACATCTGTCTCTGACAGACATTCATTACAGGGAACTGTCGTCAGTTCAGCACACCCCTGTGTGAAAATATTAATATTAACAAAGCCAAAAGGTTAATGTTTGATGGTGATGTCATGTTTCTTGTTTGTTCTTGGAGTTTTTTTTCTGTGGATTTTATACTGGTCATATCAATACCAGAATTCTACCATATCGACCAAAATTAAGAAATATATCATGATATAAATGTCCAGCCCTACACCAATAATATTGAGGCCATGTGTTGATGTTGGATGGTTTGTTATAAATCATCCCAAATGTATCAGACTATCCATCACTACGGAAGGGAGTACTGAGGGGGTATATGTCCCTTTTGGAGAAGGATTTGTATGGAGCTTGGTGATTTTAGGCTCATGAGCCATTGCTCTACAGCATTTCAGTCAACTGGTCAATAATTTTCTACAGTGATTACACAAGTTGTATGTGCACAGGTGAACACCTGGGTCAGCAATGTGTGCCCCTTAAAGCATATAAATTGTCTTACAAAAAGTGTCTACAAACTACTGGACATGTTGAGCATGTGCATGGGCAATATTAAATTAATTCCATACCATAATACTCCCATTTAGACACTGGAGCAACAGCCATGCCACATTTGAATACTCCACTCCCTGCTCCTAGAACCATGGAAGTGACGTAACCACCATACGACTGTAAAGCAGTCAATATATCAGTGTCATTATTTTATTGTATGGTAATACAAGGTTAATCAAATATTTGTTAGCTAGACTTACCCAACCCCAAATCGCAATTTTCTCTTTATTGACGTAGCCCAAATTAATAAAATGTCTACCAAAAGGAAGAAACAATATAACATTAGCAAACATACATACATACATACACACACATATATATATATATATAATTATTGGCACACTGGTAGGTAGAGCTGAATAAAAAAGGTTATATATATATAACCTATATATATATACATTTACTTAAATTTACTGTCAGATTTTCTCCTGTTTTAACCTTGGAACCATTTCATAAAACCATGATGTTTATGACTGGCAGCTTTTAGCTGTGTTGTTGCCATGGTAATTGCTGCTACTGTTAGTGGTAACAATAAAAGGAGAGCTTTGGAGGTATCTTTTGTTTGTAAATCATTGTTTGAAAACAAAATGCTTTGGGGATCAGGTTTTTAATGCCAATTTTTTTTACATTCATTATTTAATTTTTTTTTTTGAGCAATTTGAAAAGTTCCTCATTAAATATGATATTTGGCACATTGTATTTTTGGAAACAGCTTTTTAAAATGTGTATACTTTTTATTAGTAGATTAAAAATGAACAAGAATGAATAGGACTGGATAGGATTCAGACTTTAATATTATTAATTGGCCTACAGAGGGCTCTAAAGATTTACCAAGTCTGTTCTGACCTCATACTGAACACAGAAAATGACCTTGGCCCCAGTTATCTTTGCAATCCCCCAAGATGATACCGATCTATGATGTCCAGACTGAGTTCTTCAACTCTCAACAGTTTATGACTGTGATGACATAAGTGGCTAAATTGAGCACAGTTTCGTACGAAAACACTAGAACTGAAAAAAACACTAACAGTAAGTGTGGGTTTGGAAGGTTCTGGAAAACCACAGAATTTAATGAGATGTAGTCCTCCTACATGGGGTCAAGACTGACACATCTGTTCTGGGTTTGAAGATATTACTCAGCTGTTCACAAAGTCTAAAGCTTCATTCACTGCAGGTGTGATTGGAGGAGGGTATTTACCTGGCTGCAGTTATCTGGTCTTCCACTTCGTAAGTGCCCAGGCGTTTGTATATGGAGTGCATTATTTTATCACCTTGGTAACCACTCCCTCTGCCGTCAAAGCTGGCCACAATGATATTCTCTGTGCTGGCCAGGTACGTGGACCAGTCGATCCGGAACCGGAAATCTGATTTTTGACTGCATGGCCCAGCATAGCTAGCCAAGAGAGATTAACATACAGATCACTGAGTTTGTGTGGCCATCATGACCATATAAGGAACTGCCAGAAAAACTAATCAGCCAAAGCCTTTTATCTCCAATAATAGACAAAGCTGGCAGGTGTGTATGAGTTGCCTTTGTCCGTTTGCCTTTGTAAGCTTTGTCCGATTTGGGAGTTAGAAGGCTTTGGCGATTGTAGGCTCCAGTTTGAGAAGCTGCTGGTGGGTTATTACAACAGTAAAGATTAATAATAAACTTATTATAAGACTTAAGTGTGATGTCATGTTGGTGTATTTCAACTGCTAAATAAAAAAGGTTCATAGGCCAAAATCTAATAGGTTTGGAATTGTTTTGTTTACCACAGGATATCAGTGATTTACAAAAATCCCATTAATCATTCTTATACAGGAAACCTCTTATATGGGCCTGAGCCTGATAAAAGCATGACACAATACTTTGCACCTATGCAAAGGGCATGCAATTTTTTTTTAAATAATTACCTCAAACCATGTCAGATTAGGATGTTGGATTAAGAATCGATGTCATAGACTATAATTAACCACTACACCATTCCACACACCACATTAATTAATTTATTAATTTATCATTCATTCATTGTCTGTAACCGCTTATCTAATTCAGGGTCGCGGTGGGTCCGGAGCCTACCCAGAATCATTGAGCGCACCTGGAGGGTGTGCCAGTTCTTCACAAGGTGACCACATTAATTCTTTTCAATGAATTCAAAGACTAGAATATTCACTTAAAAGCTGTAACTAAAATTTAGGCGTGGATTCAAAGAGAGAAAAAAATATGTAAATAACTTACACATCAATAAGCAGAGGATATTTTTTTGACTTATCAAATTTGGGAGGAAGGATCATCTGGTACCACAGGTCTGTGAAAGAGGATTTGTAGACAGTTAGCCACAGCATATGAATGAATGAATGAATGAATTAATTATTCAAACCATAGACACAGGTGAAAAGATCTTATTGTAGCCTCACCGAACTCTCCAATCTTCAGAGTGCCATGTGTAATGCTAGGCATGGCAAAATCCTGTAGAATGGATTCCAGGTTTTTATTGTCCTCCAAAACCTTGATCTCTGAAAATAATAAATAGGATGGGAGCATTTTTTAATAATGTCCATGAACATATTTTGGGTATAACACATGACCATGGCCACCAGGCTCAATACCAAGCACTAACCAGAGTGGTAAAGCCTCAAGTATTGGGTAATGGCATGGAATTGTGTTCTTTGGAGTGACAGAGCTCCATCCAGTACTTTTGGGAGGACTCTGTACATGATATTATTTATATTTATGTGACTGAATGCAATAAAATCCTCACAGCAATATTCTGAAAGCTAGTGTGAATGAGGAACAAAATCCCAATTAATGTCCTTTATATATTGGATCAGCACACACTAGTGTATGTATGTGCATTGTGATTGTAAGAGGTTTAGCGAGTCTTTGTACCTGAGCCAGGCCCTCGACTGTCTCTCAGAATGTATAGAGGGAGCCCAGGACCTAAAAATACAAAAAACAAATTAATATTCATTAATTGTTTCATTTTTTGTAACCTTTTTTTTATCCTTTCATGATTGTGTTGGAATCACTGGACGCAAGGCAGAAACACAACCTGGATATAAGGATTCCCCTTATCACAGGTCAAAACTCGCTCACGCAGTCACTCACACACTCTCAACTATGGACACATTTTGAATAACCAATCCACCTACCAGCATGAGTTTTGGACTGTGGGCCCTAGAGCTGTGTGAAAGTGACTCTATCTGCTGCGAAACTGTGCTGCCCACAAAGCAATATTTCATGCATTATTCAATACCAGTAAGAAACAATCACATCAGAAACAACACATTCACCAAAATTCAATGTGGTTTCAGGCAAAAGACGATGAAAATAAAGAAATAGTTTCTTTATTTTTTCATACCTATCGTACAAGGAATATTTTCTGTCGTGTGCATTTACCAGGCCAAATTGACCAAGTCCATTTAACACCACAAATTAGAATTTCAAGAGATTCAAATATTTTCACAAGTGGAGCTCAGAGAAGACAAAGAATCAATGTGCTCTGAAGATCCCTACTGTTCTTCAAAGCAGGTGCTCCCATGGGGCACGTTTAAAATAAGTGGTATATTCGGACCACTAGGTGTCAGTAGAATGGCAGCTTTCTAAAGATATTTAAGTACTGGCCTGTGGGAGAAATAATTCTATGGGGAATTCGTCTTCACCTGAGCAGTCCATTCTGTAGTAGGTGCCTTCAGTGCTGAAGTAGGCAGAGTTATATTTGCATCTGTCCTCATTCAGAGTGCAGGTGAGACACGTACGATCAGAGTGAGTAGATCCTTGTATAGATATTCTGCAGAAAAATACATGAAACTCAATTTATATATATATATGCCACAAATAAAACATACCAAGCTTGAATTAATTGTATTTAACAGTTAGATTACTTCACATTTTAATTATTTTTTTGTAGATGTTTCCTTGGTAATTGTAAGCTTTTACTGATAATTAAGTGGCAATTTGATGGATTATAATTGATTATATTGATAAGTAAGTAGCAAAAGAAAGCTAGAAATTACTCATCAGGTATCATTGTTATAAACGAAACACATACTGCAATATCCCAGTACATCAATAAATTTAGCATCAATGCAGCCCAAATAAAAAATTAATTGAACCTCAGAATACCTCTAAATACAGAGCAGTGAATGAATGTGTGAGAACTAGGGGAAACTTACTTATAAACATTTCTCTGTCCTGGGCTGCTATTGTACTCAGTACTCACAAAATATCTGCACAGATCAAAGGTAAATGTATAAGCATAAAATGTTACAGATATTAAAACACACAAAGATTAAAATTTAATGTGCACAACAAAACAACCCAGTGGGTCATTGATTATGATTATATAAAAAAAACATTATTTCTGTATGTATTTTCTGGAGAAAGCATACATTTTCTTAACTTTTAATTCAACATTAACACATAGGTAAAATCTTAACATAAACATAGATATAGATGAAGAAAACATCTAGTAGCTCAAATATCAGAATTAACATCTTTAATAAAGTACATACTTACATCACATGATTTGTCACCTTGAGGATGCTACTGACCTCCCACAGACCTGATGTTATAGGTATTATAGTGTTCTAGAAAAAAAAAAACAGAGTGTTCTGAAACATGTTGGGAGCATAACCTCCATGAAGTGTAGCAGTGAATATTTTTGAGCGGTTATTCATCAGAACAATTAAAACATTTATTTGAATCATTGTCTCTGATGAATCAATGCCTTTGTTTTCAGTGGCAAAGTGCAGAAAGTAAGTTAAAATGTAAGAGCAGTTTCTCTGCTCTTTGGCCTTGCCTCTGAGAATGGTCACTTCCTATTGTGAAATTTTATGGATTTCATGCTTCTATAAAAGACATGTGACTTGGCAAAAATATGTATAGTATGAGTGTTTTAATCCCATTGACTGTAAAAACATTGATAAGAAAAAGGCACTCACTCCATTAAAGTGATGAAGATGCTTAAAGCCACTTGAGTCGCTTGTGATGTAATAAAAGCTAGATCCATCTGGCCGAAAAACGGGATCACTCGGGGAAAACTAGAGGGAAAATATTTATAGTATTAGTTACAGACAGTGAGTGAATTTTTTGTCCATATGTGGACAAAGGGATATGTTAGTTTTAGTTAACATTAGGCTGGGGAGCTCCAATGGTGATTGTGATGCAGATGTTTCAGTATTTTGCCCATTTAATGCTCTTGTGGCTGATGACAGTCAAATCCTTACAATAATGTGGTTCCCAGAGGAATACAAGCAGTTGCTGTAACAAAGGGGGGACTAACTCTTTTAATTCTGACTAATTATGAATACTTCTTGTTTAAGATTATACAATGGGCGCAAGCTTACATTTTTGGCAATGTAGTGTACAATATAATACCACAGTTGAAATATTGGTAAATATTATTCTCAGTAATCAGGAAACTTATCAGAAGGATAAAGAATTTATATAAATAGTTATACAAATAGAAAGAAAGAGAGAAGTGGAGCAATACATACTCGTCCAACCCACCCTGTGCTGCTTGTCACATTTATCCCCTGCAAAATGCAAAAATGCATAGTTACAAACAAACCAACTGAATACATATTCACTACAACGAGTTTTGTGTTTGATAACATGAATAAATTAAGTTGATTAATTATTTGGCCATTTTTTGACATACTAACTATTGCTAATAAATCCAAGACCAGAATCTGGATTCAAGATCTGATGGAAATTATTAAGTATTGGGTCTAGCTTGATATAAAATGTTCCATTAAATCAGATTATGGTGACTGGAAAACAATACCGTGGTTTCTCTCCAAATGTCACCATTGAGTTCATAAAGCTGCAGAATCACATAGTTCTGTGTCCTGTTTTGCCACTGGACTGCAATGCTTTCATTCGTTGCCCAGGTAACCGTGCTCAGGTAGTGCTCTCTACAGAAAAATAACATATGGATTCAGGAAAAAAATAATTCTGCACTGTACTGTCATTTGCTACTTTGACCCAGGTCAACCCAGATAGAAGACTCACTTTTGGCACTTTTTGTTCAGATATGGCATTGGTATGCTGTGTCTGTCATGAGCCAGAATTAGCTTGGCTTTCTGGACATGTTGTGTGTGCTGTACGTGGTCCAATTCTCATGCCAACTCTTCCGGATTTGACCCAGTATCACTGCATGTAAGGTAGGAACACACCCTGGAGGGAACGGCAGTCCTTCTCAGGGTGACACACACTCATACCTATGGACACTTTTGAACTGCCAATCCACCTACCATGTGATTTTTCGACCATGGGAGGAAACCGGAGCACCCGGAGGAAACCCACATGGACATGGGGAGAACACACCAAACTCCTCACAGACAGTCACCCAGAGCAGGATTTAAACCCACAATCTCCAGGTCCCTGGAGCTGTGTGACTGGGACACTACCTGCCATTATTCAATGCCAAATGTGGGCCATAGGAGAAATGCAGATGTGTCACACTTGTGCGAAATTTGTGCCAAAAATTCTTTGCAATCTGAAACGTGAAAACATGTTCTATAAAAACACACATCCTGTGCAATTGTTTAACTTTTAGAAATTTAATATTGGAATTGTGGTAGAAAAATGATAGCTTGTATGGAATAGTAAACATGAGACTTACTTTCTAAAAAGTGCACATATTATAAAACATATTTACCCAGCTCTTAGAGCTTCTGGCACCACAACCTCCATAATTCTAGACACATTTGTAGTATCAGCTACAAACAGGCGCACTGTTGGGTTCGGTGTTCCTGGCTGGAAATAAAAATGTCATTCAGAGGGGAACAATTATGTAAGATCTCAAATCAGAAAGTCCAGGAATAGCACCATAGTAATCCAAGAATTAACATAGTTAGCTTACGACCAAAAATTAGTAAACTACACTATATATTTTTTTAAAAGGATTATTGCAGTTTTTATAATGGGCATCTCCTGAATGAATATAGTTATGCTCCATAGAGCGGGTTCCCACATTCATGCTTAAAATAAGTCACTTATACACCCAGGCCACTAGGTGTCACCTTTTTCATTTTAATCTTGCTCTGAGACCTGTGAATCCAGCCGCTGTCTCTTTTCGAACTGCCATGACTTACACAAATAGAACTCCTTGTGCTCAGATCTGTTGCATTAGCTAACAGGTTCTACAATAGTCAGTATTGTGCTTGTGTGATGGGATTAGAGGAGAGCAACATATCCACCCAGTGAATGTGGCCAGTTATGCTCTCTAGGACTTCCAACTCACAAGGTATTGAACCAGCCATGTCTCATTGACAGAGCCAATGTTTATACAGCTGCACCACTCAGGATATCTTAGGTGTCAGTTTAACAGCAGTTTGATAATGAGGATAAGAATCATTGAACAAAATGTCTGATGGTACTTTTAAAAGGAATTTTCCACTATTCTACATAATTAAATCACTGAGGGGTAAACAGAGTCATTGATAGTGGTTTGAGGGAGATCTTGATGAATCATGGGAAAACTAGAAAAGAGGAACTCCCCTTTTAATCTGAACTGAACTCTGAAATGGTCACACAAGCAGTGTTGTTATTGGTTAGTACTGATTTTTATCTGTTTATGTCTTACTTTAGGATATGGGATGATGACTGTTTGTGGGTATTGACCCACACCGTACCACGAGTATTCAATGGCGTGGACACTGGTGTCGTTAAACTCTGCAAAAGCCAAGTATCTCCCCGTAGGAGACCACCACAGAGCATGGTTTGTGGAATACATCTCCTCTGTGTATCAAAAAAAATTATATATTATAAATTATATATATATATACACACACACACAAATATAAAGGGTTTCTTAAAGGAGCAATGTTTTTTTTTTCCACCAAATGTAGCAAAAGAATATTTATTATAATGTTTATTAAAAATATATATATTTTTTAATTTATGTATTCTTTTTTTTTATTTTTGCTATGTGCAACTTAAGATGAAAATCAAAACTGCTTTGTATTTTCTTGAAGTTTATTGTGGGGTATTGTCCAAAACATGGGGAATCAGAATCAGCAGCTAATCAAATATGTCTGGTCAGAACTAACTTATGTAGTTAGCTAGGTCCTTGTTTTATGTGAACATGTGTTATTTACCTTCATACACCCAGTCAGGAATGCCATTCAGGATTTGGTTATGAGCTCCATTAAATGTCACTTGCTGTGATGATGAGCTGGGGCTGGCCTTCACATAAACATTATAATCCCATACATATGCCTGGAGAAATTAATGTTATACCAGATTAGTCCCTGAATGAACCAGTTTATAGTCCATTTTCAACCCTGGCTTAGTACAGAATCTCTGACTCATCCAGGACACTAGAGGTGAGTATAATGGCTGATTCATAACATAAAGAAGATTACTTCTTGAAGTATAAACGGCACCTTTCTAAAGTAATCTCGGTGAAGAAATAATATATGCCTCGGACATGCACTGCATGATGATCTGTGCCTCCTTTTGTAGTTAGCTTTGCTCCCTATTGTCTACAAAAGGAGCTTTGCATCTTAAGCATCAACATTTATATATAACTAAATGGTAATAAATCTTTAAATAAGTGAATTTACCTTTGAATAAAACAAGTGTAAGAATATTTTATGTTTATTAAACTATTTGTATATTATATATACGGTGGCACAGCAGGTAGTGTCGCAGTCACACAGCTCTAGGGACCTGGAGGTTGTGGGTTCAAGGCCCGCTCCGGGTGACTGTCTGTGAGGAGTTCAGTGTGTTCTCCCTGTGTCTGCGTGGGTTTCCTTCGGGTGCTCCGGTTTCCTCTCATGGTCCAAAAACACACGTTGGTAAGTGGATTGGCGACTCAAAAGTGTCCATAGGTGTGGGTGTGTAAGTAAATGTGTATGTGTGCCATGCTGTGAAGGACTGGTGCCTACCTGGACCTCTCATATATATATATATATTACCCTTTAATTAAGTGATTTTATGTAGTAAAAATGTCTTATTCCATTAGCAGATTGGCTTGTTTAAAGTTTCTTAAAAAGAAGTTAATAATTAAAAGCTAAATATTTGCCAATAAGCGAATTGTTCTGAATAAAACCACATACATATATAAATGTCCAGAAATAAGTTGAACAATCTAGTAATATCGTTACAATAATCACATAATGGGAAATTTTAGATATATTGAATGTTTAAGAAGTTTTAGCCTTCAAAGAGAATATTACTGCAGTGTACTGAGACTGTGTAAGTGTATGTAATAATCTGATAAGTGTATGGTGCTGTGGAACTAAAAGTAACAATTACACGGCACTACGCAGGTACAAACAATAAACAGAAATCATAGATGGTGTTGATAACAAGGCTGTAATTCTGAGAGAAAGATAAAGCACTGTCAGCGCAAAGTGAGATAAATCCTAGGTGGAACAGTGATAAAAATGTTAATCTGATTTGTATTACACCACAGCTATAAACCTTTAGAAAGGCCAGATGAGGCTAAGCTGCCTGAACATGTGTAGACACCCAATAAATTCGTAAATTCAGATATTCAAAGAGCTCAATTTTGCATTAAATTTGTACAATTTGGGGCAGCAGCACATGAGCCAATGTTAACATGCCCAATGCCAGTCGTTGGCTAGAGAAATATAAAGACACAGCACTGCGCAACAGTGAAGCCCCTTTTAGTACCATTGGCATCAAACATTTATACCTTACCTTACTCAAGCTCCTGTGGCTGAATGCCATCAGATGCCATTCATTTATTCATTGTCTGGAACCACTTATGCAGTTCAGGGTCACGGTGGGTCCGGAGCCTACCCAGAATCAAGGCAGAAATACACCCTTTGGGTGCCAGTCTTTCACAGGGCAACACACACACACATACACTATGGACACTTTTGAGTCGCCAATCCACCTACCAACGTGTGTTTTTGGACTGTGGGAGGACACCAGAGCACCCGAAGGAAACCTACGCAGACTTGAACCCACAACCTCCAGGTCCCTGGAGCTGGGTGAGTGTGACACTACCTGCTACGACACAATGCCGCCCGTCATCAAACATCAATGTTCCAAAATCTAGCCTAAACCAGAGTACTCCCAATTAATAACCTTCCATTCAGAGGAAACACTGGGTAAACAGGTGTCCAACAATGCTTGACCACATAGTGTATGAATTAAAGAAACCTGATGACTCACCAGTTTGTGGCCAGCAGGAGACCACTCAAGATACTGCACTTCATGTGGGATATCTGAGTTGATAAAAGTCCTAAAGGTAGAGGAAAATGCTATAATGTTTTTTATAACAGTGATCTGTTAGTATTAAAATTAAGATGATAACAATATGACAGTATTATAGCCATTTACAGCTATTTGATAAACAACATATCATATTTTTTCCTCAAAGTATTCATATATTTTTTGGTTAATGATATGTGCAAAAGCATACTGACAGGCCTTCTAATCAGTAAATTATACTATCTTTAAAACTGACACTGCTTGGACACAGCTTTGGACACCAGAATGGGACACTCTGGAGCAGCTGTGTATGAGCCTAAGGATCTAACGATTAATGCCAAGCATCTGCTGGAGTTGTGTAATTCCCCCATTGTTTTTAAGCAGTGGAACTGTATTCTCTATGGTGATAAAGCTCCATTATATATCGCTGATATGTGTAGGATCAATACCTGACCTGAAAAATGCTACAAGCAGTAGAAAGAAACCTTTCTCAAAAAAGCATGAAGTGTTACTGCAGCCCTGTTCTCCTTTTTAGACGGAATGTCAGAAAAGCAGGTGCCTACATACTTTTGGACATATGAGTTATCATCAATACTTTTTACTAGAGCCATAGACAATACTGACTCATTCTCACGGTCGTAGATGTGGTAGGATGCACTGTAGGAATGTCTCCAGAGCTGAGGGAAGACAGATAAAAGATCCTGAGTATATATTTGTAAAAGATTACTATAAATAAAAAACTGTATAAATGTGTCTGCTTTAAACACGATGTTATATGTACAATTTAAAATGTGTTAATTACTAAAAATAACATACTGTTTATTAAATGGGTCATTTAGATCAGGGAGCTGTTATTGATTAAATTTCTCTATAGGTTGACAGATTGCTTGTATTATTTCCTTAATTATATGGGAGTTTACTGTAATTTGTAAGAAAATATTACTTCTGTATACGTCTGAGTGCAGTGATATTATCCATATTTTGTTCGTAGCATATTAAAGTAACACTTTATAATATTTTTACCTTAAAATTACAGCTTCATTGTGATGCTTCACTGACCTCTAATAGGGACAACAGAGTCTCTTCCAATGCTACTCCAGGCTCTGCACTGGAGAAACTACACTATGTAAATTTTGAAGGAGGGTGGGAATCAACCCCACTCCCTTCCCCTTCATTTCAGTACAGTGCTGTAAAAATGAATTACACTAGGGGGATCCCCAGGAGCAAAAAACCCAAATTTTACATAGTGTTCCACTAATATGAACAAATGAAAACGAGCTGCCAGATATTTTGCCATTATTGTTTTTTTTTGCAGTGTACTTTACAGTAATTAAAGCGATATCTGACCTTTGTATAGTTACTCAGGAAACAAACAAACTTGCGATCGGCCGACACCATGTAATCAAAGGCCTCGACTTGATCCTGCGATTAACAGATGAGCATGTTTACAAAAAGAAAATTAACACACACTGATGTATTAGCATGTTCTTCTGAGACTGTCTTACAAAGATCTGGCGACTGAGGAAATCTTGTCCATTCTCTGAAGAAACATTGAACAGAAAAACTGACCCCACTGGAGTCTTATGGAGGTATTCATCATCTATGAGATATATGAGAAATCTATGATTAGCAAAAGCAAATTTGACGGTACTGCTAAGCTTGAAATTGGATGTAAATTTTGACGAACAATTATTATCTGCAAAATTATTGTGATAAGCATTTCAGGTATAAAGTTCAGGTAGAGAAAAGTGGTCAAACAGCTTAACCTTAACCATAAAATATAGTTTGTCATGTTAAATATATATATATATATATATATATATATTTTTTTTTTTTTTTTTTTTTTTTTTTATGTGAAATGGGTGTGTTCATGGGTGTGTGTGTCTGTGTATGTGTCCAGATATTGTTTGAGCGTTAGTAAAAGAATGTTTTCTCACCTGAGAGCCAGCGAAGGTTGTAGGATCTGGCTCTGATGCTGCTGTTAAAGTAGTCATTCATAGTAAAGGTCCTCTGGGATCCTTCTTTCTTTTCTGGAAGCAGACACACACACACACACACATGCTCCTTTCAGCTATGGTACATTGAGTGTCCTCAAAATTTCAAACAAGATATTTAGGCTTAGGCCTAAATGCAGCTGCCCCAGCCAATCCAATATAATTATATATATTTCTAGTGAGATATACTGTTGGGTAGAGGCAGAGGTAATAACATAGGTCAGGTTTCACAGATGTAAAAGATTTGTCATATGACTTTTCTTTTTGTGCAGTGAGAGAGAAAATATATTCTGTAATTGGGCATTATGTTCCATGTCTAGGAATTAGTACACACTAATCCATTTTGACCAAGGATCCTTAATGTGTGCATAAATTGAGGGCCACCCAAGGGTTAAAGAAGGTTATCTTGGACTTATACAGTTTCTCACATTTAAATACTATGAAGAAAGCATGACTCAAAGTTCAAGGTGCACTAATGTTCAGACACAGCAAATAAGTCATCCTTAAACAGGGATTAGGCTGGGACCATGTGAACACAATAAAGGGGAAAATACATCACTGTCCAGCCTGGTCATTATGGAGCCAATCAGACCCACTGCAAACCTAAAATGACCTAACTCAATTTCATTCAATAAAACAATAAAAACAACTGCTAACACTTTCACAAGAGTCTAGTTTCTTGCATAACACATTCAAGTGTGTGGAGTTTGGCACTGGCCAAGTGATCAGTTTTGTAATTTTCTGAACACATTTCCAACATAGAACGCACACTGATTATACGCTAATGCTAAATAAAACAAAAAATGGTGCGTACACTTAAATTTAACCGTAGATTTTTTTTTTGTTTGTTTAATTTTGTTAAATAGAAATAATTCCTTAAAATGTGCAGAAATATGCACACATTCTCTCTAATGATTTTACTACACGGTATGAAACAGCAATTATACTAAACCTATTTTAAACAAAGCCGTTCTCATACACTCTCAGAAAATTTGTCACTGTGGTGATACATTTTGCTGTCACTGGTGGTAGTGGTACACTCCCTGGTACATATTCTGTTCCTCTAGTGAACATAATTGTGCATTATTCTATATTAATTGTAGATTTTTAAGATGTGTTGATTCCATACACTTATTTCATCTACAGGACCCATATTATATTCTTTTACTTTAAACATTTCTCCAATGAAAGTTTACAGATATTCACCTCTCCTAAGATAATGTCATGTACCTTTAGGGAACACAACTAGACTTTCACACCACTGTTGTAACTTTAAAGGTGCATTTACACTGTTTGTGCCTTTAGTGACAATAATGTACCAGTACAGTATCTATTTCCTCTGGGAGTGTATGACTGGGCCCAAACTATGGAGCCTAAAACTGGTTTATTCGGGGACTGTCAAAGCATTTTCATTCTTTATCTCTTGTAAGGTCTTGTAGAGAATGTTTAAAAAATTAAATAATCCATCACTCTCAGTATGGCTTGCTGCTTTTGGAGGTAAACATAATGACTTGGCCCTTTAAATGTGACATTTACAAAGAATACGTTGCAATAGAGCTGCTGAACATTATTACATACCATTTAGAAATATAGCTGTTGGTACAGCAATCAAAGTGACCACAACAGCCACCCCTAGGACAGCGAGGACAATCTTCCAGGCATTCTGAAAATGAAAAAAAAAAGAAAAACATACAGGCTATTGGGCAAATAAGTATAAGGAACACACTACGATTTCTTAGTTTACCACGGGTCTGTGTCAAAGTTGTGGCATGCTGTATGTATGCTGTTAAATGACAGATGTACTACTCTCACAAAGTGCCCCAAAGCCTGTCAAACTAGTTTAGCACAGAGCTGCACGTAACCGTATTCCGTTTGGCGACGATGAATGTCGCGTGCGTAAAAGTCAATGGAGTGTATACTAACCATTCCCGACTCACGAGCAGATTCAAAGTGAGAGGAAAAAAACTCCACGCGACGACCGGTTCCTTCCTCTTCACAGTTTTCTGCAGGATGTTTAAAGAAAAAAGAAAGGGAAGGGGAAACATAAGCAGTTTTAGTGAATTTGACCGTTCGCGTTAAATATTAGCTCGCGTGAAGCTGTAAAAAACGGGGACACAATCAAATCACCACGGATTAAAGTTCATGTAAAAGCACGTTATCCCAAGACAAAACACACACAAATGCGCGCGCGCGCACCCCCCCCCCCCCCCCCACACACACACAGACCTGCAGCCAGCGCGCGCATGAGACACTCTTGCTGACTCTCATTGGTGTCAGTCCTGCTGCTGCATCATTTTAGATTTTAAAAGCGATGTGTTGAACTGAAAGCTGAAAATGGCGCACATGCTGCAGTTTGTCTGGAAACATTTCGCTCGCCTCGCTTTTTCCACTTTCACGAGCTACTTCGTGAGAGCTGCGCTCGTGCAGTTGTGCAGATCAGTTTCGAGTTTTTTTGTTTTTTTTTACCGCGACGTCTGGTTATTTCGAGTGGAAGAACTACCCTTTGTTTACATTCCATAGATCAGATATTGGCAACAGAGTTTGTTAGTTTGTGTTGTCACGAGCTGACAGCAGTGTTGCTGGAGTTTTAAACTGAAATACCCAAATAATACCTTCACTGTGGTGGTTCTAACCATTGAAGGGCAATAGATGGTGTACAGTCAGTAATTTTAGAACTACAGTGTGATCCTGTATATTCAGAGAGAATAGACATTGGGTGTGGAAACAAAGAAGGCAATGATATGTCTGATACACACACACACACGTACAAAATACAAATATACATACACCATAGCACTCGACATTTCAATTCAATTTCGGACACATATTTTAATAAACTATATGTTGATATAAGAGACAAAAAGAGTCCCACGGTTCTGCTCCTGTTATCCATTTTTATCAGTTCTGCTTACCATATATGTTCACCTTGTGGTTCTAGTTACAGTCCATCTGTTGCTCTGAATACTTTGCTAGCCCCCTTTCACCCTGTTCTTTAGGGTTAAAGGTTAGGACCACCACAAAAAAAAAAAAAAAATATATATATATATATATATATATATATATATATATATATATATATATATATATATATATAATATAAATAATATATATATATATACATATATATATATATATATCATATATATATCCATATCCATGCTGCTGGAATTTTAATAACCGTTGCACACACAATTATGCTTTGTTGGTCCACCTTGTAGACGTAAAGTTGTCAGAGTTTCACATTTTGTGTTGGTCATCCTCTATTCCTTCATTGGTGAATGCAGGACACCGCTCACCAGACATGGTTGACTGGATGTTTCTGCTTGGTGGACTATTCTTAATATGGCATTACTGCTGTCTGATCCACTTGTACCAGTGTAACACACCACCATCACGTCAGTGTTACTTCAGAGCTGAGAATGATCCACCACCCAGATCATACCTGAAGTCTGGAATTTACAAAAAGTATGTATATTTTCATTGGAGCTAATGAAATAAAAAAAAAAAGATAAACAAGGAAATGGCTTTCATGATATGACTGATCAGTGTATGTGTATATAATTCCTTGCCTCCAGTAAATGGGGCACTGTCTTTTTAAGACTCCATTGTTAACGCGGTTCATGTCGTTTCTGCATGTTGCCCCTTTTACCCCCCCACCCCCTCCCTTTATCATATGCAGTTGGTGGCTGCAAGGATGTTGCTCTTTCTGCTCTTTCATTTGACATCACTAAACCACACTCACACACATTATTTTAATACAAGAAAATAGAAGGATCTACTTATTGGACCAGACAATAAATAATCAAACATATTTCCTGGAGAAGCTGCATTATTTCAAACCCAAGACTTAGGCCAGTAGGTGTACAACCAGCAAATTTCACTGTTCATTACAAATTGGTCCTTCAAGTCGGATTGGACATAAATTGTGTCATCAGAATGGAGCACTTCTGGCTGATCCTCGCCCCAGTCAGAGACGACATCCACCAGCATATTTAGAGGACTATGTTCTCAGCCATTGCTATCAGTCCATTCCCCCTTCAAGTAATGTAACATCATCAGGAAATTTATCATATGCAAGCCATGAACCCAGTTACAGTAATGTTTCCTATGCACATACAGGGGCTCCACCTATGGTCCCTGCATTAGACCGTCTGGAGGAATGTTGGAGAAACCTAAGCATTGAACTGATATGGCTTGAGGTAGCAATGGACAATGCTAGACAAACATCTTACTTAAATAGCTCCTTGAGGTTTTTTCATGAAGAACCAAGATCAATCTCTCCATATCAACAGTATAGTAGTAGCTCTCCTTCTCCGTATCAGTTACTACTGTACACACTCTAGAGAGGACTCCCTTAGACCATACGATGGTTCCTCATCGGAGTGTTGCAGGAGTTGACAAATCCATTCATGTCCCATTATCTCCTTCAGTCTACCTCGTCAGTGCTTTAGATGGCAGCCTTCAAACTGGGATCCTTGTTGGACATGACAAAGTGCCACTGGCCCTCGGTGACAACAACAGTGCTGACGGAGCAGGAGCTTGGACAGCCAATTCCTCATTCCCCAGATACTGTCGTCTCAAGCAGCATTCTCGCTTCTCCATATTCTCATAGTTCACCAGAGCGGGAATCAATAGCACACTACCCTACAGCGCCTACACCAGTGCAGCCAGTCCAGCCAGCACCTGCATAGCCACTGCCAGACCAGTCTCCACTAGTCCAGCCACTGCCTGCACAGCCGCCATCTGTGCCGATGCAATCACCATTTGTACAGCCCCACCAGCTCTGGGTAAACTTCCTATGCCAGTGCAACCACCATTAGGACCCGACTGTCCACAGCATCCTGGCCATCACAGGTTCACCTATCCACTTTATGGAATACCATCATATAGTCTGCCTCTTGGCCACCACCCTTGGTATTCATATACTTATCCTGTGCCTCCCTCCTCTGCCTACCCTGCAGCAGATTTTGGAGCCCCGAGCTTAATGGACATGGCCATAGCTTTGTCCTATTGGATACCTAAAACTGGCTGCATTCTCACCAGACAAGGAGAGTGACTTTCTTGTACTAAGGGTTTGGGCACTGTGTTAGGCCCTCACAAACATGTGACTGAGGATTAAAAGTTTCCATTTGGACTGCAGCCTATCAGATTGCTAAGAGGTATATTAACAGCCTAAGATTTTACAGCAGTGCGATGCAGGCCCTAGAGCAGAGGTATGGCCAATCATGATCACTCATCCAGGGTGAGTTAAAGGCCCTCCTGCAAGCTTCAGCTGTATGGGTGATGCTAAAGCATTTCAAGACTTCAGTACAGTGGTGAATGCACTAGTGGGATATGCTACAGTCAACAGATGAGCCTGCCAGATATGAGCTTCAGTGTGGCTCACATGTTGACAGCCTGCTTAGCAAACTCAGAAAAAAAGAGTCTTTGTAGAGGTCAGGAGATTGTACTGGTTACTGCAGAGACGTCAAGCCATCCGGAAACTTCAGAGACAATATGCAGAATGTTATAAGTGGCGCAAGAGACATGTGGTTGCCTAGATGGCTGATTTGCCATCTGCACTGCTTCGCCTAAATCAGCCTCCTTTCTGGTCAACATGGGTTGACTGTTTTGGTCCTTATGTAGTGAAAATAGGCAGAAGACAGGAGAAAAGGTGGGGAATCATATTCAAGTGCCTGACTTCAATTTGTCACATGGATACAGACTCTTTTCTCCTTGCCCTCCAGAGGTTTGCAGCTAGGCAAGTGAAAGCCTTTGAGCTCCTCTGTAACCAGGGTACCAATTTCCGGAGAGGAGACAGAGAGCTAAAAGAAGCCTTAGCTCAGCTTGAACCTTCCCTGAAAGAACAGCTGGCAGGACAAAGCCCGTTCAGATACAATCACCCCATTCGCCTCATTTTGGAGGAGCACTGGAAAGGGAGATCAAGTTTGTCAAGGCTTCTCTTCGGATGGTGCTATGGTAACAGACAGTTCCTGAAGAGGTCCTTGCCACTGTGTTACTGGAGGTGGAAGGGATTCTAAATTCGTAACCACTGGGGTATGTGTCATCAGATGTGGCAGACCCAGATCCTGTCACTCCCTACCTTCTTCTGATGAGGCAGCGAGACGCCTCTCTACCATAGGCATTTTATGGGCCTGAAGCTTTCCCGGGATGGTGCAGATACCAAACAACAGCCATGTCTTTACAGACCACTTCTGGAATAAATTCATCTGGAGATATCTACCAAACCTTTAACTGTGGCAGAAATGGTAGGGCTGAACAGAGGACTTCGCAGTTGGACTGGTTGTGCTTGTGATGGAAATGCAGCTACCTCAAGCTATATGGCCTCTTGGCCTAGTGAGTATGGTTATCACTAGTGATGACAGGAAGATTCAGACTGCTTAAGTGGACATCAAATGTAACACCTACCTATGGCCAGTTTGACAAACTGATTGAACTTCCTGAAATGCCCAGTGACGTGGCTGTGTTATACATGTAACTTATAGGCAGAGACTTTGTGCTGTTTACAAATTTAGCAAGTCTGGGTGAGGCTGTATAAAATTCCCTGCCTCCAGTAAATGAGGCACTGTCTTTTTAAGACTTGGTTGTTAACGCGGTTCATGTCATTTGTGCAGGTGTTCCTTTTTCCTTATTGTGCTGTTAGTGGCTGCATGGATGTTGCTCTTTCTGCTCTTTCATTTGACACCACTAAAACCACACTGACACACATTATTTTAATACAAGAAAGAAGAAGGATTGTTAGTCATCTACTTATTGGACTGGAAAATAAATAATAAAACATATTTCCTGGAGAAGCTGCATTCTTTGTAACTGAAGGATTAGGCCAGCGGGTGTACAATCAGCAAATTTCACAACTGTTCATTACAGTATGCAAGTCATTTTAAAAGAGGAATTAATGGTGCTGCTTCCTCAAAGAGCTACACACACCCACACACACAAAGTAGTGCAGGTTTGTGTGTGTGTGTGTGTGTGTGAGTGTGAGGGGGCAGGGGATGGTTGTAACACTTCTTGTTTTAATAACTATAACTCACAGAATATTTGTGTCTCTCTAGGTAAACTTTATTTGTTCCATTGTTATAGCTCACCCTACTACCAGGGTACGTTGTAAGACATTTTGTGGTAAGTGGTATCAGAAAGAGTGAATATCTAAAAATTGAGACCACACCAAATATTAATGTAAATCAGTTGATGGTGTTTATGTCAACACTTCATCTTCTTGTGATTCGCCAAGAACAACTATAGATTTTTAAAACAATATAATTACTGTAAACCACAACAATGGGCTTATAGACCTAGTAATAATAATCATACACAAGATAAGATGTAAATTATCCTATGCCAATCCATTAGAGCTTCACATATGGCCCACCCCACTCTCTTCCTACCAACAGCCACACAATTCCCATTGTTCCAATCATATAGCTACACCCTGTGGTTACTGTGGCTGTTTATGATCCGATCAGCTACCCTTTACATTAACAGTTACTCATTGAGTCCATCACATGAGTACCCAAACCACCCAATGCATCACTAGCTCTTCACAGGGGTCACCAGGTAGGCACATCCTCTATGTTGTTTGCTGAATTAAGCCCACAACACCTCCAGAAGGTTCAACAGTGAAGTCTGGCTTCCCAAACCCACCCCCCTCCAAGCCATCTTTACACTCCTACCTTACCCTTTACCATCAACAAACATAAATCCACACTGGCCTCCCTGGTGACTAAGGCTGTACCTAGCCCCACTGGCACCATTAATGCATGCTCAGTGCCACCAGTTTCATGTGATCTTTACGTGCTACATCACCAACCATCACAACGGCACCTCTACAGTGTATTTCCCCAACTAGTCTGTGTTCTCCTTATCCACAACCACTGACTAGACCTTTCCACTGTTTCTGATAACTCCTCAGCTGCCCTTAGTTTAGAATTTATTAGAACATACAACAAACTAGAACTACAGCATTTCCATCCATCCATCCATCCATCCATTATCTGTAACCGCTTATCCAATTTAGGGTCGCGGGGGGTCCAGAGCCTACCTGGAATCATCGGGCGCAAGGCGGGAATACACCCTGGAGGGGACGCCAGTCCTTCACAGGGCAACACAGACACACACACATTCACTCACACACTCACACCTACGGACACTTTCGAGTCGCCAATCCACCTGCAACGTGTGTTTTTGGACTGTGGGAGGAAACCGGAGTACCCGGAGGAAACCCACGCGGACACGGGGAGAACACACCAACTCCTCACAGACAGTCACCCGGAGCGGGAATCGAACCCACAACCTCCAGGCCCCTGGAGCTGTGTGACACTACAGCATTTCTACTAAGCTAAACAAAGAACAGCATGTTTTCATTAGCCCTTCACAGTAGTTGCTGATACATTTAGCATCCTTGTTCTTCTTGGCCTTCTCCTTTTGTTCTTCTAAAGCTTGTATAACTGGTGCATCTGTAGAGATATCTGACTGTCTCCTCTTTTTGGTACCTGTGGTCTTTCTTGGTCCCACTTTGGGAAATGGTCTTACAGTACAGAGACTGAACACTTTAGTTTAGGAACCAGCAGGAGAGAAGGAGGCTGCAGAAAATGTCTGAGGCAGGAAGGAGGCTACTGTCTCTGTAATGTCTTGCAGCTCAATGTCACATCACAGATGGCAGTATTCTTTTGCGGCTGACCTTCTGACCTTACTACCTTTCCATACTTCACGCTCAGAAAAAAGGTACGGTAGAGATACATTATTGGTCACTAAAGGTACAACAGAACTTTCAGAGTCGTGTTCCCTAAAGTTACATTACATTTTCTGCTCCAGAAGTATAAGGGGAAATCTGTAATCTTTCATTACAGAACTGTGTACAATAAAAAAAACATAATATACGTCCTAGAGATGAAATGGGATGTATGATATCAATACAACTTTTAAAATCTACAATTAATATACAGTATGGTACAATAATGTTCCCTAACTGAAGGTACAGAAATGTACAATTGTGGGTACCACCATAGTCTTCACCTCATTGGATGCAGATCAGTTTTCTCATCCATATCTTTGTATACTGAAAAAAAATTGAGTAGGATAGAGAATATATGTGTTTAGTTGTCATCACAGTGTTAGTTGTAACACTTTTTAAAAAGGTGTTACAAATCTCCTCATCCATGTCAGCCATTGTTTAGATAACTGTAGCCGCATAGTGTTTTACGCATTTTACGTAAGAGACAACTATATAATATATATTCATTCATTCATTATCTGTAACCACTTATCCAATTCAGGGTCCCGTCCAGAGCCTACCTGGAATCATTGGGCGCAATGCAGGAATACACCCTGGAGGGGGCACCAGTCCTTCACAGGGCAACACAGACACACACACACACACATTCACACCTACGGACACTTTTGAGTCGCCAATCCACCTACTAACGTGTGTTTTTGGACTGTGGGAGGAAACCGGAGCACCCGGAGGAAACCCACGCGGACACGGGGAGAACACACCAACTCCTCACAGACAGTCACCCGGAGCGGGAATCGAACCCACAACCTCCAGGTCCCTGGAGCCGTGTGACTGCGCCACCGTGTCGCCCATATAATATATAATGTATGAATAATACTTAATTTCAGCATCAAAAGCACCAGTATTAATTCAGTACTAATGAAAATATAGATTGCGTCAATAAATGTACTTTCTTACTTGAAAATCAGTGTTTAGGCTGTAAATTCACTATAATTTTGCACATTGTGTTTATAAATGCAGGAAGCAGTTTTGGGGTTCTATAGAAGTAATACTAAAAAAATAATCTTGGGAGGACCAGACATTTTCCATCTTAGAGAACTCTGCAGTCAAAAGATGGTAGACATTCCTTCTTTTTTAAGATGCACAACCCCCTCTACGGGCATTTGTTTGTCTACACACTGTGGAGCAGTGGAAGTGTTGTCTCTGTAACCCAACATAAATACTTGACCTCACTAATGCTTTTGTGGTTGCCACCAAACACTCACAGATATATGCTGACCTCCCAGAAGAGACGATGTTGCTACAAGGAACAAACTCACAATTAAGATCCCTCAACCTCAAATTACTTAATTTGAGTAGAAATGAGCAGATATATTTGGCTATATTTTGGTAGAATGTTTGTTGGTAGAATGGTTGTTTGTTTTTTGTTTTGTAGATTCTGTTTTGAAAAGTTGGTTTTCTCAAGAGTTCAACACATCATTCTAACACATGTTTTTCATGAAGGCAAAACTGTCCCTGTAGGCTTTGTTAGTGATATAGACCAGCGATGAGAGCTGTGCAGTGGCCATGTTGGTGTTTCTTGTTTATCCTAAGCCTTGTTTACTCTGTTTATGCAAGTATGCATTATGAGGTTTCTTTAATGATTGTGTAGATTCTTGTCTCTTTCCTGCTGCTTTGATCTGTATATATTCAGACTAGCCTGGGGGAGTTTGGTACCCTCCCAACTTCTCACACATATACACACACACCCATACACCCACACACTCTGTCAGTGAGCATGAGCCACTCTTCAGGAATTTGTTCAGCATGAGTCCAGTTAAATGATTTAAGGCAACTTTCCTGAGGCAGATCAGAGGCAGTGGATATTACAAACACGATACACGAGGTCTGCACCTATGGAGGCTGAGAGGACCCAAAATACTGCAAAAATGAAAATGCGCTGCAACTTCTGATATGCTGTAAAAGACATCACAACACAATGAAGAGAGCATCAACACAACAGATGTGAACTCAAAAAGGGGTTGGAAAGCATTGTACTAGTAGCAAGTGCAAAAAGAAGACGTTTTTCTTTGTAATTTGCTGTCCCTTTGCTGCTGCAAACACTTTTAATTTCCCCATAGTGGGACTAATAAACGATTATCTTATCTAATTTCAGAAAAACTTCATTCTATAAACTGCAATAAAACAATAATCTGTAATTTGTTAATTCTCTTGAAGATTTATTTAACTTACAGATGAACAAAGAAAACAATTCCAAAGTGTTCACTGAATATCTTGATTAATGTTTTGTTTTTAAATACACAGACAGACCAACCCAAACGGTATTGCCACTCCCTTGTTTCTACACACATTGTCCATTTTTTCAGCTTCACTCACCACACAAGAGCACATTGTAGTTTTACAGTTACAGACTGTAGTTCATATGTTGCATCTTTTCACCCTGTTCTTCACTATTAAAAACTCCCACAGGGAAAATACAGAGCAAGTATGATTTGAGTGATTAATGTGTGTTGTGCTGGTACACGTGGATTTTTAAACACTGTGTCCACTCACTGTCCACTAGACACACATACCTTGGTCCATATTGTTGATGTAAAGTCAGAGAAAGTAATTCATCTGTGCCTGCACAGTTGGTGTTTGTCGTTGTCTAGTCCTTCATCACTGGTTAATCCTTATAAATATACTTTATTCCAGAATTAGCTTTATAGTTATGCTATAATTTTATCATCTGAAGGTTGTGAAATAAAATGACAGACCCCATTTACAACCACTTACATTACTTTACTGTCACTAAGAATAGGGAATGCAATTAATCAGGACGATACACATATAATGTGCAACATTTAATACAATAGTGTGACATTTATACAGTACGTATATGCAATATTTTAATCCACCAATGTGCAATATTTCAGTCAGGTTCATTTAGTTGTAAATATTCTTCAGGTTTTTTAAAATATTACTAATATTTTATTAATATTAATATTTACTATTTGTTTATGGTAATCACTAAGAATTTCTTATGTCACCTTTCTATTTCTGAGTACTTTGCTATCACTCTGCTGCTGTAAAAACTTTTAATTTCCCCACTGTGGGCCAAAAAAATGATAACAAGTATCTGTAATTTGTTAATTCTCTTGAAGGTTTTTTTTTAACTGATAGATGATCAAAGAAACAATTCCAGTGTTTTTAATGAATATCTTGATTTTGTTTTGTAAAATAATTTTTTTTTTATTTGATGCCTGCAACGCCCTCAAAAAAAATCAGAACAAATCATGTTTACCGCTGTGTTACACCACCTTAACTTTTAATAGCATGGTTTTATTATTTCAGAACCTAGGATACTAATTCTTAAAGTTTCGCAAGTGAAATATTTGCCCATTCCTGCTTATTAGGAGATTTCGCTGCTCCACAGTCTGTTGTCAGCATTGCCTAATTCTCCTCTTCATGATGTTCCATCGGAGACAGATCTGAACTGCAGGCACGTCACTGAACCACACACAGATTGTGTGTCATTTTATCAAGTACAAAATGAAGTCTGGCATTTATTTGCTGAAACAACTGTGGAATTTCCAGGAAAATTAGTCATACTGATGGCTGCAAACGTCTCTAAAATTGAATGTTTGCCTAATGTTTGCCTAAATAGAAAATATTCATATATGCAACTCAACCAATTCTGTGGCCACTGATTTACCCTCTATACCATGACAGATGCTGGCAATTGCAGGAATAAGTGATAACAATCTAGACACTTTTAAAATATGCAAGCTTGAAGGTTTAAGCAAGGGACACATTGTGACTGAGTGAGAAATTTTCTAAAACAGGTGGTCTTATGGGATGTTCCTTGTATTCAGCGATTAGTACCTGGCAACACTAGTTCAAGGAAAGATAACCAGTGAACTGGCTACAGATTCTTGATCACCCAAGACTCATGATTTGCATGGTTTGTTAAAGCCTGCCAATCTTGTCCAATCCCACAGAAGTGCTACTGTAGCCACATTTGCTGAAAAAGCTGGCTATGATAGAAAGGTCAGAACACATAGTGCAACCAGAACACACAGTTGGGACTAGAAACAGACCCATGCTAACCTCTGTTCACAACTGGGCATATAGGTATCAGAACTAGACCACGGACCAGTGAAAGAAGGTGGCCTGCTCTGATGAGTTACATTTCCTTAGACATCACATGGGGGACTGGATTTGTGTGTTTGTCACTTACCTAGGTGAAAACATGGCATTAGGATGCACTGTGTGAAGAAGGCAAAAGGGCAGAGGGAGGGTGATGCCCTGTGCAATGTTCTGTTGGGAAATCTTGCATCATTGCATTAATTAGGATGTAAAATTGACATAAACTACCTATGTAAAATTAATTGCAGACCAATACACCACTTTATGACAACAGAACTCCCTTATTGCAATTATCACTTTCAGCAGAATAATGAGTCCTGTCTCACTGCAAACATTTTTTCAGGAATAATAAACGTCACTGTTCTGCTGCTTTCGCAAGCTTTTAGAACACCCTCTCTGGACCTCTATGTCCTCAATGCGCATAGAAATGTCAGCATTTGTTCACCGTCCTTAAAAATATTTCTAATTAAATCGAGAAATAGGTCAGGTATGTTCATATTTATTCCACCAGCAGAAAAAAATTTCTCCGTTTCAAAATATATAGCTCTATTAGTGTTAAAAATTTCCGGTTCAGGCTCAAATCTGTAGCCCAAACCATAATCAGCCACACCCTGATAGCAAGGAGATGGCGGACCACTGTTGGCCCACTGAGGGCAAAGTTGGAGGTCCACTAATGTTTTGCACAGCATTTTCTGGGTAGACCGCTGGTGATTAAACAGAATTTTAGACAAAATGCCACATTTTAGCACTTCTCAATACACAGCCCTATTTACAATTTTTCCCTTCATTAGATTCTTTTGTTATTCTTCATAAATAAGATTAGTAAATAATTTTAATCCAGCACAGTGTCAACATTTTTAGCATAATCATTTTATATCAGGCTTATACTCATTATTATATCTCTCATAGTTGTTGGTAATATTTGTATTAGTTTGTTTTCCAGAATAAAAGTCTCTGTGAATTTAAAATCTGTATGCAGAGATTACAAATGAGTTATATCCTACAGAATATTACAGGATAGTGGACCAGCAGTGGTGTTTTATATATATATATATATATATATATATATATATATATATATGCTTGCTGTCTGGGCAAGCAGGAATGAAACAAACTTGTTATTTTATTTATATTTGTTCATATTCATTTTTTGGCCCTGTGAAGGACTGGCGCCCCCTCCGGGGTGTATTCCCGCCTTGCGCCCAATGATTCCAGATAGGCTCTGGACCCACCGCGACCCTAAATTGGATAAGCGGTTACAGATAATGGATAGATGGATGGATGGATGAATGAATATTCAGTTTTTGTATTTTGTTGTATTTAGTTTCATTATGTTACAGGAAACGGTTTTCTTTAAATCAATTTGCTAGTATGGACCATGCCAGTAGAGGCTGAAACGGGGAGGTGAACTCAGAAGTCTTTGTGGAGCACTGGATTGTGTGTAGGTAAATAGAGATAGAGAGAAGGCAGTTTGTCACACAGGAGAAAACTCTAAGAGACAAAATCCAAAGGTGCTGAGGAGCTCAAGCAAGGGGGCAAGGTAGAAAGATGACTCAAAGATAACGAAAATGCCTAGATGGTGATGAAAAACAGGTGCCAGAGAAGAGGCAGCATGTAAAAAGGTAAACTGAATTCAAGTGCCTGAGTGCTAGTCCAAGGTAACACCTGAAACTATATAAATAAATTATATTTATATCGTTCAAAATAGGGAAATGGTTTGTTCTCTGATTTTCTATTGTAGGAAATTAAAAACGGAAAAACAATTAACGAAATTTACATGGACCGTGCTCTTCAATTCAGATCTGAGGGATGTTCTGAAAAAAAAAAAATGTATCCATGGATGCCCCACCTCAAAAGTTACAGGATTAAAGGATCTACTGCTAATATCTTAGTAACAGATAACATTTGCTTCCAAAGGTCATACATGTTCTGGTGGCATGACTTACAAAATATCAGGGAAATGGTTTTAATGTTAGGCCTGATCTATGTATAATGTGTGTGTCAGGAACTCAAATCAGTACAGTATAATGAGAAGCGGAAGGATCAGTATTCAGTTGCTATTTTCTTGGAAGTTTTTATGTGTTGGCACCATGCATGGATGTTGGGAACAATTCCTGTTCATAGTAGCAATCAAAGAAAACACTTCAAAATTATTATAAAAACACAAAAATAAACAATTAAAAGATAAATTAGAAGAAGGAATATACTCAAATCTAGAGTTTTACTGCACCCTAAGTGACGAAGCGCACTTCTATGCTGGTAATCCATTCTTGTGATACTCAGTACTAGTAAAAGTAGTTGATAAAGCCTAGGATATCATTAAGATATATGAGAGGTAAAATTAAGGATATCGTAAAAAAAAATAAAAGTAATAATAGAATAAAATATGATAAAGTAATAAAAATAAATTTATTCATTTTCTGTAACCACCTATCTAGTTCAGGGTCATGGTAGGCACAGAGCACACCTGGAACCATTGGGTGCAAAGCAAGAACACACTCCAGAGGGAACGCCAGTCCTACACAGGGTGACACACACACACATACACACACACACACACACACCTACAGACACTTTTTGAGTCACCAATACACCTACAACCGTGTGTTTCTGGACTGTGGGAGGAAACAGGAGCACCCGGAAGAAACCCACGCGAACACGGGGAGAACAGACCAAACTTCTCACGGACACCCGGAGCGGGACTTGAAACCACAACCTCCAGGTCCCCGGAGCTGTGTGACTGTGACACTACCTAAACAGTACAGGATGAGCATTAACAAACAGTACAGAATGATTACATTTGAGGAACATTATAAGCAAGGGAGAAAATATATTTTTGAGGTTTGATTTAAATGCAGAGAAAGAATGTTGGATTAGAGCTCTGTAAGGCCTAAAAAGGCTTATCTTTTATGCTGAAGAATTTTAGTCTAGAAGAATTCTGGTAAATATGCTAACAAAGCTCTTACAAAAACATAGTCTTGTTATCTAGGCACCTACTGGATCCAAGGCTGAGACTCGAGACATTTTAAATTTTAATATGAACTTTGCCATAGTAGTGGGCAGGGCAGATGCCAGACAGGGCCAATTCAAGGCTACACCTTACTGAGACCTGAAGCCTGTAGCTGTTCTGTTATTTTGTCAAATTAGTGTACTCCTTGGCTTAAAAAAATGGAAACATTGTGGATAATGACGTAACCATTAGTGAATATTTAGCAACTTCAGATAATCATGTGATTTGGAATTAATGATCAAGACGTATGGTATATTTGCAAAGGACAATTAGAAATCAGGTGTTTTGAACCCAAGGATGGGTATAAAAGTGCAGATTTTCTGGGATGGTGAGTCATGCCTAGACACAGTGCAAGATCTAAACCAGTCTAAGATTTAGCCACTGAGACCTATCCAGTTCTGGAACCGAACCAGCAGAATTTCATGTTTGACTCTGGCATAAGCAACACTTAAACCCAGCATGACAAGGGCAGAGAATTTTTCCTGTGTCTCTGTATAATGTGGGATAATTTAAGACAATTGCTGTTTCTGTGCTGTGGCAGGCTTGAAATCCAGAATGAAAAGTTTAATTTATTTGATTTGCATTTAGATAATCATTCAGCTGGATGCACACAACATTTTCAGTGATTTTGCCAAGAAAAGGGAGATTAGATATAGATTAATAATTAAAAAAAAAACACCAATCACAAGTCTACTGTTTTGGCATGAAATGTAGAAGGAGGCTGTTCACGTCAGACCAATACCAGAGCCAGTGAAAAAGTACGAAGTGTGAAGTCCATATACAGAGATGTACAGAGAGCCAATCAGAATGCAACTGGCAAAATCCTGACAGTTAGGATGCTGGCAGAGCATCTGTGGCTGATATTAGTAACCGCTTATCAAGTTCTGGGTTGCGGTGGCTCTGGAGGCGCAAGGCAGGAACTCACCCTGGAGGGGGCGCCAATTCATGGCAGGGTGACACACATTCACTCACACACTCGCACCTATGTACACTTCTGAGTAGCCAATCCACCTACCAACATGTTTTTTTAGACCTTGGGAGAAACCTTAGCACAGGGAGGAAACCCACACATCAAACACACAAGGGAGAACACCGGAGTAGGGCACAAACTCACAACTCCAAGAGCCTGGAGCTGTGTGACAGCGACACTACCTTAGTATATGTTAACATACCCCGAAGTAATCAGAGATCACAACATTAGAAATTTCAAACTCTTTAAATTATTAAAAATTCTGAAAATTTGAAAGTAATTGAACTGGATAATTGCTCTTCAACGGTACTCCCAAGTATTCAAATGTAGAATACTGCCCTAAAGATATCTGCTTACAGCAAAATGTTTTATGGGACAAACATGCAACCCCATCACTTCTCTTATTTACTCTAGAAACAAGCAAACAAAAAATAAAAAGTAAAAATTTGAAGATGCTTCATTTAGCACTACAACGCTATTCTTATCAAGCCATGTTAAGAAAAGAAAATCAAGAAAATAATCTTAGCTATTTCACTTTGTAAGTGAAAAACACATTCATTAGAGCTTTCTTGCTAACTTTACTCACACACTTCACTGGAATCAGATTGTTTGTTAAACCATAATTGAATATTTTGGCTTCTGATTTCTGATAATGGCAATGATCCAGCTACTGGAACTAACGAGAATGTAAAAATAACACAGAGCATGGATTCCAGAATGACTGTGTAGGAGAAGTTGAACAGTGTCTGCCAGCGTGCAAGCAGCTGTTTTGCAGTAATTCACCAATCTCCTCCAATTTTCTATTTAGGTAGTACTAAAAATACTATAATAATAATATGTCCAATGGTATTACATCCCACCATGCACAAACTCATTTTAGGAAAGTAAAGTTACAAACATTAGCCGTCTGTGTCAATGAATTTATTGATTTTGGAAGACATCTGATGTTTGTCTCATGTAATACTTTGTTTAATGAGTGTCCTCTAATCTGCAAACAAATTTGGAGCCAATATGCAGAAAAGGTAACATTAAAATCTATACTTAATACATATCATTTCAGTGGGGTGGATAGAGTAGCTGCTTAAAACCAAGCCAGCCAGTTTAACTAACATTAAAGTTCATTAACAACAAGCAACACTGTCATTAACCAGATATAAACTTCACTGTCTTCGGGAGTGAAATATGTTTTCTATATTTTTTAACAGACACTGCTATAGAGATATACAACTCTAAATGGTGACCAGTGAAAAAGAGACTGGAAAGCCTCATCTACAGAGAAACCTCATAGGTCTAATAAGCACAAGAGAGAAAACCAATCAGGATGTACAACCCGGATTCCAAAAAAGTTGGGACACTAAACAAATTGTGAATAAAAACTGAATGCAATGATGTGGAGATGGCAAATGTCAATATTTTATTCATAATAGAACATAGATGACAGATCAAAAGTTTAATCTGAGTAAATGTAACATTTTAAAGGAAAAATATGTTGATTCAATATTTCACAGTGTCAACAAATCCCCAAAAAGTTGGGACAAGTAGCAATAAGTGGCTGGAAAAAGGAAATTGAGCATATAACGAACAGCTGGAAGACCAATTAACACTAATTAGGTCAATTGACAACATGATTGGGTATAAAAAGAGCTTCTCAGAGTGTCAGTGTCTCTCTGGATTGGGTCACCAATTCCACCATTGTTGTGCAGAAAGATAGTGCAGCAATACCAGAATAGTGTTACCCAGCATAAAATAGCAAAGACGTTTAAGTTATCATCATCAACCGTGCATAACATCGTCAAAAGATTCAGAGAATATGAAACAATCGCTGTGTGTAAGGGTCAAGGCCGTAAAACTCTGGATGCTTGTGATCTCCGGGCCCTTAAATGTCACTGCACCTCAAACAGGAATGCCACTGTCAAGAAAATAACAGAATGGGCTCGGGAATACTTCCAGAAAGCATTGTCAGTGAACACAATCCACTGTGCCATCCGCTGTTGCCACCTGAAACTCTACAGTGCAAAGAGGAAGCCATTTCTAAGCAAGCTCCACAAGCTCAGATGTTTGTACTGGGCCAGGGGTCTTTTAAAATGGAGTGTGGCAAAATGGAAGACGGTTCTGTGGTCAGATGAGTCACGATTTGAAGATCTTTATGGAACACTGGGACGCAATGTCATCCGGACCAGAGAGGACAAGGATAACCCAAGTTGTTTTCAACGCTCCATTCAGAAGCCTGCATCACTGATGGTATGGGGTTGCATGAATGCTTGTGGCATGAACAGCTTGCATGTCTGGAAAGGCACCATTAATGCAGAGAACTATGTTCAGGTTCTAGAACAACATATGCTCCCATCTAGACGTCATCTCTTTCAGGGAAGACCCTGCATTTTTCAACAAGATAATGCCAGACCACATTCTGCAGCAATCACAACATCATGGCTACGTAAGAGAAGGATCCGGGTACTGAAATGGCCAGCCTGCATTTGCCTATAGAGAACATTTGGCGCATCATAAAGAGGAAGGTGCGACAAAGAAGGCCCAAGACGATTGAACAGTTAGAGGCCTGTATTAGACATGAATGGGAGAGCATTCCTATTTCTAAACTTGAGAAACTGGTCTCCTCTGTCCCCAGACGTCTGTTGAGTGTTGTAAGAAGAAGGGGGGGATGCCACACAGTGGTAAAAAATGGTCTTGTCCCAACTTTTTTGGGATTTGTTGACGCCATGAAATTTTGAAACAACATATTTTTCCCTTAAAATGATACATTCTCTCAGTTTAAACATTTGATCTGTGATTTGAGTTCTATTCTGAATAAAATATTAGATGTTGGCACCTCCACATCATTGCCTTCAGTTTTTGTTCACAATTTTAGTGTCCCAACTTTCTTTTGGAATCTGGTTTGTACACTGTCACTCTCACTGTGTGTGTGTTTATCACTCGCTCCTCACACTCCCTCTGAGAACAGCTGATTAAGCTAGTATAAATTGTTATCCAGAACGTAACACAGTTTAAAAATGTGAGAAATATAGCATGTCAGCAGTTCCAAATGATGTTGTACTACTTGTCTCCATGAGATTAAATTGTCATTGTGCTTATGTTCAATAAGCACATGGTTGCACATTTATTGTCACTTTTCTCATATCTCTCATCATTAAACAGAAAACCCAATATTACGCAGGAAAATATGTTAACATACATTCATTTATCTTCTGTTACTGCTTCATCTCAATCATGATTGGGGTGTGTCTGTAGCCTACCTAGAATAATTGAGCATATGGCAGGAAAATGATTTGGACAGGGCATCAGTCCATCAAAGGGCATCACACACTCACTAAATCACTCACAGATCATAGATCTGTGGCAGTTTAAACAATGACATTGACAATGACAATCCACATATGGATGTGTTTTTGGATTGCTGGAGGAAACTCACAAAGACAAGGAGAATACATCAAAATCCTAACAGACAGTGATTAGATGTCGAGATTGAACCCAGAACACTGAGATCCTGGGGCTGTCTGGCACTAGTTGACACATCGCCATTACACCTGTCACTGTACAATTTCTGATTATTTACGATTAGCCAAAGCTGAGGATTTTCCAACAAGAAATGAACCTCATCTCTTTTCCTGTTTGGGAGGCTTGAGTTTTGGCTTAAGTTATCTGGCTTAAGGGTGGCACAGTGGTACAGCAGGTAGTGTCGCAGTCACACAGCTCCAGGGACCTGGAGGTTGTGGGTTCAAGCCCTGCTCTGGGTGACTGTTTATGAGGAGTCTGGTGTTTCCTCCCATGGTTCAAAAACACATGTTGGTAGGGGAATTGACAACTCAAAAGTGTCTGTATGTGTCACCCTGGGAAGGACTTGTGCCCAATGATTCTGGGTAGGCTCCAGACCCGCTGAGACCCTGAACTGGATAAGCAGTTACAGACAATGAATTAATGGATCTGGCTTATTCCAGCACCTCTCAACCAAAAAGGATGTTATTTATTTGTCTGGCAAAGTGAAAAATTTTAATGCATCATTCCCAACAATCAAAACTGACAAAATTCTATTCAACTTACTAATAATATTGACAGTAATAATAATAATAATTCTAACTAATTATTTGTGTAGCAAGTGGTGTTATGTGAGCCTTATGTCCATCTGTTGGTGAGCCATAAAGTGTCTTGACAGAGGCGGACACAGCTGGATCTGTCCAGTTTTAGTGATAGTTTGCGCCTCCAGATTTCTCTCAAGCATTGTTTTCCGGGAAGAGGCAAAGGGTGACTGGTAAATGAAGAATGTGGTCTCTAAATCAAAAATTAAATCTCTTATTCTGTAAAATGATTTGTTATTCATGCTTTTTGTGACCAAACGTTTTTTAAAAAATGTTAATAGGTAGTTTTTTCCTCTTAACTGCAGTAACAGCCTGTACTCTTCAGAAAAGTTTTAGAGAGTAGATGTTGTGAGGATCTTTTGGTTTAAAGCATAAGCAAAAACATTTTCTTATGCTGGATGATTAGTACTGGATGCCAAATTAACCCAAACGAATTAGATGGAGCACCCTCATTCCAGAGAACTTGGTTCCAAAGCTCAGTGGTGTGGGGTGTTATCCTTTCTACCTGACACTTCGCATTCAGCATGTTGACATATTGTTTATATTGTCATACTGATATATTGTGCGGCTCCTAAGATTCTCATTTATTTTGTTCTTATGCTTGTTTTTATTTTTATTCTTATTTATTTTTGTCTTTTTTTAAATGGAAATTATAAACTGCAAAACTGATCACTTGGAGGAATTACTGTAGCTGAATTAATTCTGTATGAGGTTTTTACTTTCAGCTAGAAGGCATCTACAGCCCCCTAATTAATAGTGTTGTTAAAAGGTAAAGTAGACATGCTCCTACACCTGTATTTTTTCATGAGTGGCATAAAAATTAAAATGCATATTAACAGAACATCCCAACATTAAACCTTTTGTACTGTTTCCTACTGAATGCTGCTTGAACAAGTTTTTACTAATCAATTCTTTTTCATGAAACATCCTGAAGCTTTTATCACAGAGTTTTAAAACGCCTAATACATATGGCACTGGAATGAGAGCACATTTAGTACTTTGCAAAATCTGGCTAATTCCAGGGGTATTTGTGTGTAAAATGAGCAGCAATTAGGTCCTCTATTTTTTCCCTTCCTCTCGGCTCAATGGTCTTGAAGTGAGACATGATGCTGAATCGTTATTGTTCACCTAAGAGCGGAAGAACAGCAACTAAAAGCTTGTTAAAAGCTAAACAAATAGAAGAGCGTCTCTTTAATGACAGAGACAGGGCTCCGAATAACAGGGCTATCTTCTCCTGAGCGGACTTCCTCTGCAAAACCACACATACACACGTACAAGTCAATGTTAAATGCATCGTGCTATACGAGGCATGAAAAGCCACATTTTATCCACCAATGATGAAAGCGTGGCCAGGTGTCATTTCACACCTTATGTACTTTACTAAGTTTCCAGCACTCAGGAAAGATGAGCAGGTTGCAGGTGTCAGTTCCATAGCTCTTATCTCCAGTTTTAATGGCCATATAAGTGACTTTCCATTGGAAGTATTGAAGAATACAACTCTCCACTCTTAAATTTGGGTTATAAAATAACAGCAAGAGTTTAACCAAAAATTAGTTTGCACACAAAGGTAGTTCTCCAGAACTGCTCTATTTTCTGGGGTGATGAAGCTCTGTTCAATATTTCTGGAAGGAGTTGAGATGCTGTGTGAGATCTAGAACTAATTATCCATCAGAACCTGGCCTCACTAATGCTCCTGTGGCTGAATGCCATCAGATCAACGAACAAATATTAAAAATTTATTTCAGAAGAAAAAGTATATGACTGTGTTCACAAATGTCTGGTAATATGGTATAACTCAGAGGATCCAGAAAAATAAGGATAAGAATATGTATAACCAATAGAGACATTTTATTATGGGATTCGTTTGATTCCTTATATGGCTGTGACTGATTTCTGAATGTTGCGGTGCAGTGGGGCAACAGGTAGTTTCAATGTCACACAGCTGGGGTTGTGGGTTCAAACCCTGCTTTGGGGGACTGCGTATGAGGAGCTTGAAGTGTGCTCCCTGTGTCCACGTGGGTTTCCTCCCATGGTCCAAAAAAAACCACACATTGGTAGGTGGATTGGCTACTCAAAAGTGTCCCTGGATGTGAGCTAATTTGTGAGTGTGTCTTGCCCTACGAAAGACTGGCGCCCCCTCCAGGGTGTCCCTACCTTGTGCCTAGTAATTCCGGGTAGGCTTCGGTTCCGCAACCGCAACCCTGAACTGGATAAGCAGATAAGTGAATGAATGACTTCAGAATGAGACTTAAGATTAGGTTTATTACTTGAATGTAAATGGGCAGGGCTCAACTGTATCAGCCTGTAAAGGCAAAGACTCTTGATAAGCATTCGTGTGTGCTCCATTTCCTCATGTTCTTGTTGAAGTCATCTTCTAAGATCCATCCCACAATTCCAGAACACACACACAGTGAACGGTTAGAGTCCCTGAATATTGGTCTTAATCCCCCATAAATAAAAATTATGCTTAGGTTCTTGACTTGCCAAAGAGAACAACCTTAAAATCCCAACATTCACTGCAGCATCTATTGTGTTCTTGCAAAGTGACATACAACTCCATTTTTGTGTGCAATTATATATACAATTACATTGCTTTTTGGTCACGTCCCAAAAACAGTAAATTCAAAAGAGGCTGTTTTTACAGCTAACCCTGCATATATAGACTGGGGCTTGTATAGTAATGTATTTCTTAATTACCAAAAAGTCATTTTTTTAAACACTAAATCAAAAAATTTTCTATATTAAAAAAAAATTCATAAAGGCTGATCTCAAACTCTTCTGTGGCCTCTTCTGTGGCCTGTGGGGGAAGGGGGGGAAAAAAGTCCACACACTGTGAGATGTTATGATTAATTTGCATTGCAAAGCTATCTCTGCCCGAGTGGGTTTAACACTGGAGACTTTAGTCTTAAACTCACATAGCTATTCACATCTCCATCCAAAAATGCATTTAGCCACGAGCAAACATCTCAAACACTGTTTAACGTCAGCTGCAATGTGTCAAATAAGGGCATGGTCCCCAGTATTTTTCAACAGAGAATACAAATAGTAGGAAATATAGATGAAAAATGTCTTAGCATTCAGTTATACTTCATTTACTGTATATAGGACTAGTGGAAGTCTCCTAGCGGAATGAGATGAGCCAATTCAATTCAAATCAATAGCGCTCTCTTGTGGAAAGGCATGACACTCAAACAAAAAACAACTTGTCTGATGCTGTTTTGTAAGCGAGGAGTAGGGCAGTGTCTATTCACCAACTAAATCCTCACTGATTGAGATGCATCTTCTCAATGAATTTGCAGTGAATTCAGTAGTTTCCCTGTTGATGCATATTTTATTTTTTTCAGTAAGAATATACATTCCTACATAAAAATGTTATTCACTTTTGGCAGTTTTAATCTTTTAGCTGATTGTTGTATTTATTTTTATTAAATGACTTATTTATTTACAGCTTCTTAGTCTAAACAGGGGTTTATTACTTTATCTTTTTTTCCAGTTAAATATTTTGAAACCTTTAATGTCTTCGCATGGCTTTTTATTTAACAACTGATATTTATTTACTTTAAAAACAAACTACTATTTCTGCAAGTTGACTTCTAAGGTAAATATCAATATAACCAACTGATTACATGCTTAAGAATATAATCAACAATTCTAGACTCTGTGGGAAGGGAAGAATGTCAAGAGGATTCAAGGACAGTTTTGGCAACAGGCAAAAAAGAAAAAGGCTTGCTTCCAGAATGTGAAAGTATTATTGAGGCTAAATCTTTGGCAACAAGGAAGAAAGTTGAATTAAAGCATTTGACTAATCACATTATATTAATTATGACTATATTATATTAAATTATATTAAAATAAAAGCTGAACTTTAAAAAGGAATGTTCCAGGTTCCTCCCTGGATTGGGACCTTATCGTGGCGGAAGGGCTTGTGGGATCTCATGACCACCAAGGCTATGTCGCCAGAAGCTGGAGTGAAGATCCAGACATGATACAAGAAGCATCCCTATGAGTACAATAGTTAGAATTAAGTGTACCCTGCTCGGGAGAGGGTTACCCGGGACCTACCGCTGGTGCCAGGCCTGGGGGTAGTGTCTGACGGCGAGTGCCTGGTGGCCAGGAAGCCAGCGTGACACGGCTGGGCTCAGCCCGAAAAGGCAGCATGGGAGGATCATGTGGGCTCACCAGCCGAACGATCCAGAGTAGGGGTGCGATGCCATGCCCGTCGGGTACAGAACGGGGGCAAAGGGGCCCCTGGCATGATGGAGCTTGTCAGCAAAACCCAGTTCTTGGTACATGGAATGTAACCTCACTGGTGGGTGGGGAAGAGCCAGAGCTGGTGCATGAGGTTGAGAAATACCAGCTAGATATAGTTGGACTCACCTCTACACACTGTGTGGGCTCAGGAACCAAACTCCTCGACAGGGGTTGGTCTCTCTCCTACTCAGAAGTTACACAGGGTGAGAGGCGCTGGGCAGGTGTGGGGATACTCACAAGTCCCCAGCTGGTGGCTGTACAGTTGGTGTTCGTCCTAATAAATGACATAGTCGTTTCAATGCTGAGATGTCAACCGATTTCCATCTGGTGGTGAATTGGATCCAATGGCAGGGGAAGACAGACCTGGTAGGCCCAAACGTATAGTAAGGGTGTGCTGGGAAAAGCTGGCAGAGGACTCTGTCTGGATGGATTTCAACTCTCACCTCTGAGAGAACTTCTCACATGTTCGGGAAAAGGTAGGTGGACTGGAGTCTGAATGGACCCTGTTCTGGACTTCCATTGTGGAAGCATCTGCATGTAGCTGTGGTCAAAAACTTGTCGGTGCCTATTATGGCAGCAACCCAAGAACCCGTTGGCTCGGGGAACTTCAGATTCCCCAGATAGGAATTTTCACAGATAATTAAGGGGGCGTGGGAATTTCTGCTGTTTCTGGCTTCTTGTTTCTGGAACTGAGAACCAAGTGAAGGAGTTCAAGTATCTCGGGTTCTTGTTCACGAGTGATGGGAAGAGGAATAGTGAAATTGACTGTAGGTTAGGTGCAGCGTCTGCAGTAATGCGGTCACTGTACTGGATCGCTGTGGTGAAGAGAGAGCTCAGCCATAAAGCAAAACTCTCAATTTACTGGTCAGTCTATGCACCCACTCTCAACTATGGTCATGAGGTCTGGATAATGACTGAAAGAACGAGATTGCGGATACAAACAGCTGAAATGAGCTTTCTCCAATGGGTTGCTGGGCGTACTCTCCATGATCAGGTGAGGAGCTCAGTGATAAGGGAGGAGCTCAGAGTAGAGTCACTGCTCCTTGGCATTGAGAGGAGTTAGTTGTGGTGGTTCGGGCATTTGGTAATGATGCCTCCTGGACTCCTCCCACTGGAGGTATACCAGGCACGTCCAACTGGAAGGAGGTCCCGGGACACGCTGGAGGGATTATATCTCCCGGCTGGCCTGGGAACGCCTGGGGATCCCTCAGGAGGAGCTGGTGGAAGTTGGGGGGACAGAGTTGTTTGGGCTGCTTTGTTTGCCCTGTTGCCACCGCAACCATGAAATGGTTACTTTTCAGGAAGATTATTTTTGATAATTAAAATTCAACTAAACAAAAATCAAGTTTTTTTTTTTTTAAGTGTGTGTTCAGACTTGTCAGTTTTGCGGTTCTTAAAATCAAGTGTTTTGAACTCTGTTTTGAACAAACAGTTTCTAAATGAACTATGCAATAATAAACAACAAACAATGATCCCCTAACATCATCTCTCTGTAGCATAGCAGCTCTAGTTCATGCTTTGGAGGAATTTCTGGTGCTGTTTTGACTCCTTCGTCCATTTTATCAACCCTCAATTTGTAAAACTACCTCCATTTACTGGAGGTACAACTGACAACTCGCTCGAAAGTCATATGCTTCATGTCACTTTTTTATTTGATTTGGTTTAATTGTAAAAAGTGTGAACATGAACTAAACCAAACCTTAACAATGTTTCAGTTTCTGAACACATTTTAAAACACAAACCTGGCTCAATGCCAGTTAGTTAGTCAGAAATATTCTGGATTAAGTTCCAAACAGCCTCACAGTTCAGGTTTGTTTCCAGTTCTCATTGCTTTGTAAATGTGAATATCCCTTTGTTGGTCATAATGAACTTCCTGGACGGAGAACAGTGTTCCCAACATGCTCAGGAATCGCTGGTCTCTCTCATAGCGGATACGACAGGAGAGCAGAACCTCTGTGCTCTCTGAGCTCAGGTGTTCCAAAGTCCGGAGAAGGGCAGGAAATGTCTCCTCTAGGTAAACGATATCCGCTCCGAGAATGAGGTCATACCCTCCTGAGGGATAGAGCTCCAGTCCTTCTCCCCAGGTGAGCTCAGACACCTGTACTGCACCCTGCAGGTCCAGAGGAATGTTTTCCCGCACATTGGCACTCAGAAATTCAAGAGCAGGCTTCCGGTCCGTGATCTTCACTTTTGCTCCTGAAAAGAGGGCAAAGATAATGTGTAGCATATTAATAGTAAGAAAACTGTTAAAAAATAAAATAATGACCACAGTATAAGGAAGTACTTGGACTGAGGAATCACAACAAGAAGTCTTAAAATGTTCTGAGTGGAAATCAATTTTATTCACTATCAAATCTGTACTTTTTAGTTTTGTTCCATGTATATTTCTGCTCACTTATGGGAAAGTATAGTGAGGCATTCAACTGATTAAGTTGAGTTACATAGTACTACGCAAAAATGTTTTAGTTTGAGAAAATGAAATTTAAAAAGCTAGTATCTTATATTCTAAGCAGTAAGAGATTATTGGTGATTAATGTGTGTCAATGTATTGGTTTAACCTTTAAATTCTCTCCTTGTGGCTGTGCAGTTTTATTTTTATCATTACACTAAATAAAGTGTGCTGTTTATTTCACAAATTCATACGATCAAGAAAATCATCTGGAAACAACTTTTTTTCTTCACAGTCGCTCACAAAATTATTTTAGAAAAGAATATCTTATTTTGTATTATATATAATTTTTATAAAAGCACCACTCTTATTTAGAAGATACATTATATTAATTAATTATCATTTTAAGGGTCTAAGACATTTGCACACTACTACGCATTTGCTTAATTTGCCCTGCACGATTCTGCAAAAGGTGGGGGAAGCTGCACGGAAGGTAAAGGCATTATATTCTTGACACAAGCTCCTTCTATGAGTTTTGCCCCATTTGAATCTCTGTGGTCTCTCATAGAGGGACAAATGCCTGTAGATTTGGTCCTGATTTCATTGAATGTGCTTGTAGTTGTGAAGCATGTTATAAAACACTGGAGGTGCATTTAAGCCCTCAATCATCATCAAGCATCATCTCAGGACGCACAAGACTCAAACACTGAGATTCTATCATTTTGGCACACACACCCTAGAGTCACCTTACAGACTTTAAACTCATCCAGTAACTGTCTGACTACACGAATAACAAAATAATTCATCAAGCAATTGCCCTTTAACTACTGGAAGTTGCTCTGAATAACAGGTTGTATTAGGAAGAGGAATGTTTTGTGGCATTTTGTTTTGTGAATAATCGTTTCATTATTAATTTATTCTTTATTGTTTTACTTCATGCATTTTTATTAACTTTTATTTAAAGTTCATCCATGTTGGATGACACTTTCAGTCATTATGCACACTTTACACATTTTCAGGAGCATGTGTAAATTTGGTTCGTACCTGTGAAAATTGAGACTATGAGCATTTGATTAATCTGGATATTTACGAAAAAATGTGATTTATGAACGAGTTACATGCAATCGTCCTGCTCGCATTTCATGAATGAGGCCTAATAATTCCAGGCAGGCTGCGGGCCCACCATGACTCTGAACTGGATAAGCAGTTACAGATGATGAATGAATGAGAACCAGACTGGCTTAAAACAATGCAACCAATTAATTTGCATAGGGTGAAAATCTGCTGGACAACTTCTGCAAGGTTCTAGTTATAACCAAAGCAACAATTATGCACTCACCAAGAAGTGCAGCCACTATTCCCACCAATCCAGTTCCAGCTCCCAACTCAATAACAGTCTTTCCTTTCAGATCAACATGACCAAGCTCCAGATACATACACAGCACCACAGCCTGAAAATGAAAAAAAGATTTAAGAAGAAAAATGGATGCACCTATTTACATGACTATGAGCAGAATAGTAATAAAAGCTAAATATATCTCTCTTTTTTCCAGACATATTGTAAATCAGAGTTGTACCATTTGTCACAACATTTAAAAATGGAAGAGTAACTACCTTGAGGATTGAGGTTTGAGTCAGTACCCAAGTAAACATAAGAACTAATTACATCAAGGTACTTTGCCTTGAGTCCAAATGTTTAACCACAGTCCTGATTAATGTCCTAGTCTAATGTTATGCGATGAATATTCAAGATTAAGTGATACAATTGTATGAGTATAAACAATTTTTTCAGCATTATTGGCTATCTTATATTATAATAATATATGTATGAATTGTCATTATGGGGTTAAGGATTATTGTCTTAACATTACTATAATATTTTTATCTCACAGCATCCCACACGACGGCAGCCACTCCAAGTCGATTCCAGTCCTGAGACAGCTGAATCCGATGTGAAGCAAAATAAAACTCAGCTGAAGAGCTGTGGATTTTGGAGAGAGCAGGCACCACATTCTCATCATATGGCACCAATGCCATAACAATAGAACCAGAGACTCTGCTTAAAAAACACAGGAGAAAAAAATAAATGGCACAGGATAGAGACATTCAAAATATCACCTGCAGTGTTTAGACCACATTCATTTAATCCAAATATTTGTGAAAATTCCTTATAATTTAGTGAATTCAGTCACATTACGTTGCAACAGTGCTCAACTGGAAACAAAGCTGGTATAATTTTTTTCTTACAAAGATTGTAAGAAAAGCATGTCATAGGATACTGTGGAGTAGCTGCACATAAACCTAATGTCAAGTAAGAGACATATAAAGCCCTTCCAGCATTGACCCTTAAATCAGTGGAGCTGTATTCTCTTAAACAATTGAAAACTTTTGGCATAAATTGTTTAGGATGAGCTGTGATCTAAAACTAATCATCCAACATGATTTCTCTAACGCTATCATGGCTGAATGCCATCAAGTTCTTCTCATCGGTTATTTAACTCTACTTTCCTTATTTTTAAGTGAAATAAAACACTAAAGCTTTAAACTGAGGATAAAGCATTAAACAAAACGTCAAGATTTTTTCAGTTGTCAGATAACTTAATCTCAACATTAAGCTTGTCGGAGCTGACAGATTTTTCAGTTTGATCAGCCATTTTCTGGGCTTAAATTATGTAGATACTACAGCTAGCTACTTTGAGAGATACACCACAGGAGAACCACCTCAACGAGGTGAAAGCCCACAAAACATAGGCATTGTAGCTATGTAAACGCGAAGGACAAACACACCATCGCAAAAACATACCTTTTCACTCACTAATTTAGCTAGTGATACATGTTTACTCGTAAAAGAAAAGTTACTTGATTAGATTATACTTTAGTACAGTACGTGGAACTGAGTAAAAAAACAAACTAGCCATAAATGCTAAGAGTACCTCGGGTTATAGCTATTCCGAAGAAAAATACGAATGGTTTCTGACTGATTTTAAGAAGACACTACGAAGAACCTGTAATATCTGGCCAAAATAAATACATTTCTTGGGCTGTGTTCTCTCAAACAAGAAGATTAATCTAAATGTTCATCCTTTGCTCATTCAAAACACAGCCTGTGTTCAGTCTTCAGAGAAACAGCGCAAAGCCGCCATCTGCAGTTCAGGAGGATAAATAGCACCTTCACAAAAGCTTTTAAAACAGGTATCAGTACATATATTTTTATATTCTATCCAAAATAACCTTAGGATTATTAAAAGGAGTACCATTTAATCCATTTAATAATTTCTAAACATGTGCATGGGACATACAGTGGCAAACAGTTTGGGCAATATTCCCTGGGCAAATATCCCTAGATTTGTGTGTGTGTGTGTGTGTGTAAGAACTTTTCTGAGAATATTGTTTTGACTGCAATGTTCCATTAATATTTTAACATGAATTTTGTTGTTGTTATTGTATTCCCAGAATGTTCATTTTAAAAGTAGGATCACATTCTCTAAAAACATCTTATATTATTTGGTGATAATTGTATTAGGCCCTAAAACCTTTTCAGAGCTACAGGTTGTTTTGAATGTTTTTCTTGAATGTAGGATAAAATACTCTTTATTCTCATTTAGCAATAACATTGTTACAACATTATCCTAAATTGTGTTTCTTTAAAACTTTATTAGGTAAAATAGCGAACGTTGTGGGACATTGTGGCTTTCATATAATAAGTTGATTTCTTATAAGCACAAATATTGATTACAAAGTGAACTAGATGTTTAAATTGACATTTATTTATTAAAATGGAATAAAAATGAATTAAAAGTAACCATTATTTATTAAGCTGTAAATTTTACTTCAGGTTTGGGGACAAAACTGGGCCATTTTCTTGTTGAGAATCTGTAGATTGATAGGTTGCTTCAATGTCATTGCATAGAGTAAAAAGAAATGGGATAGCAATGCTAACGGTGCATTAGACAAGATATTTATTAGGTAAAGAAGCTATATAAAGTGCAAGTAGCAGATAAAAAGTCTGTATAATACTTAATTATATATATTAAAAAAATTATTAAATGAAGGTGACAGCTGTGATAATGCACATGAACATATAAAATATTGCCCATGAAGTGGGTGCCAGTAAGTGTAAACAGTAATAAACGTATTGAGGTGTGGTACAGATAATCAGTTCCTGTAAACTCAGTGTCCGTGTCAGTGCAGGCAGTGTGTGTGTGTATCATTATCAGTGTGGTTTCCCTACTGATGCAGCGCGAGATTAATATGTCTTCCTGGGAGGGCACTGAGCAGCCGATGACCTTCTGGGCTGTACCAATGACTATCTGAAGGGCTCCCCTATCCACCGTTAAACCGGTCTGATTCACCACCTGTAGGTGCAATACTTGCAATGAAGCTGCAGTAGTAAAACACCATGATCTTTTATTGCAGATTTTTTTTCTTGAGGATCCTCAGTAATTGGAATTGCTGCTGTGCCTTTTTTTAATTAATGAGGCGGTCCTGGAAAGGTCTTTACCAATGTATGTATCTAGGACCCTGAAATCATGGACTGTTGATATATAGGTGGTTTGTGCTTGTTTTATTTGTTTTTTTTCTGAAGTCTATATTCTTTTGGTTTTTGAGGTATTCAGGGCAAAAATGTTGTCTGAGCACATCATGATGGCCTCATCTCTTCTTGAAATAAGTCCAGATAGATATATACATACATACATACATACATACATACTTTATTGACCCCAGAGGGAAATTCAAGAGTCATGTCATTTGCGAATTTTATGATGGTGTGGGTGGGATGGGTGGAAAGTACGGAACGATGCTCAATACATAGCCCTGTGGAGTGACAGTGCTGAGTATGATGGTGGTGGAGCAGTGGTGGCATAGCCTGACAAATGTTCCTTTAACCTGTGCAAATAACTGAGAACTCTCACTTAGGTATGCTAACATTGGTAGTGGTGATAAGAGCTCCAAAGAACCTGATAAGAAGTTTCAGCTGAAAATTCCCACGTAACAAGTATGTACTGTCTACATATTGGATAGGGAGAAGACCCAATGGCCTATGCCTCTATAACCCATAATTTAGCTTTAAACTGAACTTTAGAATTGATTTGATTTCATTCATTCATTCATTATCTGTAACCACTTATCCAATTCAGGGTCGTGGTGGGTCCAGAGCCTTCTGAATCATTGGGCGCAAGGCGGGAATACACCCTGGAGGGGGCGCCAGTCATTCACAGGGCAACACACACAGTCACACACACCTATGGACTCGCCAATCCACCTACCAACGTGTGTTTTTGGACTGTGGGAGGAAACCGGAGCACCCGGAGGAAACCCACGCGGACATGAGGAGAACACACCAACTCCTCACAGACAGTCACCTGGACCAGGAATCGAACCCACAACCTCCAGGTCCCTGGAGCTGTGTGACTGCGACACTACCTGCTGCGCCACCGCGTCACCCTTGATTTGATTTATTGCTAATTATTTATTAATTGCAATGCTAATCATTATAATAAATTCTAATGCTTTTACACATGTTCTTTCAATATTATTTCATATGTAATAACTTGTTTAAAAAATGTAGATGAAAATGAGATTTTATTCCACATTTTAGAATAGTTTGAGATGATTTTATTTAATATCAGCTTTACTTCAGCACCTGCCATACAGTTCAGAGGCCAAAAATCTTATAATTGCACAAATTATGAATATATTAGAATAAAATTGTCATTAAATTGGCATCTATTTGAAAAAAAGCAACAATGCATATTTTGCCAAAACACAGAGCTCATCACACAGCAAGTAGAGCTGTTAAGTCTTTCAAAGTGCATTTCAAACTAGCATAGAGGATTATAGCATGTGATACTCTGAGGTACATTTGTCCCTCGGTTTTACAGTTAAAAAATAATAATAAAAGGTTTTGCTTCACATGGACATTACAAAGCATATTAGCTGTTTGATCAATCATAGAGACTGGGAATAACAACTGGTTAGCAGATAATCAGAAGTTGTGTCTAGAAAATTAAACAACTAAAAGCAAAACCATAAAAACCTTAAATATTCACACCCAATGCCTTTTCAGTAAACCTGCCCTTTATAGTATCTAGCTGGATAACCTGAAATAACATCATTATATTGCTGCAGCATATTGAAAATATACTTTAAGTTTAAGATATCTACAAAGGTTTGGAGAACACAGTTTTGCAGTTGGTTTAAGGCTGTTTACACTAGGGCGTTTTAATATCCATCAAAAACAAATGGACAATATTGCTAATTTGACTAGTTTGTTAAAATATTTACTAACCATCGTTTGTCACTTAGGTTTAAGGACAAAGTAATAGTCTAAAGTGATATTTATCAGATTTGCTTACAATTAAGATAAAACCATGCTTGATTTTTTAGCAAGAGAGTTTGTAGTATTTCAATTTAGACACAAGGTTATTTCTGGCAAACCATGGGTTCTGGACAATTCTAAATAAATTAGAATATCATCAAAAATTGATTTCAAAAAGTGAAAACTAATATTAAATAGATATATTACAAACAGAGTGATCTATTTCAAGCGTTTATTTCTTTTAATGCTGATAATTGTGGCTAACAGCCAATGAAAACCCAAAAGCCATTATCTCAGAACAATACAGAATTGTTGGCCTGCTGAAAAGCATGTACAGTGTATGTACTCAAAACTTGGTCGGGGCTCCTTCTGCATGAAGGCATGGCATGCGTGGCATGGAGGCGATCAGCCTTTGGCACTACTGAGGTGTTTTGGAAGCCCAGGTTGCTTTGATAGCAGCCTTCAGCTCATCTGCATTGTTGAGTGGGGTGCCTCTCGCATCTTCCTCTTGACACCTAGTTCAGGTGAGTTTGCTGGCCAGTTAAGCACACTGATACTGTGGTTATTAAACCAGGTATTGGTACTTTTGGGAGTGTGGAGAGGTACAATGACCTGCTGGAAAATTAAATTCACATCTCCATAAAGCTTGTCAGTAGAGAGAAGCATGAAGTGCTCTAAAATGCCCTGGTAGGTGGCTGCGCTGACTTTGAACTTGATAAAACACAGCGGACCAACACTAGCAGATGACATGGCTCTTCCTCCAGACTCTGGGACCAAAATTTACTTTCATCCGAAAACAAGACTTTGGATCACTAAGCAACTGTCCAGTCCTTTTTCTCCTGGGCACAGGTAAGACACTTCTGGTGTTGTCTCTGGGTCATGAGTGGCTTGACACAAGGAATGGAACAGTTGTAGCCTATGTCCTGGATACACCTGTGTGTGGTGGCTCTTGAAGCATTGACTCCAGCAGCAGTCTGTTCCTTGTGAATCTCCCACAAATTTTTGAATGGCCTTTTCTTGACAGTCCTTTCAAGGCCTATCCCTGTTGCCATTTCATGTTTTTCTACCACACGTTTTCCTTCTTTCAACTTTCCATTAATTTGCTTGACTACAGCAGGAGGGTGTCAATGACTGCTTTCTGGACATCTGTCAAGTCATCGGTCTTCCCCATGATTGTGTAGCCTACTGAACCAGACTAAGGGACCATTTTAAAGGCTTAGGAAAACAATGCTGGTGTTTTGTGTTAATTATTCTAATTTTCTGATTGACTTTCGGGTTGGGTTTTCATTGGCTGTAAGCCATAATCATCAACACTAAAAGAAATAAACATCTATATGAGTTTCACTTTTTGATTTGAAATACTAAAATAAACATTTTTATGATATTTTTTGAGATGCACATATATATATATATATATATATATATATATATATAACTGAATCTTTTTATAATGATTTCATACATGATACATGTTTTTCATGGGACAGAGCTATATATATATATATATATATATATATATATATATATATATATATATATATATATATATATATATATATATATTGTTTATATATCTTGTCGCTGTCCAATGACAGTGTTGGTATTTGTAAGAAACCTATATGTGTGATACATAAAACATGACATGACTTTAACCTTGGACAATCACATAATTGACGGTTCAAACTGCTACTTATACGAGTCTAGTCTCTGTAGCTTTTGATATAAGCTGTCCTGGTATCTAAGGTAATCAACGCATTTTCTGTTCAGTAAACCTAAAGGCATCCAATGACTAAACAAAAGTGATAGTAGAAATCTCAAGATCTGGCTGTGTTTGCAATTTTTTTTTTTATATTGTTGACACAGTGAAGCTCACTGGGGTGTAAAATTTGATTTCTCTTCTTATTTCTCCAAGCAGTAGATGCACTTTTATTTTCCAATTTTGATAAGGAAAACTGGAGTCCAAAGCTCATATCTAGCCTACATTTGCAGTGGATATTTATTTTAATTTTAAACAAACTGACATTTTCATTAACCTTGCAACTAATGTGACAACTTTGCCAAACCCCCTTGTATAATTCTCTCAGCTGGAAATTCTCATCAAGAATGATATGGTTTGCAAATAATTTTCTGCAGCCGTATTACAGAAGCTTCTTATCTTTAATTCATATTCATGTGACAGAAGAAAAATCTGCACTGTGACTGCTGTGAAGCTCATAATTGAAACTTGAACACAACATTAACAGAAAAGTAATTAAATTAGATTAGTAATTATATATGAAAAAAGGTAAGACATATGAACTGATTATTTTCTCCCTCTGCTGCCTAATGAGGTCATCACAACTTTATTTGTAACAGAAATAAAAATTGTAATGGAAACTGTCCAAACTTCTTTTTTTTCCATCATTTTTTTCCAAAACATTTTTTTTGGTGTTGTTTACTGAAAAAACATCTGTTTGGTGACAAAAAAGACATAATGGTAATAAAGAATTAAATAATGAAATTCAATTAAATCTAGAATAACTGATGGGATTTGGATAGTGTTTAGGAAATTATGGAGTTAAGACACTTTTCTAAAATATTTTTCTTATCTGGAGAAGTGCTAGTGAAAGAGCTGTTGTTCTGTAATAGATATTGTCCTAAATTTTATATTATGGATATGGTGACTAAACAGATAAGATTTCAGAGCTTATGTTATATGGGCAAGTTTTGTATTATATCTTTTATTATAGATTTCTCAATTACTTAATTAACATAGAACCTTCCATTTGGAGGTGGGGTTTGGCAATGTTGTTGGCTAGCATTTTGGAGCAATGATAAGTAGCATGAGTGTTCACAAAGTGCAAATATATATATATATATATATATATATATATATATATATATATATATATATATATATATTTCTGATTCACGGAAGTCCATGATGTAACCACAGTGATATCATGTCCCATTCTCCAGGAAGTCCTCTAATGAAGGTTAAATGTGGCGTTGTCATCATGACGACTGCAATCCTTTGCTGTCAGGTCACTGAGTGATAGTAGGGATGCTGCGAGACCGTTTCATGACTAGGCGAACCTCCACATCTGGCAGAGTGTCCTGTTTAATTTGCCCACAGCCTTCATCTGCAACCGCCATGTGCAAGTCAAAGCGTAGAGACACAGACTTCTTCCTTAGCTTTGGGTTCCCTTTAAAAAATGAGCCTTCCCACTGTTTAATCACTTTATCGATCTTCTCTGTTCTGTAATACACACCCACACACACAGAGAGAGAGAGAGAGAGAGAGAGAGAGAGAGAGAGAAAGAAAGAAAGAAAGAAAGAAAGAAAGAAAGAAAGAACAGTTAATTGAAAATATTGCTAAAATATTTTTCAGTTATCCTGAGGTAATCAAGACTAAATGGTGGGAATAAATGCAGTATACTGTAAAATACATGTCCTGGGGCAGTGGAGATACAGCTGTGTGGTTATGGATAATGTATTATTTTTCAGGACATTTGAGGGTTTTTAACATATTACATATCGAGTCTATAGACCAATTAGGGGCGATGCTCAACCAAAGAGGTGGAGGAGCCACCATGCTTCGGCGCCTAATAGACGCACACAGAGAGGACACAGACAGTTTTATATATCAACAGCAATCAAAATAAATAACAATAACGAAATGATAAATTTTGTATTTACTTACTCCACTCGCCCATGTCCCTCTGCACTTTCTTGAAGCACATTTCCGTCCACAATCTCCTGTGTCTTCACTGTGCAAATCTCTCCATCTCTGCTGCCTACAGGCTCTGAGAAAAATTATACAGACAATACATAGAGAGATACCCAGTCATTCTTTACATCTAGCTGTTTTTTTTTCATTTTCTGTTTTTTAGATTTTATAATTATTATTATTAATATTATTATTATTATTATTATTATTATTACTTTTATCAATATTGACAGTTATATTTGAATGGGAAAATGAAGACAATGCAAACGAGTTTCCCTTTAAGAAATATGAAGTCATTGCTTAAATCTGAAACAACATTTGAAAGCTGAGCACCCTTGGAGGAGAACACATCAATTGTTTTACCTAGTTTTGATACATTAACATCTGGGTGATATCCAGATACAACCGTTACACCATAAATTATGTGTGTATTTGTTTGTGAAGACCTGTGAGGATGACACGGCTGCCCTGCCGCTGTAGTGTTGCTCCATGTTTGTTTGATGTCTCAGTGATTGTGCCATCTTCAAAAGAACCGTTGCACACTCCGTTCTGCTCCAACACACACACAGAACCTCTCCAGGGCTTCAGCTTCACTGTCTGCCCATCCTTACTCAGGAACCTGCAGAAAGAGAGAGAGAGAGAGAGAGAGAGAGAGAGAGAGAGAGAGAGAGAGAGAGAGAGAGAGAGAGAGAGAGAGAGAGAGAACACTGTACTTCAATATACTGGTCGGTGTATTCGAAAGCAATTTATTCCTACTTCCACTTACTTTCCCCTTTATTAGAAATAACATTTTCTTTTGTAATGAGAAATCAAAGCCCTCACCTGCCCTCCTCAAATTCCAGTAGCCTCCTGTAGGTGGCAATCTCTCTCTCCAGTTTCATTTTGGTGTTTAGCAGCTGACTGTGTTGTTGTCTCTGTGCAGCAAGTCCATCCCGTATGTCCTCAAGTTCTGTCTCGAGTCCTTGGACCGAACTGGACAAGTCCTGCAGCTGCTGAGAGTAGTGCTGCTGTGTGTGTTTCAAACAGCTTTGTAGACTTCGCTCCTGTACAGAGAAATACATTCAGGCTGGACTGCCCACTGTCAAGTAACAGTTAGAAGCCTATAAACTTCCATAGAATTGTGATATGAAGCAGTAGTGCTTTGTTCCCTGGAGTTATGGAGCATTTTACAAGATATTTGTGGTAGAACTAATCATCCAACATCAATACATACCCACTCTAAGGCCCTGTTTACACCTGGCATTAACATGCATCCTGATGCAGGATGTTCCAACATGTTCCCTGAAGGGCAGTACCAGTTACTGCAGCAAAGGGCAACAACCTCCCCAGTAACTCTCTTGGGCATATAGTGCTCTGACATTGATCAACCATAACATTAAAACAACCTGCTTTATAGTTAATATGTAGGTGTCTCTTGTGTCACTAAAACAGCTGTACCTCTATGAGGCATGCACTTCAGAAGGCTTCTGAAGGTTATCTGTGGCATCTGGAACCAAGACATCAGCAACATGTCCATTAAGTCTTTTAAGCTGCATAGTGGGGCCGTAAATCATACTCATACTCATCCCAGAGACATTTAGTTGGACTGAGACTGATGAATGTGGAGGTTAGGTCAAGGCATTAAAAACTTTGTCAAGTTCCTTAGACCGTTCTCTTTCATAGGTAAGCGGCGCATATTGTTGCTCACATTTAAAGGAAAATGTGATTCTTCAGACCAGGCCACTATCTTCTATTGATCCATGGTGAAGCTGTAATACTTGCATGCCCATTGTAGACACTTTCAGTTGTGGAAATGGGTCACTATGGGCACTACGAATGGTCTGTTGCTACATAGCCTTATACACAGCAAGGATAGATAGACTGTTTGTCTGACATCTTCCTGTGGTAGCATCTCTTATATCGGGTCAGAATAGGACTAGTCTTTGTTTCCCTTGGACATCAGAGATGTTACTGCAGCAACATTTATGCAGTATTCAATTTTACCCCAAAGGTTGTCACTCTGCCAATCCATGTTTGGTATCTTAAGTTTGTTTCTTGGTCCCTTAAAGATTCATTAAATGGTTTCTGGCACGTCGCAGTCACACAGCTCCAGGGGCCTGGAGGTTGTGGGTTCGATTCCAGCTCCGGGTGACTGTCTGTGAGGAGTTGGTGTGTTTTCCCCGTGTCCGAGTGGGTTTCCTCCGGGTGCTCCGGTTTCTTCCCACAGTCCAAAAACACACGTTGCAGGTGGATTGGCGACTCGAAAGTGTCCGTAGGTGTGAGTGAATGTGTGTGTGTCTGTGTTGCCCTGTGAAGGACTGGCGTCCCCTCCAGGGTGTATTCCCGCCTTGCGCCCGATGATTCCAGGTAGGCTCTGGACCCCCCGCGACCCTAAATTGGATAAGTGGTTACAGATAATGGATGGATGGATGGTTTCTGGCACAGCGTTACATACTTTTATCTAAAAACATGGATTAAAGAATATTATCAACGCTTGTGTTGACTTTTATATTGGAAACTGTAAGTTACTGTGCATTGTGTGTGTATAAGTGTGTACATACCAAGGCTTGTAGAGACTCAATTTCCACCTGGAAAGTGTGCCAACGCTTTCGGACTTCTGTAAGCTCTGCCCTTGCCTCCTGCAAGGCCTTGTCACCTTGGCTCACCTGTATACACATAAGCACATGCAATTTTGGAGACACAATTAAGTGAATTCAGCTATTCTAAGGTGTCCCCATTGTGGACACAGACATTAAATTGGTTAAACATGGTTTACATAATCTATTAAGAGAGAGAAAAACATGAAACGGGATGCTCTGAAGCAGCTACACATGAGCATACACATGAGTTAAACATGTCAAGTTATAGGTGTCAGCTTGAGGGGTAAGCAGAACAGGGGCTGTGGAGCAGTTCATAATGATGGAGCACTTTCTAACACTTTTGGCATGATTTGTGATGCAGAACTCAGAGCAATGTTCCAACATCTAGTGTAAAGTATTCACAGAACTGTATTGATATCCTCCATTTAAGAAAAAATTTTGGCTAAGCAGGTGACCAGAAACATTTTTTTTTTTTTGGAAATAAAAATAGAGTATGATCTCTTTAAGGAGGAACAGTGTTCTCTTGTTGATACGAGCTTGCTGCTGACTGCTGTTGGATGTCCGGGTGATAGAGGCCTGCTGCCAGTTTCCAGTAGCAGACAATAAATCAGCCTTAGGGGTATGTGTGTGTGTGTGTGTGTGTGTGTGTGTGTGTGTGTGTGTGTGTGTGTGTAAGAGACAGAGAAGGACAATCATTGTAACACAAGCATCAGTAAGTTCTTATCGACTGAGGGTTTGGCTTAACAACAAGCACTGTAATCAAAGCAATAATACTTACATACACACTCACACACATACATATGCACACACAACACTTGCCAGGATGTGGAGTCTTACACTTTCTACATATATGTCTAGTATCTATATACACTCATATGTCCTTCAAGTTTTTTTACATATAGAGTATAATGAAACTTTATTTACCTCTGCTAAATGACAATTGACATAAGCATGCTATGAACATGATGTTTATAAACAGTTGTGTAAAGAGATGTTTGCTGATAAGATGATCTAAGATCTCCCCAGTCACATGAGGCTACCAAGCCTGGAGGTTGGAAGTAGCACGTACCCTCCAAGATATGTAGTGAACAACTGCTTCTTTTCCTTTTGCACCATCAATGGAAATCAATATACTTGGATGAACACAGCTAATTCTGTCAGCTCAGCATGTTAATCAATGGATTAGTATGATGGCTTGATTTATAATTTATATAATATGTATGTGTATGTATATGTACATGAAAACTCCCTTTCTCTCTCTCTGTATATATATATATATATATATTAATAGTAATCTTAATATGTATTATTTAAAGTACCAATATTTAAGGCAATATGTCCCATTTGTAAGAAGAGGTATTTTTCTTCTTTTAGTTTATGAAATTTACAAATTCCTTGTCCTGACCATGCAAAACAAAACAAACAAACAAAAAAAAAACACAGTTATCTGCAGTGCTTTGGGCAGCAGCCACCCTTTTCGAGAGAGAGAGAGAGAGAGAGAGAGAGAGAGAGTGAGAGATTGAGAGAGAGATTACTCCATACCTGGGTTTTCTCTCTGTTGTGGATGATGGTATGTGTCCTGGTTTGGGATGGTAGAGCTGGCTTTGGGCCGGGATGAGGACTCCGGAACTCCATTCCTCTGCCATCCTCCTCTACCTCTTCTTCCTTGGCTCTCTGCACTAACAAAGCATCAGCCTGCTGCTGCTGCAGAAACAGCTCCCTCTGAGAGAGAGAGAGAGAGAGGGGGGGGGGGGGGTATAGAGAAAGAGTGACCGAAATGTAGAGGGAAAGGGAGAGATACAGAGGGGGAGAGAGAGAGTGGGTGAGAGAGAAAGAGAGATAGAGAAACCGAGATAGAGGTGGGAACCAATAAAAATCCAAAGAGATGAGGAGAGGGGTCTGAATCTTATTCACAGAGTAACCATATCGCTTATTACATCACATGGGAGAGCCTGCTGGGTAATTTGTTTCTTAGCTGCATCCAGAAACTAGAGCAAACAATTACATGCCCCACAGTTAAGTTTTAAAGCAGAATCCATGACCTACATTAAAGTCACCTTAGCTGTGTCCAAAACTGTACCCTGTTCACTTTATAGTGCACTATTTTAGGGTTCAGCCATTTTGTTGTGGTGTCTGCAAACATAAGAGGGAGTATTCAGTGCACTGTAAGTAGCCCACTGTGCACCGCAATAAGTAATGTACATGAGGTGTATCCTTGCAAAAACAATACTGACAATTCACTGCACTGTTTGAAATTACATTTCCTGTACACATTCTCTGATGAGCAATGTAAACTGCACATTAATAAAAGAAATACATTGTTTTTCCAGACCTATTCTGTAATACACACTAGTAGCACAAGTGGGATTGTGTGTGTGTGTGTGTGTGTGTGTGCTCAGTCTGGCAGTTAGTCAGCATAAAGCTCCTTTGAGGATTTAGATGATAGAATTTGCTGACATCCACTTGAGCCTAAATCTGCTACAAGCACAAATTAGAAACAATATCATTGAGCAGAGAGCTGTAGATAAATCAGTGAGCAGCAAACAATTTGTAAAGGAAAATTGAGAAACTACACTGTGATCCAGGATCTGTATGGACGAGGACAGAGAGACACTGTAACTTTAGAACTACAAAGTGCTCCTCTATGGTCAGTGGAGCTGAGAAAATGGGCAATGAGTGCAGAAACAATGAGGTGGTCATAACGTCATGGCTGATTGATGTATATGATGCTCCATTTAGTGATCTTCTAATTAATGGCCTTTTGTTTATTGGATCTTCTGGCAGCCCTAGTTTCCACTTTGCTATGTTCCTCAATTACATTGCACCTGGTTCTGTTTTCATTTTAATTAGAACATAAAAATGTATTTCTATTTACACACACACTTCTGAAGAAAACCACAAAGTAAAGAGAAAGAAAACACTTTAGGTTTCTCACGAATACAGTTAGCACTGACAGATTGGTGAGTGAATGGAATGAGGAAAATTATATATTTCACAGTCACTGTTTCTCTCTCTCTCTTTCTCTCTCTCACTCTACCTCTTGCTCATCCTCCATTAGCAGCAGTTCTTCTCTGAGTGTGTGTAGTTGTTTCTCCAGCAGGGTGTTGGCGAGGTCCATGTCCATTTTTTTGTTCTTTAGCTCAGAGACTCTCTGCTCCAAACAAAGACGCATTTTCTCCTCTATTTCACACCTAGAATTGCACACACATGTACAGATGTATACAAAGTCAGGACAAGGTCAAGGCATACGTATGCCTTATGTGGTGGTGTCCTAGACAGGGATTTAGTCTAGTCCTGGACTACACAGCATTTTGAGTTGTGATTTTCCATTGAAGTAGGATATAGTCCCAGACTAAGCTTAATCCCTATTAGGGAAACCACTCCTTAATGTCTTTACTAATGTTTGTATACCCCCATTGTAATGAGTTAATTTGACTAATTTAAGTTTTACTCTTCTGACATATATGTGACAAAGTTGTGTATACACAGTTTAATAATCTCTATAGGAAAGTATTAAATGCTTTTCTGGAGTCTATAGTCTGAGTTTATGGTCACCACACTCAGTGCCAAGTGTAATGTAGAGAGTTATAAAGCCACCTGGCATTGACAGGAGCAGTGGAACTGCATTAACATTATAGGAAATTATAGATTTCTAGTCATCTTTGGAAGGATTTGGAGTGCTCAGTACTTGACCACATAAACACACTCATGGCTCAATGTCTTTGGAGCCTCACAGAAATGCTCCAACAAGAATACAAGCTGTTACTGCAGCAAAACCTCTAATTAATATGCAAAATGTCCTGCACACCTGCACACACACCAAAAAAATTCCACACATGGTTACGTACACACCGTTTACATGTGACAAAATTACATACACACACACACAGGTTGATACCACACACATTCCAAACATTCTGTTCACATGCTAACACACACACACACACACACACACATTTTTTGTCACTCTGTGTTCCAGCTGCATCCACACCTTCCACTAGAAGGTACTCATTAATTTCTGTTTAATCATGAGTTTGATGTTTTGTTTGTTTGTGTTTGGTGTTTCTATAGTCTGCTGTGTCTGTGCTTATGTCTATATCTGTTTCATTGGCATTTTGAATGTATTTTCAGTGTTTAGTCTGTAATTTTTGTCTGTGTTTGTGTTGTATTTTCTATATTTTGTCTGTTCTCGTTGACTGTTTGTCAGTGTTCTTGTCTGTGTTTAGTTGTATTTTCTGTGTTTTGTCTGTTTTCAGAGGAACACACCTCCTCTGAAGGTGAGAGACACTGGATTTGGTGTTTGCCTTACGTAGAGATAGCTCAGCATTTTCTATCAGCAACACACTAATCTGAAAATACAAATACATGAAAAGTCAGCACATAGAGAACACATACACGATCACAAATACAATGATGCACCTTTTTGTAGATCTATGAGTTAAGGGATTCTAATAAAGTGGCCAGAAATAGGAAAAAGGTGGGTCAAATGTTACAGTCTTTACCTGCTAAGTTACTGCAGAATTTTGACTTATCTCAGTAATCCCATTAAATAACCCTGGATGAGGCCTGAAAGAAAATCTCCACATTTCTGCAACTAGGAGCCCAGCATTTCCACACCAGCTCATGGTTTACCCAGATGTTAATGTTATAATGAGTCAGTTATTAAAGGATTTGTATAATTACTTGCTTGTTTACATGATTGACCCTCAGTGACCCCATGGAAAACAAAGCTAAGACAGGCCTGTTCATACAAGGGCTCCTTACTTTTGAAGTTTCCAGATTTTGGAACATACAACAATAACATTTACACATGTCACATGTAATGATCTACTGTTGCCATCTGTATTATAAACATGTCTAGTTGAATAGTAAAACATGCAGAGTGCACACTGTGTTGGGTGTGTTAATTATATTCACTTATAATATCAATGGAAATATATAATTTGAACCAAATAGCCCATATTAGTTATTAATTTTGTGCAACAAAACTACTCTAGAAACAAACATGCAAGTTTTTTGGTGATGAGAGTAAGGAATTAAAGTGTAAACATGCAGACTAAAAGGTTGCTCATAAGCCTTTGGATTCCTGTATCCTCAAAATGATATAAAATATGATCAGTCAGCTGTGTCCAAACATTTGACTGTCAGTGTACCTTGCATTTTCACTTTCTGATGGTAAGGGTGTGATTTGTGGGAAGAAAATAAGATTAAGGAAACTAATTCAAAGTGTGAGAGCTAGATCTGGAATTTCACGCCCTCTACAAAAACAGAAAACCTGAAAAATGACATGACACTTCTGGAGACTGGAAAACAATTTTATGTGTTTGTAAATCTCATGCAAACTGAAAATACTAGGGTGTGTTTGGGAAAGGGCCTTATCGTGCCTCATCTTGCCTAGGAAAATAAGCTCTTAAACAAGCATGTTTTAAATAATGGAACATATAGAAAGCTTTTATTTTTTTTTTTGCAAGAAATACAACATTAGGAATAAAGCCAAAGGTCATGCCATTTTCCATCATTGTTGTGATGTTTTCCTTTCTGTATGCTATCTAAGCCTCAGTTTTTATAATAGGAATTTTCTTCATAATATTTTGGTTGAGATGTAAACAAAGTGATTGAGAGAGGTTTGATTCTAGAGAAACAATCAGAGAGAGGATTTTAGATAGGGGTGTTTAACATGAAATTATTACATTAAACATTGAAACATTGCTTTATACAACCCAATTTCCAAAAAGTTTGGGACATTATAAAAATGTACAGTACCGGTCAAGAGTTTGGACACATCTCCTCATTAGTCGGTGGTGGAATAGGGCTATTCACTGTATTGAACTGTGTACAAGCCCCTACCTCTGCACAACCAAAGTTATGGTCTCAAACACATTAAGAAGGTGAGCAGTTCTACAAATTAACTTTTGACGAGGCCACAGCTGTTCACTGAATGTCTGCTGATATTATGTATTTGTGACCTTTATTTACCTGTTTTTTGCGTTTTTTTTGGTCTATTTGTTTGTTTGTTCTTATTCCTTTCAGTTCTGTTCAACGTATATATAATTTTTTAATTATATAATATGTATTATATATAAATTATTTAATTTATTTATTAAATATAAATTATATAATAATTTTGAAAGTCAAAAGTTGAAAATGATATATAAAAAATTTAAAATAAATTAATTCTTTTAGGTTCAACATATAAAATATTGTTTTTGTTCCGTTTTCAATTAAATATAGGTTTTAAATGATCCAATATACATCATTGCATTTTGTTTTTATTTACATTTTTCCCAGCATCCCAACTTTTCTGGAAATGGAATTGTAATGCCTTTTTCTGAGAAATCTTTAACTCAAAAGCTTATTTCATTTTTTTTCATTCATTCACATTAGAGGAAACTGCATAGTTTGACTGCAAAATATTCTTCCTATACCATTTAGAGGGCCAAGAATGGTTCTTCTTTGGTATGTCTCACACACATACACATACATACACACACACACACACACACACAACACATAATAACACTCTAAATTTTAAGAGTGTCTTTCTGCTGCTGGCTGTGATAATCATGAAGTAATGTCACTCAATGTTGTGTAAAGTGATTGCTGCTGGTGTCATTGTGTAACGTGCAGGAGTGTGTCTGTATGTTTGTGCTTTTAATGATTTACATTGTGGGAATTGCATTGTAGTTCTCACAAAGACAAAAGTTTGTGAGTGTGTTAACAGACTTTGGTCCCAGGAATGAGAACGACCCAGTAAAGACTTATACCTATTACCTATAAATTAGGTAAAAACATATATATATAGGTATATGTCTTTACCCAATCTAAGATAATAGACATATATACATAATGTTTTGGTTTGGGTAATGGTTATGGTTATTGACTAGTAGTATTTAAAGCAAAGCGTAGGAGAGGTCTTCATGAAATTAATGAAATTTAAATTCTCCACAATGCATGGAAACCCTGTGTGTGTGTGTGTGTGTGTGTGTGTGTGTGTGTGTTAAAGATTGTGTGTGAATGGGGAGGGGATGTGTGCACAAGATTGAATCGATGACACAGACTTATGTAAATGCATGTTCAGGGTTATATATATATATATGGACCACCCTTTATTTATTACATTTCAACCGAAGAAGTCTTGGTGGCACTTTCTGCTTCTCATAATGCAAGGTTTTCTGTATGTTAAATCCAATACATAATAGCAGTAATTATGCATATCACTCCATAGAGGGTGTAATACATATTTTCACAACAAAACATTAGATTTGACATGGGCCACACAAACCTTTTTACATGTATGAGCATGCACACCAACCAGCCAAAACATTATCCTGACCATGTTCCTACACTCATTATCCACTTTACCAGCTCCATTGACTTGTATAGCTACTTTTGATCAGTTCTACAATTGCAGTCTATTGTACACCTGTTGCGTTTCATAGTTTGTTTGCCACCTTCCACCCTGTTTTTTAATGGCCAGGACTACAACATAGTCTGCAGTGTTTGGGAGGTGAATTATTTTCAGCACTGCAGTGGCTGTTTGTTATGCTGGAATGATTGGATCAGACACAGTAGTGCTTCTGGAGTTTGCAAAGTTGACCAATGAGGTAGGTGTGTCTAACAGAGTACACAGAGAGTGGACACAGTGTTTATAAACTCCAGAATCACTGCTGTATCTGATCCACTCAGCTGTACCAGCGCAACACACATTAATACACTACCATGTCAGTGTCACTGCAGTTTTGAGCATGATTTGAACATCACCCAAATCATACATGTTTTGTGAGATCCTGATCATTAAAGAACAAAGTGAACGGGGGCTAACATAGTATGAAGAGCAACATATGTACATGTAGAACAATAGAGAGTGTATCTCTAAACTCAGTGAAGCTGCTAAAGTGCACAATGAGTGCAAGAACAAAGAGGTCATGCCAATGTTTTGGTTGTTCTGTGACTATTTGTATATATGTGTATATGAGAGCAATTAATTGTCACTGTTCACCTGTTCTTGTAGCTCCCTCACTCTCCTCTGCTTCAAACTCCACTCCTGCTCCTGTTGACCACCCTTATGTCCAAACTCCACTATCCTCTCCTGAAGGGCTTGGTTTTCCTGCTGAAGCTGTCCCACGTGCTTCAGGAAGCTCCTGAGCCTGTCATTGAGACCCCGGAGGGCCTCCTGTGGCTTGTCTTGTTCCTCCATTGGACCACTGAGCATCACAAAAGTATGAAAAAAAAAAACACACCCAATAAACACACACCAGTCATGCACTGGACACACTGCCATAGAGACTACGCCCAGCTCCAGTTCACTGACCTGTTTCAATATTAGCTAATGTTTAGCTGGTACATGTAGAGATGAAATTGTATGTCCCGTGGCTAGCTTCTTGCAGGTCCGGGAGGCCAAAGGGCTATGCAGTTCAATGGTCAGATTCCTGTTGCTGGTCAGTGACAGGCAGCTAAAAAAAAAGGCTTTGTGGTCAGAGCGAGCAATTTACATCACGAGTTTAACTCAAACTATTGTACTCACTGATCCAGGATTATAGTGCCACACACACACACACACACACACACACACACACACACAAACAGATATAAGAGAGAGTGAGTTTGTATGTTTGTGCTGTTTTGTGAAATGCTAATAACAGCATAAAGCAGCAAAGAGAGAGGTCTGCTTAAGCTCTGTGTAATTGAAAATAGTACAAAACACATCATCTTTGTAAGTATTTGTTCATTCTAAATTCGGTGCCTCCAACATATTCCAAAACAGGTTATATTTTGAATCTTTTCTGATTTTTTTTTTATATATTTCTTAGTCCACCAAAAAGTTACAAACTGCTCCAAACTGAAATATCTTTTTTAGAATAAACAGTGCCTTCACATTTATTCTTCACCCCTGCCCTAAATACCCATAATACTGTAACTCTGGCCAGATTTTGAAATTAATTCTGGTAAGAGTCCATGTGGAACTTTTCCATTTTGGTCCTAAAAGCATCTATCTATGGTGTATGAATCAAATTTAGATGACCGAACAAATTGGTTTCTAGACTGCAGTTTCTCATTTCAGAGCTCTAGAGTGTTTAAGTTTAAGTTAGCTCTAAGTTTTTAATGCAGTGCCATTTGAAGGACCGAAAGTCAGAGCAGTTCAACAGAGAGAAGAAAAAAAAGGGAGAGAAAATGCAACCATGAATTTGTTTTATAGAGCAAGCAAAATTTTTCAAATGACTTATTAGCTTATTTTTTCAACTTTTTCAATTTGAGAAATTCAACAGGAATTTCAAAATGATAGGCATTACATGGACCAGAGTCAAAGTGAAAAAGTGTCCTGTGGTCCAAAAAAATCTAAAATTTTAAATGGATGCCCTGTTCTTTACACTAAAGAATAGAGGGATCATCCAAATGAAGGGTTCCAAAGCCAGCATCCATGATTGTATGGGAGTGCATTAAGTTACAAACTGCATGGGTAACTTGTACATCTGTCAAGACATTGTTAATGCTGAATGATTTATACAGTTATATTTATACATTTCACTTTTAAAACTACAGCAATTTGTCTCCTCTGTTCCCAAAAACTTACAAAGGGTTGTAAGGGTTGAAAAGTGATGCAACACAGTGGTCACATGTCCCTGTCCAGTTTCCACATTTAAAAATTGAAATATCAAATATCGGGGGGGTGACTTGACTTCATTGTGGGCACTAACTGGTGTAAAACACTACATTTTAATGTGAAGAAGTGTTTTAAATTTGGGTTAGGGTTAAGCTAGTAGTACTTATGGGGATGTAAATGGTAAGTTTTTATAAATTTAGGAAGTCTATGTAATGTCCCGACAATTCACAGACACAGGATTTTATGGGTAATATCCTATTCATTCTACTTATGTTTTTGTAAATTCACTTGTTCTTGAAGTGAAGAATGGAACTGTAAGGACATGCAGGCCTTAAGGGCGCCACATGCTTCAAAATCCACCTTTAACCCTGCATTATTACCTGAAGACATATTGTTCTGCAACTCTTCCACCTTATAAGTATATAATGTTTATAAACTAATGTTCTCCATGTAACAATAAGTGAACACTCTTATAGCATTACATGACTGCAAAGTTAGTTTATAATGTTTTACATAAGGGAGTTTATTGAGGGTGGATACTGGGTAAGGATGTCTTAACTAAACATTTCTAGGAATATTCATATTCAGGTACCTAATGTTCCCAAAACCCAAACTAATTTCAAATGAAAATTGGTTAGCGGGATAATATACACAAACTTTACTATATAATATAATGCTACTGTTTTAAGGTTTGGAATTATTAATTTTAATAATGTAAAACAAGTTTTATTGCAAACCCATGAACATAATTGTAATGTTATTGTTCTACACTTTGCAAACTATTAGCAAATAGCAGTTATTGTCCCCCTCCAAATTTGTTAACTCTAATAACAATACAAACTTATGGCTCAAAATATTTCTATCAACAGAAAATGTATAAAGTAAAATTGCAAATATGAATTTTAAATAAAAAAATTCAAATGTGCAGTTATTTTCATTGTATGATATACAACAAAATTTGTCTTCCACATGTGAGCAACCTGTGGCAGTGAACACACACCCAGAGTTGTGGGCAGATATCCCCAGCACCCGGTGAAGTTACTAAGCCTGTGTCAAGTATCTGATTGTATTTCTCTGCAATTATGTGACTAACAGTCATCAGGAGTGCTAAGGTGTTTGCATTGGCACAGGCTAGAAAAGTGCGTAAATGTTTATCCATAGGTAAACACACAGAGACACGCACACCCACACACACACACCCACACACACACAGATAATCGTTAAGGAGACACAGACAATAAGTAAAACAGGGCTTTGCCAGAATGGGACACTTACCAAAACACACCCTCTTGTGCCTCTCCCAGTGTCTTTCTTTCTAACCTGAGGATTTGTTTGTCGATCTGTCTCTCTCCAGCCGTGGTGATGTGTCCTGAGACGAAGTGGTGCGATGCAGCGTCTGGTCTCACAGGGACACTCCCAAGCAATAAAACATTGTTCTCTCTCTCTCTGGGAATACAAGAGAATGTAGCCCAGCGAGTTCACAGACCTAAGACATCCATGAAAAACAACAATGCCGTCTCAAGACAGCCTGTCCTGAGCAATTTCAGTAACCAATGGGCCCCCAGCATGTGGCTACCTGCCTGCCCTCAGTTAACAAATTCTAATAACCCAGTTTTTTTTTTAGCTGAATAGTTTCTCAATGGTTTGGCTATAACTGCTGCAAATAGACAATATTCAACAATGCACTAACCATATACATCAGTTCAGTACAGTTCAATCCACTTTTATTAACCTAGTCTTGCGCCACCCTTATATACATTCCTTAGCTGCAGTTGTGAAATAAATATTGTTTGAAATTGATCACGCTATCTAAAGCTGAAGAAAACATCTAGTAACTCAGATACTCAATAAATAGCATTTGGCTAATTATTCATTCATTCATTCTTTTATTCATTCATTCATTATCTGTAAGCGCTTATCCAGTTCAGGATCGAGGTAGGTCCAGAGCCTACCTGGAATCATTGGGCGCAGGGTGGGAATACAACCTGGACAGGGCGCCAGTCCTTCTCAAGGCAACACACACACTCACACCTACGGACACTTTTAATTCGCCAATCCACCTTTTGGCTAATTACTATATATATATATATATATATATATATATATATATATATATATATATATATATATGTGTGTGTGTGTGTGTGTGTGTGCTGTGTTATACTTTTGCAGGTTAAATGGGATTTTAATATATATTATTGTCCAACTTTAATTTCAGCTATAAAAGCCTGAGCATTTCTTAGAAATAATATGAACAATAACCCATGGCAGTCCACTGGGAGTAAAACAACAGGTGGTGATCATGACCATTGCAAACAGTCAAGTCAAAGACAAAACACAGAAATCCATTCAATCTATTTCTTTTCAGTTCAGTTGACCTGTCCAACCTCAGGAATACATACATTCATTCATTTTCTGTAACTCTTTGTGGTGGGTCCGGAGCCTACTGGAAACCACTGGGCACAAGGCAGAAATACATCCTAGACGAAGCGCCAGTCCTTCGCAAAAAACACTCACACATTCACACCTACAGGCACATTTGAGCGATGAGCTCTCGCCCCTCGCTGCCATTGTATGCTTAGCTGAACCTATGTGTGCTTTTAGGTCCTTTACACTTCTATTTGCTACACATGGGAAAACATGGGAATTTCTTTTTTTAATTAATCCGAGAACTTACATTTACGTTTCGCATAGCTGCTTGAGATGAGGTTAGGTACATGAGCTTTGCCTGACGTAAACAAGGACTACTGACGTGCAGACTGACCAATTAAATGTTTACAGAGAAGGTTATCGACCAATAACGGTAGTTCTACAGTCAGACCGTCCAATCAGAAGATTTTAGGCTACTTCACCATGCCCCTTTCTCACTCACGCGAACCAATCGGAGTAGGGGAGGGCGGGACTAGTTTGTGAACGAAACGCTTCTCGAAATTCTATGTAAACTCTAGAAAAACAAAATCCCGGATGTTTGTGAAATTCCGCCCGGACATTTTTTTAAGTTTAAAAAAGAGGACATGTCCAGGTAAAAGAGGGTGTCTGGTCACCCTAATTAAGACTAAGTAGCATAATGCAAGTATCATGCACTTTATCTAGTATCCAGTAATGATTTTAATTATTCATTTATTTGTTGTAATACCAAAATAAGACTTGCGTTTAGCCCATGTAGTAGAACATAGATAACCCTGATTACAAGTGGGTATTTCACACACTGTTTATAACTGTATGTGTATTCATACTGAACCGACACAGTCTGGGGATCTCGATTCAGTGCACATAGTTATATGAAAAATATAATGTATTCTCTGTGTGATTAGGCTGTTAGGACAAATATGGTAAACTCTTTGGTTTGCATAGGACTGTGGTAACTGTAGTGGTTTAGGTAATTGCGCTTATGGTAATTGTAGTCTTGTTTGTCTCCCACCCTTCCTTCTTCTCCTCTTCCTCATTTATTTTCTGTAGTGTGTAGATAGTGCTTAATTTTTATCTCCCTTTAATCTTTAACTCTCATTGTTGTCACTTTTGGATATGAAATGACTGAAATTAAAAAAATATATCAATAAAGTATTTCACAGATATTCTACATTATATATATATATATATATATATATATATATTTTTTTTTTTTTTTAATCTTATTTAAACTCATGAAATCGTGATAGAACGGACAAGGGGGGTCAAAGTTTTGCATCTTGCAGTCTGATTTAATACAGTTTCACTTGTTTACGTCCTGGATCTGGCCTCTTTAATTTTCCTTTGATTCTTGGTCGCTTTCAAGTTCATTGGAGGTTTTTCCTGCTATTGTCTCTCTTGCTGACGGTCATTAGGGGTGGTACTTGTGTTTCTGGACAAGCTGCTTTGAGACAATAGCTATTGGAAAGCGAGTGGAACACAAATAACACTGAACTAAAAAGACATAGTCATCTTAGTTGGACACATTAGCTGTTTAAATTCTGTGAAGGATCATATGTCTGCTACTGGATGCCACATTCTGCGGAGCTCTGCTTGTCTCTGGTAGATCCTTCTATGATATCTGTTATGAAACTATAGGAAAATAACAAGAAAATTATAGATCATTACTGGGGCAGTAAAAATCCTGATAGGTTAAACACACTCCTGTTTAGTAGACTCAAACTTTTCTACGAGCAAAGTGGCACTAGGAACAAGATTAAAACTCTCCACAATGGTGTGCTGGTAGTAGACTCTAAAAATCTAAAAAATGGGGCACCAGCAACAGACTGAAAGTTCTCCACAAGGTGGTACCGGTAGCAGGCTAATAATTCTAAACAAGGTGGGGCAAGTAGGAAGTTAAAAATTATTCAAAAGTGTGCATATGTAGGGGGCTAAAAAATCTAAGCAATGGCACTACTAGACCCATTACACCACCAGAATCTACAAAAAAGGGATGCCTTGTACAATAATAATAATAATAATAATAATAATAATAATAATACATTATATTTATAGGCACCTTTCAGGACTCTCAAGGTCACCGTACATAAGAGAATAAAATCAAAGTAAGACAACATGTACAGACAACATATAGGGTCGGCCATTTATTTGGATACACCTTAATAAAATGGGAATGGTTGGTGATAATAACTTCCTGTTTGTGGCACATTAGTGTATGGGAGGGGGGAAACTTTTCAACTTCCCATTGAAAAAACAAAAGTTGGATCCAAAATGGCTGACTTCAAAATGGCCGCCATGGTCACCACCCATCTAGAAAAGTTTTCCCCCTCCCATATACTAATGTGCCACAAACAGGAAGTTAATATCACCAACCATTCCCATTTAATTAAGGTGTATCCATATAAATGGCCCACCCTGTAGAAACAATAAAAAACAGGGAAGCAAATTAAAGAATAACATAAAATCAAGGGAGCAGGCTAAAGAATGTATGCTGTCCTAAACAGGTGGGTTGAGGCGATATAATGGATGTGTTTGGGAGGGAGTTCCAGAGATGGGGGGCCGAGCAGCTAAAATCTCTAGACCCCATGGTGGTCAAATGGGCTCTGGGCACAGTGAGGCTGATGGATGTCAATTCAAAATTTAACAGGGAGCTAGTGGAGCTGTTGAAGAACAGGAGTGATGTGATGAATGGATGGGGTTCTAGTGATGATACAGGCAGCAGCATTCTGAACCAGTTGTAGCTTGTGGAGGGACTTGAGAGAGAGGCCAGACAGAAAAGAACTGCAGTAGTCCAAACGGGATGTGACCTGGGAGCGGACCATAATGGCAGTGTTGTCAGGAGTGAAGGAGGGACGGTGGATGTGACAAAGATTGAAGTATGCGGACCAAGTGATGTTATTTATGTGAATTTGGAAAACAGAGTGCTATCAACAACGACACCTATACTCTTTACCTGTGGGGAGGGGGGAAACAAAAGTGTTGTCAATGAGAATGGAGTAATGGTATATTTTGCAAAGGTGGATTTAGAACCGATGAGGAGAACCTCTATTTTTGCTATTGGGTTTGAGAGAATTGGAGGAGAACCAAGACTTGACTACAAGTGTAGATTAAAAATATCTACAAAGGGGCGCAGTAACTGCCTAAAACTTCTCCACAAGGGAGATCTAGCAGCAGTCTAAATTTTCTCCTCAAGGCTGTGGCAGTATTAGGTTGAAAATTCTCAAAAAGGGGGTTTCATTATCTTATATTATATATTATATAATATAAGATATATATTATATCATATTATTCATCTCCAGTAGGGGCTCCAGTGGTAGGCTATAAATTGTACACAAGGGGAAAAAGTAGGAGACCACATATTCTGTAAAACGGCCCCAGTTAAATTCTGAACACTCTCCACAAACAGCCACCAGCAGGTGACTGTTTTATTTCAGCACTTGGCACAAGTTACAATAAGAGTGATAAATTCTGCCAGATTGTGCAGTTCTACATCCACACACAGCAAATTTGCCAGTGCTAAATCATCATTACTAGTCATAAATTAACACTGAGGGTTTTGAAGAGTTTTTTTTTTATACACACAGTGTTAATTGAAAACTAATTGTGGGGAATTCACTGTGCACTTTAAAGGTGGCCTTTTTCACTCCCAGATCTGTGACCAATGACTGAGTTCTGAAACTTAGTGTCAGCAGTCTTTTTTACTTTTCCTCTTGTCCTCTTACAATTTAACCCCGTCTTTACACTGTAAATACTCTGCTCATGCTCTGGTGAAAACAGTGCACAGTATAAGTCTGAGTGTGGTTGCACTTGGCTGTGCATTTCTGAGATACGTTTGATATATCTGCTTGAGATGGCATCCACTTCAACAAAACTTTCTGAACAGAACTGGGTTAGTTTTTGTCACTGGGAATCCTGTGAATTTTGTGTATAGGAAGTGTTTCCTGAAGGAAGGTGCTTACGGAAATGCTGTCAACTTCTTTGTTAGGCTGCCACACTCCTGCACCTGAAAAAATAAAACAATTCTTCCCACAAGTTTACTCAAGGATATTCATTATCTGTAACCACTTATCCAGTTCAGGGTCATGGTGGGTCCAGAGCCTACCTCGAATCATTTGGCACAAGAAAGGAGTACACCCTGGAGGGGGCACCAGTCCTTCACAGGGCAACACATGCACACAGTCACTCACACCTTCACACCTACGGACACTTCTGAGTCATCAATCCACCTACCAACGTGTGTTTTTGGACTGTGGAAGGAAACCGGAGCACCCGGAGGAAACCCACGCAGACACAGGGAGAACACACCAAACTCCTCACAGACAGTACCTGCGCCACTACCTGCTGAGCCACTGTGCCACCCTAATCAAGAGATATGGTAAAAGAAAAAAAAAAACGGAGCCTGTTTTAACAAGTATAAACTCACCTCCCCGCATTGGCTATGTATCAAAAACATTTGAAGCCTTTGATCAAGAAACTAAATATTAATCCCTGCAAGCTATCAAATTATATATATTTATTTATAACCAAAGATTTAGAGAAAGCTGTGGTGCAACAATTAAGCTTGTATATGATATAGATCACATATATGAAAAAAATTCTGTCAGAATTGAAGCTTCGTCTAAAGAGACAACACTAGTGACAGCAGTCTTATTAGTTATTAGTCTCAGATTAAGTTTATGTATCTCTGCTGTCTTTATTTGATCTTAGTGTGGTACCCGAAGCTTAGATCTTACCTAACCAATTGTTATCAGTGTGTAAATGTAAATTTTGTATTATTTGTACTATTTGTACAAAAATATAATATGATGTATCACAAGACTGTGTTTTAGGACCTCTAATATCTGCCTTATACTACTAATTTCAGATGCAGTTTAAGTTTAGTATAAAATTCTATTTGTTTAGCCAAGCATTAATTTAATCAATCATTTTTCTAACAGTGAAGCAACTCTATTAATCTGATATGTCTCTGCTGTTGTCCTCTCTTTCTCTCTCACTGCCCATACCTCATACTGGAGAAATATTTCCCGGATAAGGCTGTCCCTGCCTGCCAAACATCTGACCATCTCTGATCATGAGATAGATTCTCCATACCACATGCACCCTTCAGAACATATTTGAAGGTGTGGAGGTTTATGTTAAACACCTAGAGCCATCTACATGTGCCAGGGTGTCTCACCTTAACACCCACTCACTGATTAAAGCATCTGGGCTGTTGCTCTAACTAGAAATGCTCCCTGTTCTTTTGTCTCACGTACTTTATTAAAGCAACTCTTAAACACACTCATAAAATGACATTTCCAACTATGATAGACTACTGTACACTCACTCTAACTCTGTACATCAGCTCTTGCAATGAAAAGTCATGTATCAGCCATTTCAGTTTTAAAGTAGCACTTTAAAAAAGGCATTAAAAATATTCTATAAATGTATTTATATATGATTATGTTGGGGGGGCACGGTGGCACAGCAGACAGTCACACAGCTCCAGGGACCTGGAGGTTGTGGATTCAAGTCCCACTCCGGGTGACTATCTGTGGGGCGTTTTGCTCCAGTTTCATCCAGAGGAGGATGGGTTCCCCTTTTGAGTATTTGAATTTTTCCTTGGGAACATTACCTTATTGTACTCTTACTAATGTAATATTGTGACAACACAAGTTACAAAAAAGGCCTCTGTATAAACATATAAACATTTTATATAATTTAAAAATAGAATCAGAATTTTATATTTAAAAAATAGAATCAAAATTGATAATTAAGCTAAACAAAATATTTTTCCTATATTTATTTTTTTAGTGTGAATAAATTTACTATATTGACAACATATTAAGACACACTTTCTAGCCATGCTAGTCTGCATTTACAAACATTTATAAAATAATGGGTCTATCTACATTTCAAGTATTCTAATATGATGCCGGCTTTGCAACCACAGCAACTGAGACAGAAATGTCACAGCACATAAAATTACTTTTGTTATTTAGCCATTCAATCTAAAATATGTTCTGGGATCCTGTGGAGAAAACACAGCTAGGTCAAACAAATAATTGTAATCACAAAATGTTCCTTGTAAAAAAACTGCAAGTATAAATACTCAAAATCACCAGCGTTCCAAAAACACACTACCCTCATATGCTTTATGAATGTGCAGTCAGTGTCTGAGCAAACGCTATAGAAACCACCTGGAGAACTTTAGCAACCACAAGAGATATCATTGCACCTTTTATAAAATAATTATATAGTATGTAAATAAATAAGCACACAAAGTTACTTATAAAGTAACAGCCAGTTGGAATACCTCAAGAACAATCATATCAACTGCCTGGTAAACCATAGCAAATACCTGTAATACCATAGCAACCCACCCAAATGACAGCATAGCAAAAGCTTAAAGTCTGCCAATGCTATAGCAACACCTGTTAACCACACAATGTGTATAAACCCTTGATCTGTGCAGTGCAATGCCTTCAACGGGTGCTTGAAAAATGCACTTAAGGGGCTGGAGTGCAAAAGCCATGTGAGGGTAGGACAGCGATGTTGATGCAGGTGGAGGAAGGACCATCAGTATTAGCCATTACATTTATTAGTTTTATGCTAAACATAGACAGCTACAGTGAGTGAGGCTCTGAGAAAGACTTGTAAATCGTAGGGCCTTCTCTGGCTTCTCTGCCAGCACCTGACAAAATGCTCACCATGAAACCCTGGCTCTAACTGCAAACTCACCATGTCTGCCACTGGCTGTTCTTCAGTTTCTTACCGCTGTCTGCAGATGGAGCCAGGACCACATAGTCCATGTGCTCTCTCCTTCTCCTCCACTGTCCCATCAGGGTAAGCTGCTTCAGAACTAGGCAAAGAGACAGAGATGATGTCAGAAACAAACTGAATTGCAAACACAATACACTAATGTGCATTAAGCAGAAATTAGACATTAAATTACCATACAGTTGGATGATGAAATAAGACACAAACTGAGAATTCAGTTTGTTTAAAAGCAGCTTGTTTAATGAAGCTGAATACCTTCAGGGGTTAAGCTTCAGTGCCAAATCCAACAGAGTGTATAATTAAGGTTTATCTGATACCATTATCACAGTTCTAGAGAAATCCTTTACATTACTTTAGAGTGTGACATACTGTTGTACAAGATAAATCATGTAGGTTTTGCTCGTGAGGCTTCTGTATTTTATGGGCAGAAATTAAAGATACACAGATATGTTTTAAAAACATAAAGAATAAGCATGTTATGACCATTTTTATGTCCATTTACTTGCTGTAGATCATGCACACCTGCTCATTCAACATACTGCAGCATGAAGGGTACTATTAAACTTTTGCTTCAGAATAGCTTCTGCTCTTCTGTGAAGCCTTAAGACTAAATGTTGGAACATTGCTGTGTAGATTTGAGACCACTCATTTTAGAATGTTCTGGACCTAAGTTCATACCAAAGGTATAGAGTTTCATCATTCTAGAAAATGTGGTTCCACTGGTCCACAGACCAAAGCTGGGTGTCTTTTAACATCCAAAGACAACACTTGTCATTAAACATGAGGACATCAGGGTCATGTGCATTACTGAATGTCTGAGTTTACAATGGTTGCACCTTAAATTTGTATTTAACTTAAGAAAGGTCTACAAATATTTTGGAATTTTTGTGTATATCCAACAAAACCCATGTACATTCTCTTTAAAGATACTAATACTAATTTTAATGTAGGTTAATAAACAATGATAAAGGCACATAAAAACAATGAACAAACTTACTTTCTAATTATGATTAAATAACTCTTATTATCTTGATATGAAACATCATAAACCAGAATCGCAGAGAAATCCATCACCCATCATCACATTAATAATGTATGACATGACAGCACCGGCTCAGAAGTGTCGTAATGTTTTTTTGAAGCATGACTTTTGCCTAAAGCCCTGCATTTTTATGTTCTCACAAGTTCGTCTTTTGTGGGTGTGTACACTTCTCTAGCTTCTGACAAGTGACATGTAAAAATACTCACCCACCTGTATATATATATATATATATATATATATATATTTATATTTATATAGTTATATATATATATCCAGTTGGGAATTCTAGTTGGGAGGCTCTGTTAAATATAAATAAAATCTGATTATTATTATTTGCAAATGTCATAGACCCATATAATTTAGCACTGGACCCTTCTATTTAAAAGCTGTGCTGTTGTGATACATGCAGTATGTATTTTAGGGTTGTCTAGCTGAAATATGCAAGGCATTGTCTTGATAGGAGCATTTTTTGTTCTAAATGATTTATATACTGCTCAGCATTTATATTGCCTTTCCAGATGTGTAAGCTACCCATGACAACAAGTTGGATGGTCCCTCTCCTCTGAAGTCTGTTGTTTCCAAAAAGAATTTAACATCACATTTGGATTAATCTGTTTTTGTTGCCCCATCCCAGCTTTTATGAGATGTGTTGCTGCCATCAGGTTTTAAATTAGTTCATATTTTAGATACCCTGTATCTTCACTTTCATTTTATCAGCTCCACTGATCATGCACACACAGTAACTCATCACTAACAAGTCTGCGTTACTGCAGCATTAAGAATGATCCACCACTGAAATTATACCTGCTCTGTGGTGACACTGCTGAGATAAGAAAGTATGCAGAGAAACAGGTGGACTTGTATGGGCTTGTATGCTCAATGGAGCTGATAAAATGGACAATGAGTGTAGATACAAGGTTCCTAACCTAGTGATCAATCAGTATATATTCACATTTTGTTTCTACACTATTATTCATTATCCATTCTCTCAGTTCTATTTGTAGTTCTACAATTAAAGACTGCAGTCCACCTGTTTCTCTGCATACTTTGTTTCTTTCATCCTGCTCTTCAGTGGTCAGGACAGCCAAAAGACCACCACACAGCAGAGAACAGAGTATGATTTGGGTGGTGGATCATTCTCAGAGCTGCAGTGACACTGACATGGTGGTGATGTGTTAGTGTGTGTGCATGCTTTAGTACAAGGGGATCAGACACAGCAGTGCCGCTTCAATTTTAAACACAATGTCCCCTCACTGTCCACTCTGTTAGACACACCTACCTCGTTGGTCCCACTTGTAGATGTAAAGTCAGAGACAGAAGTTCATCTGTTACTGCATAGATTGTGTTGGCCATCCTCTTGTCCTTCATCACATGACGTTGTTGGCTGGATATTTTTGTTTGGTGCACTATTGTCAGTCCATCGGTGACACTGCGTGTTTTAAAAACACCAGCAGTACTGCTGTGTCTGATCCAGTTGTACCAGAAAGAAATAATAATATCAAAACACCACAACACTGTGCCACTCACTGTAGCGCTAAGAAACATTACCTGCTCTGTGGTGGTCCTGTGGACATCCTGCGCAGTGAACTAATTACAGCAACAGACGGACTAAAGTCTGTAATTGTAGGGGAAAAAAGTTCTCCTGCACTGTCAGTGGAGCTAAGAGAATGGACAGTGACCGAAATAAGGAGGCAGTTATAATGTTATGGCTAATCGGTGTATATATGCGTCAATTTGGCGCCTCCTATTGACAATAAGAAGCAAATGATATATACCAAATTCATTTCAGTGAGTTTGTTTAAAAAAAAAATCGAATTCACACAGTTTCATAAAAATTACCACAGACATACACAGTCAACCAAATAATGCAGTGATTAGGAATAACATACTTCAAGTAGCACACGCCACACACTCTCAAATAACAGTTTTGGTCAAAACAATGTTGTTTTATTTTCAGATATTATTTTTATTCAGGTTTAATGAATTACAGCATGCTTACAGCTAGCTTTTTTTTTTCAAAGCTATGATGCTAAATATTAGCACAATTAGCATGGGGTTAATTGTAATTTACAAATCATGACAGTGTAATCATTTAGTAATCTATAATATATTAATTATATTTTGACACTTTATTACATACTGTTCAACATGAACATAAGTACATTTGGATTCAAAATAGCAGTAGTATCAGCCATACTGAAGACCTAATTTAATGGAGTATGCAATCTTGCAACATTTCTGGGGTTTGTCCTTATTGCAGTGTCATAGCTAAACAGAAAGTGGCCTGACTGCCAAAAGTATACAGACACACCCAGCTCTGATCAGTCGTTTAAAGCCGCACTCTGTGGGAAATTTGTGAAACACTTCATTAGGTGCATCAGACATTCATTCGTCTGAGGAATCCACCTGGACACACCTGAGCTCAAGTATGATACCAGTCATGCTAAGAATGAGGCATAAACTCAGTTCCTCATATATAAAAATCACTCAAGCTTTAAAGGATACGCCTCACTCCTCTCTCACCCACAAAATTAACAACTAACGAAAATTAGACTATTGTGGTCAGTCTGGAGATTGACATGAGAGAACAATGTTTGGAAAAAAAAAGTGTTTAGCACATGACCCCCACTGTGAAGTATGGTGGTGGAGGTATCATGATATGTGGCTGCTGCTCAGCAAACGGTACAAGGGCAATATACATTACTAAAGAAAACATAAATGTAGCAAAGAACAAGATTCACAACTCCAGGTGATCTAATCGTAAATCTCTGTCAACAGATATTGTTAAGAAGAATTTTAACAAAGCTGAATTATTGTTGGTAATAACCAACCATAGCTGTACACTCTCAGATAAAAAGGTTCAGTAGAGGTACATTATTGGTCACTAAAGATACAAACTGTGTAAATGTACCTTTAAAGGTACAACAGTGTTTAAAAGTCCAGTTTTGTTCCTTAAAGGTACATTACATTCTCTTCTGCAGAAGGAGAGGGGGATATCCGTAACCTTTCGTTATAGAACTGTCATTTTTTAAAACAAATAATAATAATAATAATAACAGTTATAATAAAATAAGGTACAATTATTTTCCCTAAATAAAGGTACAAATATGTACCCTTGAGGATACCACCACAGAGACAGCAAAAGGTACCACAACAGTGACAAATTTTCTGACAGTGTACAACAGTGGTCACCAAGTTTTACATTTAATATCACCCAGAATAAACATTTACATTTAATATTACCCAGAACAAATGCAAGGCTTAAGCTACTTAAAATAATAAAGTTGTGTAGGTGTTATATTGTGTGTTATAGTTTCTTGGCGTCTTATATACAGGTGCATCTCAGTAAATTAGAATATCATCAAAAATGTATTTTAGTCATTTAATTCAAAAAGTGAAACTCATATTATATAGATAGAGTGATCTATTTCAAGCGTTTATTTATTTGACAATTATGTCTTACAGCCAATGAAAACCCAAAAGACATTATCTCAGAAAATTTGAATATTATGAGACCAATTAAAAAATATATTTTTTAATACAGAAATGTTGGTCTACTGAAAATGATGTACAGTATATGCACTTATATTTAAAATACTTGGTTGGGCTCCTTTTGCATAAATACTGCATCAATGTAGCGTGGCATGGAGACAATCAGCCTGTGGCACTGCTGAGGTGCTATGGAAGCCATTGTTGGGTCTGGTGTCTCTCTCATCTTCCTGTTGATAATGTCCCATAGATTCTCTATGGGGTTTAGGTCAGGTGAGTTTGCTGGCCAATAAACACACTGATACTGTGGTTATTAAACCAGGTATTGGTACTTTTGGCAGAGTGGACAAGTGCAAAGTCCTGCTGGAAAATGAAATCCATATTTCCATAAAGCTTGTCAGTAGAGAGAAGCATGAAGTGCTCTAAAATGCCCTGGTAGATGGCTGTGCAGACTTTGAACTTGATAAAACACAGTGGATCAACACCAGCAGATGACATGGCTCCGCAAGCCATCACTGATAGTGGAAACTTCACACTAGACTCAAGCAGCTTGGACTGTGTGCCTCTCCACTCTTCCTCCAGACTCTGGGACCAAAGTTTACTTTCATCTGAAAACAAAACCTTGGATTATTAAGCAACCGTCCAGTCCTTTTACTCCTTGGCCCAGGTAAGACATTCCGGGCATTGTCTCTGGGCCATGAGTGGCTTGACACAAGGAATGAGGCAGTTGTATCCCATGTCCTGGAAACGTCTGTGTGTGTTGGCTCTTGAAGCCCTGACTCCAGCAGCAGTCTACTCCTTGTGAACAGCCAGCTTTCTTCTGGACATCTGTCAAGTCAGCAGACTTCCCAATGATTGTGTAGCCTACTGAACTAGGCTAAGGGACCGTTTTAAAAGCTTGGGAAGCCTTTGCTGGTGTTTTGTGTTAGTTATTCAAATTTTCCTAGATAATGACTTTTGGGTTTTCATTGGCTGTAAGCCATATTCATCAACATTAAAAGAAATAAACACTTGAAATAGATCACTCTGTTTGTAATGAATCTATATTCACTTTTTGAACTGAATTGCTGAAATTAACTTTTTGATGATATTCTAATTTACTGAGATGCACCTGTATATTCCAAAGTGTGAAAATTAATTAATCAAATATTGCTATTATAACAATATGTACTTTATGATATCATAGAGTGAATATATGTCATGTATAAAAGATTAGTTTGTCCACATATACATTACCACAATACACCTGACCAGATCGTAGGGATGCATGTTTAGTCTTGTTACTGTACTCTTAACTCTGTTCTACAATACATAGTTTATTTTATTTGTTTTAGACAAAAAAAATCTTTTCTTTCTGCCTTCTTCCCCCTCAAAGGTTTTTCAATTAGACCTCTCTTTTCAGACTCTTTCTCATGTAGGAAATAAAGAGTTTTCTTTCATAGAGAAAGAGAGGATTAGAGAAGAATGTTTTCCCTCCAGCTCACCCACTGGAGCTTAAGGGTTAAATGTGTAAAAGCAAGAAAGTGACAGCCGCCTACTGTCTAAAGCCATACTTTAGTTGCCTTTGACAGGTATATTCATCAAATGGTAATTTTCCATCTTCCAATATAAACACTGCAATGTAAAAACAAACATGGCGTGTCATGGCTTTTGTTCCCATCATTAACTGAAGCAGCACATGTGACTGCAACTGAGTGAAAGTGAGAGTGAGACTGTCACAGTTTTATCATATGATTAAAGGGCCATATAAATTACCTTTATTACATAAGTTGTCCCCTGAGGTCCACTTCTAATGTTTGTGTGGTTTTATTAACCAAAAAAATAATCATCATTCAACCTGTATAAAATTATACAGGTTATGTTTTTCACTGCACATATAAAGCAATGTACAGAAATAAAATACATCCCTGGCGTCAAGTTGTCCCTGTCAAGTTGGCTGGCATTAAGGAATTCTGTGTAATAAATATAAAAATAATATATAAATATTTTTTAATCAAAGGAGAACACATGAAATAACTTATGTATGAAGGGCAGGTGGAGAAACCAAGAAAGTGAATCATTAAAAAGGAATTATGGGTTGAACTTAGAGTCCAAGGGTGTCACTGTATATTTAAGATGGATTTATGAAAATGACAGTAAATGTTAACTTTCATTACTACACAAAAACCAGAGGTTCTAGTAAATGATTAATTTTCCTTCCTCTACAACAGTAGTATCTGTACTCTTTTCAAGTAGAGATGCTCAGTAGCACCCCAGCTTGTTATTTACATTACCCTAGAAATGGAACAACAAAAATTTATTTTCTTAAATAAAATCATTTAAATCTAATTAATACCTCTTCTACTCTTTATAAAATTGTTGTAAAGATATAATAAGACTATCCATCTTATTTCTATCAGATTTCAGATGCTCTAAGTAATAATATCCAGTGAAAATGTCTTAATCAATTTGCTTGTTACAAACAACATTTTATAATACATGTCAAATTTTCTGCCATTGGAATAAAACTATATAAGTAATAAATGACTGGAAATATTTTGAATATTATTCTTACAACAATCTCAAAACAGGATATATCAGACATACTGACAATACTTTAGATAATTTAATCAAATAAAACATGGCTTTGTTAAAGTTTTTTATTTAAACTTTCAGAACATTTGAATGACTTTTTGATTGCTATCAGTGTGTTACCAGTATTTCAAGAAATATAACAATATCTGTTTTCAAGACCAATCACTTACTCCTAGTTTAAGGGCAAAAATATGCAAACAGGAAGTTTTCATGAAACTTGTCTTTTAAAATGTTTCAGAATGCTGTCCTCTTTTCAGAATGCCGTCCTGCTAAACATACCCCAGAATTACAAACCACTTCAACGAGAATGTGTGAAAAAGTACAAAGGGTAGGTGGAGAACCACTGAAAGTGAATAATTAAAAGGGGTTATGGGTTTCACCATGAACAAAGACAAAAATACACTGTTAGGTTTAGGATCTAGGAGGAAGTACAAAGCTGCTTCAGGTGGAGTTTAGAGCAGGTTTGTAATCGGTAACTGACCGTTTTAATACATTTTAAAGACAACCAGTGTAAGGTAATCCCTGTAAGAATCCCTGTAAGCTGTAAACTGAGTAATAAGAATGTAGACAGACTGACAAAACATACAGAACATACCTGGAACTTATAATACAGGGTGGGACATTTATATGGATACACCTTAATAAGCACACCATTGTTTTTCTTGTGAAATTCCATTTTTGATCCAACTTTTGTTTTTTTTCAATGGGAAGAGGGTCATGTGACACATCAAACTTATTGGGCCAACTTCAAAATGGACGCCATGTTGTAAGGTGTTCCATATAAATGGCCCACCAAGGTGTATCCATATAAATGGCCCCCCGTGTAGTTCTAAAATGAGTACAACTATTCAGCATAAGGTAAAGCACATGCTGGGCATTGGGGAGGTGACTGTAGGCTCATGTAGAGCTTTTTAAAATGATTGGAGTGGATGCCATGCTCACAAGTACTTACAGAGATAAGTGAATAAAACTTTAATTGTTAAACTCATATTGAACACATCTTTCATACATAATATCTCATCTCATAAAGGATATTGTATTAGTGTCTATATCATTCAAAATGTTTACACCCTATGACATTTCTGCATTAGTGCAGTAAGATACTGATAGATGATTAGTTCTGTGTTACAATTCTCCTCCCAGTGTACTGGATTACTACATTACTTTGGAGAACACTGTTCCACTGCTACACAACCCAGTGTTGGTTTTTTTTATACTCCTCTGCATTTGGGCACGGTGATGTTAAGCTCACTGTCAGCTTGGATCTAAGATTACCATGCTCACTACCAGCTAGGGGCTGGACGGATATGTATGTTTTCCTTAGGTTCATAAGCAGCTTAGGCAAATTTGCAGATGAATTCATCCTTACAAAACCCTGGTTGTAATATATCGTCACTGTTCAAAGAAAAACGTGTATCTCCATATCTTTAGATATTTAGCTTACTACATCATTTGAACTCAGTCACTGTCCTTCCCATTGTGTGCAAATTTCATGATGAACAGACCAATAGAAATGCTACCAAATTACTGAATAAAAACCTTTTACATTGACTTAAAGATTTCTATTTGTATTTGGACAGTGATGATATGACATGATGTCTATATAAAGGAGCCAAACAGGTGTATCTCCTCAATTAAATCAATAAAAATGGCAGATTATTTTCCATGGCAACAGAAATTCAGAATCTATGCATCTGAGTAAAAAGCCAAATCCCTCATTCAGCATCTAGTAATGCTGTTGTTAAAAATTAGCCAGACATCTATTGCTCGCAAGCTGAAATCAGCTCTTAAGTTGTACAATTGTGTTTCGCATTAACACAAATCACTCAGGATTTGCATGTCAAGTGTAGAGCACAAAAGACAGAGAAACCATTAGACGACTTTGATCTGCTCTGACACCAAGCACCTGGGGCAAGTAAGAGGCGGCCGTTCTCAGAAAAATAATTACAAAAGGGAGTGGTACCAATGTTTTTTTTTTTCTAAAGGAACAAGGTTGGGCACATACCTGAGTCACCAGGCTTGTCCCAGCAGCTGTTGGACTTGGCTAGCACTACCCTCAGAAGGTGGTGTGAACTTCCAAGTTATCAGACCATGACGGTACAAAAAGAAACATAGCTGAGATGCTGGCAGATGGAGAGAGAGATAACTGTTCACATGTGATTACTGTGACCAAACACTGTACATTACCCCAGAATTCTCCAGAGAACTGGAAAAACTGAAAAGAGTTCAACCGATCAGAATCTTAATCCTGTCCAGAACAGTCAAACCCATCAGCGTGTGACAATGTAGGTTCAGGTTTAGGTCACTGAAGTTTTGCTACTGTTCAGAATGTGATTGCAACATCTAAATCCCGCAACAAATAAAAATAGCATCTAGGTAGGTACATATATTCATTCATTATCTGTAACCGCTTATCCAATTCAGGGTCTTGGTGGGTCCAGAGCCTACCTGGAATCATTGGGCGCAAGGCGGGGAATACACCCTGGAGGGGCGGCCAGTCCTTCACAGGGCAACACAGACACACACACACACATTCACTCACACCTACGGACACTTTGGAGTCACCAATCAACATGTGTTTTTGGACTGTGGGAGGAAACTGGAGCACCCGGAGGAAAAGACACAGGGAGAACACACCAACTCCTCACAGACAGTCACCCGACGCGGGAATCGAACCCACAACCTCCAGGTCCCTGGAGCTGTGTGACTGCGACACTACCTGCTGAATATATTCATCATTAAGTTAATACACAGTTGTAAGGCTTTTTGTAAATATAAACAAAATGCAATAGTGTGCAAATCATATAAAACATATTTATTTGTAAATACAGTCTCAGGAAAAAAAGATGGGAGGTACATTATTGTCACTAAAACAAGGTACCTTTAAAGGTACAAAAGTGTTGTAAAAGTCCTGTTGTGTTCTCTGAAGGTTCATTAAATTGTGCTCTACACGAGGAGTGCTGAATACTTGTAATGTTTCCTTATATAACTGTGTAAAATAAAACAACATTATATAAGTCCTGGAGATGAAATGGTGTTTAAACTGAAAAATGAAGTATAATGTAGCTCATTAGTAATGGAGACGTATGGTTCATGGCATTGTCTGCTGTTATAAATGACAGTGTCAGAAACCAAATGAGGAAGACTGTTGGAGGTTAGTGAATGATCAAAGCATAGTTTGTATGATGCTAGTGCTAATATTCACTGGAATGTGGGGTATAAGATTACTAATACTACATTAGCTCTGTTGTTCTGGCACAAAACCAAGGAAACTAATCTCCAAGACAGGGAACATGATTAAATTTATTTTTTATGTTGTTGTTTTCATTGTTTGAACATTCCTGTAAAACTCTGAATGCTAGTAGTATAACAGATAGTTCATGGCATATTAATTTGTATGATTTATTTATTTATTTAATTTAACGTTATACAGCGCCTTTCTAGAAACCCAAGGATGCACACTGGCGAGAAGCGGCAGCCAAACGTGCACAGCAAACTCTCGACCAGGAACGACCGTCCACCTGGAGGACTGCATTGGGCACTAGGGTTTAGACCTTTTAAATAACATGTTTCAAATGTTTCTTGTTTCAAATGCAATGTTATTAAACGATGGTAACAGATGTGGCCAAACTTGCCCCTAGCTCTAACATGCTTTTTCATAGAAATCTCTATACAAATTTAAGATGCTTTGCACATTTTCTTATTTTTTTTTTTTAATTCTCAGAATTGTATATATAATTAGCCTGTATATGCCCGATGATTCCAGGTAGGCTCTGGACCCCCCGCGGCCCTAAAATTGGATAAGCGGTTACAGATAATGGATGGATTAGCCTGTATATGTGGTGTTTTTTTGTTTGTTTATAGTCTGCCAAGTATTTGGTAGGCGTTTTATACATACATATTTTTTTTAAATCATTGGTACATGTTTATTGATCTGATATCATGAAATTGTTTATTGTATATGTTTATTGCTAACACAATAACATACTGGTGATGTCATCTAGTAAGGACTAAAAAAATTAACAATGCTAGCATATTAAGTCTTTCATAGCTATTGCCTCAGCCTTGAGGCTCAAACTGAAACAGAATCTGTTACCTTGTCATAAAAAATCTAATTCTAATTTAATGCTAACTATTTAATTTATATTTTATATCCATGATACTAAATCTAGTGACATAACCACTAACACTAACATGACATGACACTAACACTTTCAATCCAATTTTTTAATGGTCATCAGCTCATTACCAAGGATTTAGATACATGATGCCTGTTGAAGTTAAATTTAATGTTTTCCTAATATATATATATATATATATATATATATATATATATATATATATATATATATATATATATATATTTATTAGATAAACATAATAGATTTGTGGGAGAGGAATACTGCTAAGCCATTACAATGTAGTTGAATGGACAATGTATGGCAGTAGCTGGATGAAGTGATAGTGCCAAACCCCCTGAGCAAGCTTTACTTGTTGCACTTGTTTAAACTGCTCATAGTTAATTAGCTTAATGACATACTCTTCAACAACCGACAAAAGGTGAAATCTGAAATCTGTCTCAGCCCATCAACTCACTCAAACCACAATCATCCCCCACAGGGTCAATCGCCTCGTTAAGCAACCAGTCTGTTCACACTGTGTTTATCTCTACTGCGTCTTTGGCATGTACTCCACCATCATGGAGTCTTCCCTACACTAATACTGATTAACACATCAACAAGGTCTGGGCTTTGAGGAACTTTGCTGATAAGAATGAACTATGGAATCTTCTTTCAGAGCTTAGGGTCCAAAGACTAAAGGTGAATTAGGCTTAGAGTTCAGGGAGTGGCACATATGTGAAAGCCATGTTTCTGAGTAATTTTATTATTTCCCAGGCAAAAGAACCATGAAATTATTCATTTTTCATGAGATTATTTTTTTTAAATGTTTTCAAAACTGGCCTTAGATAAAATGAGATTCCTAACAACACAAGACCTAGTGTGCTACAGTAACTCTCCCCAGAAGATAAACAACACAGCTCTACACTATAGATCCAATAGTAGCCAATACACCTACCAACATGTGTTTTTGGACTGTGGGAGGAACCAGAGCACCTGGAGGAAACCAATGTAGACAGAGGGAGAGCACAGACAGTCACCTGGAGTATGGCTAAAACTCACAACCCCAGAACAATGGAGCAGTGTGACAGGAACACGACCTGTTGTGCCACCTGCTTATGAAATCAATACCGTTTTAATAGAATAAGTTATAATTATTTTCCCTAATTAAAGGTACAGGATATGTAATATTGACAGTTACAGTGCAGAAGAACTTACTCCCTCCAAACTAGAAAGATTTCACTAGACTAATAAAACTGGTCATCTGAGGTGTGGTATAAAGATTTTAACAAAATAAACACATTTAGTCTTCTTATTGTGGTGACCAGGTTTATGATGCCAGGGGTATTTCAGACAAATTTTATATAAGGCAATTTACATAACATAAGGCATCATATGTTGCAGACATTCAGATACATCACTTCATTTTCTATTTACTATTATCTGGAAGTGGAGGTTTATTTTTCATGAGTAGCAGCCAGGTGGCCAGCCTGGAGAAATTTGAATTTGTTTTGCTCCACAAGAATGAATAGTCCTTTTGAAGTTGATAGTTGAAAGAACAATTTCATTTAACTGTGTCAGAAGAATGAGGCTAAATACTTTAATGCTAATATCAATGTAGCTTGATGTTTGTAAAATCAGTTCACAGGTATTCATCTTGTGAAATAACTGGTGTGCCACCATTTTCATGAAGTGACAAAAAAAACATTTCTCTGTGATGTGATATATATATATATCTTTCAGCAATTTGTTGTTTGACATTCAGGACATATGTATATATCATTATATAAATCTGGAGGTCCAAACATGGACCATAAAAAGGTGATTGTCTTGGGAAAAAAGGGATGTTTTGTCTCTCTATTTTTATTTTGCTATATTCTCTTGCAATTTATTGATCCAGGCATTCAACAAAGCACACTAGACTTCTTTTAAATACGTAATATTGTATTTTGCCACCAATTTGTTAAAGATATAAACTCCGTAAATGTGGGGAAAAACAAAAAAAACAAAACAAAAGGCTTCATGTGGGTTCTTGTTCTTGCTGGATCAACAGTTTGATATCATTACATCTAATAGTAGCCTAAAGGGTTGCAGGTAATAATTACAAAACCCAGGCAAAAGTATACATGATGCTGCCTTAAAATTTGGCAAGAATTAGTAGGCAGCACAAGAACTTAGACACATTCTTGTGTCGTTGGAAAGACTGCAGAGACATTTAGCCTGTAATTTATCTGTACATCACTGAAGAATCTCAGGTGTGGAGAGTGGCATTTACTCCATTTATTGCATTTGGCAGACACCAGAGTGACGCAAGATATATATTTTTTTCAAATCATGCAAGAGATGAATGTGATATTAAACATCTTGCCCAATAACCCCTTGTTAGCACAGTGAATTCTGCTAACTCAGGCAGGGAATCAAACCCAGGTGACCTCCATGGTAACACCTTCAGCTATTTCATTCTCAGTGATGTATGGCATCATTTAATTAAAGATCAGATCTTAACAGATGGACTGAAGGTGAAAGTCAGTGTTTCAAGTGTTCATGAGGGTACTTAAACTAAACACATATTGTATTATTTCTTTTCTTCTTTTTCAGTAGATATGAAGGTCTTAAAAAATCTTTTAGAAAATCCTTTTCTGGCACACCTCAAATCCCAGGGAGTGGCACATGTATGGCAACCTTCAGATCGCTAGGCCCTGAAAATACCTGCATGGCGCCAGGTACACATGACACACAATTAGATAATAGATACCCCACCCTGTTTTGGGAATACGCTATGTAACCCTGAATAGCCAGTCTTCATAGGAGAATACTATGATAACTCAACTTTTAATTGTTTGATATTTAGATACCCAATTCTCCCTTGAAAAACCCCACCCACTGCTGGGGTAATACACATTTACCCCATCAAAGAACTTACAGGAATATTTGTGCACTTTGCTGTCATCCTGTTAATTCTGTCAGGCAGTTTCTATTATGTCTTTGAAAGAAGAGAGGCATGTGTCCAAAAGCCACATTAATGTATGAAAGGCGTATTTGAAACCGCTTAATAATGAAGCTGTAGCTATTCAGATACATCCTTGTGGGAATAAAGGAATTTCCTTCTTTATTAGAGGTAAATTAAAAATACCCAACTCATTCTTCCTCAACTCTTATGGGAAATAGACTAGCCCATCTTGTTTTGGAGGACTATGAAGATACCTCAAACTTTGTTCATGGAATATACATATACCCCATCCATTTTTGTATTGGGTGGGGTGCTTTCCTCAGGTTGCACACACTGAGAATATAACCTAACCGCTAGGATATAAGTGTATTCGCGTCAGAGTATAGTTTACTGTACGTAACTTTTTACAGTTTATCTCAGAATAGATCAGGATGCCATGGAGCTGATGTAGCGGAAAACAAAGCCTGCCTGGAGACGAAGAATGGAGACCTAGTGTCCAAGCATGTTCAGGTTCCAGGGGTGTTTAGGCCACGCCCACTTGGGCTGTGTGTGTGTGTGTGTGTGTGTGTGTGTGTGTGTATATATATGGCTCCTCTGTGTAACCTGTCAGTAGAAGGTTGTTCTTCTCTCGCAGGATCAGCTCCCTCTAAACCTCCAGCAGCATCATCACCATCATGAACACCACATCTTTTAGCTCCCGCCAGCTGTCGTTCTCCGGCTCTGCAAACAAGCGCGTGTCGGCGTCGCGCGCTTCCAGTGTTTACGGCGGCGCGGACAGTAACAGCGTGCGCGTGTCCTATGCGTACGGGGGCGCGGGCGGGTCAATGGGCTCTTCGCTGGGCGCCGGCGGGTCTCTGGAGAATGGCGGGTGGGTCGCGGGCTTCAGCGAGAAGGCCACCATGCAGAGTCTGAACGAGCGTCTCGCGAGCTACCTGGAGAAGGTGCGCGCTCTGGAGAAGGCCAACGCGCAGCTCGAGCGCCAGATTCGCGAGTGGCATGAGAAGCGCACGCCCTCCAAGCGCGACTACAGCCACTATTACAAAACCATCGACGAGCTGCGCACCAAGGTGAGCGGGCACATCTATAAGTTATGGGTGCTTCAGGACATCCGGGTTTGGGTTTTATTTAAAAACAAACAAACAAAAACAAACGAACAAAAAACGTGTTTGTTACTTTTATGTTCTAGTGATAAATTTATTTTAGCGCGTGAGGCAGGGAGCAAAATCTGAAGTGTAGTGACGTGCCATATCTGGGTTTCTGTATTCTTATAGAAACTCTTTTGTTAAAGTATTATTTCAGTTTTTAATTATTGGTAAATAAAGGCATATGTGTAATATAGTATCATTAATATATATAAGTGCCCCTGGGGTGTGTCATTTTTAATACTAAGTTGTCATCCATTGAAATCATGGAGTTTCCCAGTGTTTAAATGTGTTTCTACTGATTTTTTTTCAAATTTCCTTCATTCTTCATTCTTTGAAACAGAGTGATTGATGGTGTCTTTTTATTTTTTGGGGGAAATTGTGATTGTAGAAAAACAATGGTGAATGGAACCAGACATCACGCTTACAGCACAAATGCCAGTGTAAAAGATATGGACTGATGATGTTGATGACAGAAAATAGTGGCAAATTTTAAATACCTAAATTCCTCCCTCTGTTGAACAGTGAAATTGTTCCCACATGGAATGATGGAGCTCCATCCAGTACACATGAGATATGAGATCTGGAAGTTTATTATGTCTATTAAGCTCTTTTGGCTATGGCAATGGGTGTTTATTTCCTTCAAAATAAAAGTAATGACTACTCTGACTTACCATTAACCCACCTTTCTTTTATTCAGATCAGTGCCGCGACCCTCGACAATGCCAGGATCATCCTCCAGATTGACAATGCCAAACTTGCAGCTGAAGACTTCAAAGTCAAGTTAGTACTGTTATAATTTATTCGATTAAGATTTCTTGCTTTTTGAAATATTTGTTTACAAATTACTTTGAATATTAAGATTTATTTTCCAACTTAACAGAAAATTGTACTATCTGATCAGTGTAGGGCAGATGTTTGGGGATGGGGGGGGGGTGTTTTAGGTCCCAAAAAAAAAAAAAGGCCAAATGTACTTAGCCATTTATAAGTGAAGACGAGCTGAGGCCATATAATATTTTTACCTTAAAATGACAACTTCAAAATTATTGTGAAGTTTCACTGGCCTGTTATAGGGAGAATAGAGCCCCTGCCATGTTCAGCACTAAAACAATGCATTATGTACATTTTGGAAGAGGGTAGGAAATAATCCCCTCCCCTTCCTCTTTGATTTCAGTACAGTGTTGTAAATTTGACCAATAAAAATTACCTTGTGTTTAAGAAACAAAATGTGAAAAAGCCTAGAAGACCTGACTATGGGGTTTCTGATACCGCTCCCTGTACACTTCAGTTCGTTAGGACGACTCTAAGGGCCTGGCACTGACAGGGGGCCCTTTGAGGGCTATTAATATTATTTTAATAGTATTGCCTTGTGTAGGGGGGCATCTTTTCAAAATTTCCAGCAGCGCCCCTGCATTTAGGCACATAATAAGTAAAAAACAATAATCCAGAATACTAACCATTACTTTTGTGGTCAGGTATGAGAATGAGTTGGCAATGCGCCAGTCTGTTGAGAGCGATATCGCTGGACTTCGCCGAGTCTTGGACGAACTGACCATGACTCGCTCTGACCTGGAGATGCAGATCGAAGGTCTGAGGGAGGAGGTCGTCTACCTGAAGAAGAACCATGAAGAGGTGAGAGATTGATGCATGTTTGTAACTTTGAAAGTCACACCTGTATTCATCATATAGTCCTTGTTTAACGACAAGCTTTTTCCAACAAAAGTAGCATACAGTATTTCTGAAAGAGATTATTATTTGTACATTTTATTCTATCAAAATTCGATTCTAATGTTATTTAGCAACAAGGATAAAACACTATAGTATTTAGCAAAATAAACACATATTAATCCTGCTGTGTGTGTGTATATCCTGTAGGAGCTGGCAGCCCTGCGCAGTAATATGACCGGCAGTTCAGTGAACGTGGAGGTGGACGCTGCTCCTCAGCAGGACATGTCTCAAGTCCTTGCGGAGATCCGTGCTCAGTACGAGAACATGATTGAGAAGAACCGCAGGGAAACTGAAAACTGGTACAAGGGCAAGGTGAGAACTGTTAAAAGTATTACATTACATTTGCAGTTATTTGTTCATAAATGCTTAAATATTAAAATATGTTGTGTTAAATACATTACACCTGGTGTATTATATCTCAGAGACATTATAAAGGAGGAGGAGTTCATATATGAAAACTATATATATAATTTTTTTTTTCTAAAAAATACAACTTATGTATTTTAGTCTCACTTAAAGGCATAGTAAGAAAACATGTATTTCTTGGACCAGTTAAGGAGAAATCAGCATCATAGAGGTACTGCCCTATCATGTCACTGACATTTAACCTCTCTGTCTTTGTCTCCCTGTATGTCTCTCTCTGTTTCAGTTTGATGAACTGAATAAGCAGGTGAAGACAAGTACAGAAAGTATCCAGACATCCCGCAGCGAGATCAGTGAACTGAAGAGAACTCTACAGGCCCTTCAGATTGAACTGCAGTCTCAGCTCAGTCTGGTATGCACACTAACATGTACACACGCACACACACACACACACACACACACACACATTATTTTCATGAGATTAGTATTAGTGTTATATCACAGTACTCATACATCCTCTATCTCTCACTCACTCTCTGTCTCTCTTTTAGAAAGCGGCTCTGGAGGGCACACTTCTTGACACTGAGTCTCGGTACAGTGCCCAGCTCTCTCAACTGCAGGCAATGATTAATTCACTAGAGGCAGAGCTATCGCAGGTTCGTCTGGACATTGAGCGTCAGGCCAACGAATACAAGATGCTGCTTGACATCAAAACCAGGCTTGAGCTGGAAATCGCTGAGTACAGGAGGCTGCTGGATGGAGAGGACGTCAAGTGAGTCCACCTTAATACTCTCAGCCTAATATGACAGTATTTTTTTCACAAGCAATTTAGTTTTCATTATAAACAATACATTTTGTAGATGTCCTCAGCACATAAACAACGTCACTTAGCTTATGTAAAAGAATTAGCAGTTAGATTTCTCAATCTAACGTGTTAAGGTACTGTAACAGACTTAGTAGTTAATGTTCTCCTCCAAGGGTGCTTGGAGCTATTGTTTCATCTGTTATTATAACACAATAAACTGTAAATGTTCCCTTAAGTTAGTTAGTATTCTCCTCCAACTTTGTAAAGCTGACAGTGGAACTACCAATGGCTAAAATTAGGGATATTGTAACTGGATATATGGGCTGTGATATGACTGTTGTCATATCACCATGATAGTGTTATGACAAATTATTATTAATGTCAGGTAATTGTAGTGTATCATCATAGTGTACAATTTTCAGATATTGCTTTCTTGTGGATAAAAATGATCTGGAGATATTAGGCATTCTCCTTATTTCAATATGATTTAAATATTTTTTTCTCCTTTTTCAATACAGAAAGACAACAGTGACCCAAGTGGTTGAGGTCAGACCTCCTCCTCCTAAACGTAAGTTAGTTCACTATCATTTGTACCATTAAAAATGCAGAGACAATAAGTATTCATACAGTGTAAAGGTCAGTACGTGGATAGTGTCAAGGTATACAGTAATATTTGTAATTTAGCCTTATAATTAGTGGCCTTCTGGAAAATATATTTATTCACTGTAGAAATAATATTATAGATTGAATTGTAAATATGAAATATGTTTTTTTAAAATAAATTAGCCTGTGATTAGTGTCTTTTTATAAAATAGTTTGTTTCACATTATTAAAAATCTTAATTCTTCTGCTCACTGTAGCTGAGCCTGTGGTGACTAAGCGTGTCCGGACAGTGGTGGAGGAAGTGGTCGATGGGAAGGTTGTCTCCCGCACAGAGGACGTGGATGTGGAGGTTCTGAAGAAATAAGAACTCAAAATATTCAACCTTCTCACATCATGAAACATTCTCTGTACCAAAGCTAGTGGTAATTCATCTGTAAGAGACAAGAGAATGTAACTGTCTGATTATACTCAGTGAATAAGTTTACCCACTGTAACAGCTGTGAGAGTTTTAAGCAAAATACTGAAATAAAGAACAATTTGAAGTGCCATATCATAGTGTGACTGTCATTTCTAATACTTCTAGTTTGTTTATAGGCTATCTACACAATTCTAGATCAATAAAAACGGGTCCCCCACTTGTGTAAATGCCATGCGTAAAACAGGGTTTAGTACAGAATCTCTGATAAATCCAGACCACTAGGTGGCAGTATATGCTTGATAATGTGAAGAATTCATTAGCAAAAATGACTGAATGTTTCTCTAACTGCTGATGAAAGAAGCACATATCTATTATTTCATCATTAATTAAATAGCTTGAAAATAAAGCTAAAAACAATTACTTGTAATACATCTGTATTAACACTATCCAGCTTTCATAGATCCACTTTAGATGAAGGAAGTTCAGTCAAATATCTTATAGAACCAATATTTCCAAACTTTTATAGACATCTACGCATACACCAATTTTCAAGTAAAAAATGATCAGGAGTTTCCTCTTTATGGCAGATCAAATCCCTAATCTTCTAGAAAAACTGCATACTAGTGGCTGGAACATTTCCTGTTAGGGTTTGATGAAAGCGGTCATGTACTAATGATAGACGTATGGAGAGAGATTAGTCTCAAAATACTTTACAAATGCGGAAATGTCACTCCACAAATTAAACACAAGTCACATATGTGTTTCCCTATTCACAAATGAATACATCTCAATCTGCGTCTCACGGTCTGCAGTTTGTACAACTATGAATTTTAATTCATAAATACATGTTTGTGGTTTTCATAGATATATCATGTTTTATGCGAAAATAAAAATATTAATTTAAATTTACGTTGCATATATTTGTAAAGTCGAAGTCTCGAATTTAAAATGTATTTGTAAAGTGTTGATCCTGTATTTGTGGATCAAGCTACTCACGTTTTTCGTGACGTTTATTTATTCATTTCCTTTCGCAGGCTTTTTGAGAATTTCCTTTCACCCGATCCACACACAAATGTAGCCTGATCCACAAATGTGGCCAGCAGGCGAACAACTGTTGTTTTGCCCAGTGTTTCAGGACTGACCTGTTGCTGACCTGGGCCGCAGCAAAACAAGTAGGCGGGACTGTGACTCCATTGGCTGCCGCAGAAAATGGACAGCTAACTCTGGCTGCTGATTGGCTAAATAAAAGTGATGACCAATGAGAAGTGCATTCATCTATCTGAAACAAATCACCCGCCTTACCAGTCCAATCTCAAAAGTATGTAACACAACGCGTCCAGTATCATTCCAATACGCAACACGGGTTTTAGTGCCCGAATACGGGATGATTTTATAGTATTTTCTTTGACAACTCTAGTTTGCAGCGAAATTAGCGAAGTTACGCTGGACTTTAACGTCGTTAAATTTAGGGTGCCATCAAAAGTGTTCCACAGTGATCACCCGCTCCTAACTGTGTGTGATATGAAGCTGAATTCAGCGGCTTGGGCGGGATTTGTTCGAACATCATTAAATGTTGCGCAAATGCGTCAATATTTAAGTTGGCCCCACACGTCCTAAAACAACAGTGCCTCCTATGGGTAGCATGTTCGCTTTCTGGCCACATTTGTGGATCAGACTACATTTGTATTTGGATCGGGTGAAATGCGAAAGGAAAGTCTCAAAATACAAAAACCCACGAGAGGAAATTGAAGATTAAAATGTTATTTTGGAACGTTCTCAAAATAATTAAAATTTTAAAATATCCAAAAGGTCCAAAATACACCCTCCCTCTTCGGGGAAACGTGCTCGTTCGGAAGCTTTGCAAAAACCAGTCGAGTGAAGTTCAAAGCAAATCAAAGTATTTATTTAACAATATTGGATCCAAGAGAACAATACATGAAATGGTCTGATACCCTTCCCAGTAGAGTTCTGACCTCTCCCCCATCTGACCCCAACAGTTATACCCCCTATGACGTATAGCCTGGTGTTGAGGCGTTTCTGGCTGATTAACATATATTAATATGCATAATTTCACATGTTAGTACTCAACTTTCTCGCGTGCAAGTTTCACATGCACTGTGACCCCAAAAACATTAATTCTTAGCGAGGCTGACAACCACATTTTCTGTCACCAAAATTTAAAGATTCACTAATGCACTTCAAGGTCAAATCATGCCCCTAAAGCTCAGCCCCCCCTGGCTAACACTTGTAATTTATATCAGCATGCTAAAAGCCTAAGTGCAGATCTGTTCAATGTTAAGTGTTTAAGAATTTAGAAAGGTGCAAATACTGAGTCAACATGCCAGTTAGTGTGCAGAATCTAAAATGTTTACTATATGTGTAAATGCTGGTTAGTTATTCATATGAGTGCATATAAAATACAAGTTCTCATACAATGAGTATGTGGTTATACTTTCTAATCATCATTTAAAGATATTTGTCCACTAACACAAAGTAATAAAATTGTTTTCTACAACAATTCCCCCTTATGACGTGTCCCAAGACACGTCATCACACTCTAGGTCCTCCAACCATGCTTTTGATATGTGTTTAACCTGTGAGAGCGAAAACCTGTCGGGCAGCCAACCAACCAATTTTTGACAGGAAAAATTCTCCCACTAGCCCCTTCTGCCCCCAGGCGGCCAAAATTTAACCATGTCAACAGGAGGAAGTAACATTATTTCCCTGTTTGTTATCTCCCAAACTACTTATTCTACAACAGTAATTCCTCCCGCTCTTCCGCAGACTCCAACATTGTTAACATATATGGTGGTGGAGGATCTTTGCCCTCCATCATACGTGTTATTGTTCTCCCTATCAGAGACCTAATACAAGGTACACAGCAGCATCCGCACGTGACTAAAATAGCGGCGAATACCGCTACTGCTGAAGCCATAGATATGAACACGCCTTTCCATTGTCCAAAAGTTCTCTCTAACCACTTAGTGATTGGATTGTCTACTCCCGTGTTTTCTGCCATCTCTCTAGACAGAGATTTTAGGGCTATTAAGGCTTTAGTCACCTTTCCATCTGGGGCCGTATTATTTGGAATTACAGTACAGCATACATCTCCGAACATATGACAAACGCCACCCTGATTAGCGAGTACCATATCTAAAGCTATATGATTTTGTATGGTCATTAATGAAGTTGCAGATAGTTGTTCTGATAAACCAGTTATTGCTGCTCCAGTGATGTTAGCCAGTCTCATTACTTGGTAATTTACGTAATTAATTCTATCAACGTTCTTGTTTGGTGTGATCCAAATGAAAATACTTTCCCATCCTGCCGCTATCTGATCTACCAATTTATGTTCGTCTGGCACTCCGCGAGCAATTCCTATTGCGTCTATATAAGTGGGTGTGTTTTTAGTTAAGTCGAATTCATAGTCACCTGATCGTCTAAGCCTATTGTGATTAGGAGTGGGTTTGTGCGCGCCATACATAGTGATTGGGGAAATTAATCTAACTATAGCACAAAGGCCAAGACTACGTAGGTAGTCTTAGCAATAGATTTAACCCTCCGCAATAATAATACAGTCCTGCTCTAGCCCATGGTCCTATATAGTTACCGGAGTCATGATTAAATATAGTGTGGCACCATTTAGGATTTATGTTACCTAAGTGTTTTGTACTCCGTGTCACGTCACCTGCTGTATGATTAAAACAAGTGAAGTTACCTGATTCAGGAACTTTGAACGGCCCTGAACCGGTGTTGTTTGCTATGACTGGAAAAATGTTTACCAAGGCAGTACAATTAGCTGGATTAGCCATATGTGTTAAGTTAATCATACACTTAAACCCTATTGGGTCTTCCCTCAGAAATAATGGGGCTGGACCTAAAAACAATGTTGGTCTGGCTGCCGCACATGCTATGCACCTGTCCATGTTAGCTTCTCTGGCTTGCGCATTTATCCATTTAATCCATAAGTTACTCCCTTCAAACCCTGTGCTTAATTTTACGATTTGTTCGGTTGTCCATGTAGAATAATCTGTTCCCAATATAGACTGATTCCCCCCAGTGTTGTCTGTCATGTTTTTTGTGTCCTCAACGGTGTCGGCTGTTGGTTTATTTCTAACTCTGAGCTTAATCCATCCTACAGGGTCATTACCACTTACATCTACCCCGACCCCTATGAAAAACGCTGAAGACTTTTCCCCATTAGGGTCGGCTTGCCACTCCAATGCAATAGTTATCAAATTGGTTATTGGACCATTATCCCTCTGTATGTTAAGTTTTTCCCATTTATCCAGTTCATGAGTCACCCAACGTGTAGTCGGATTCCAATTAACATGTGTTGACCTCATCACATCTTCCCATTTGTTACAAGGTCTAGCCTTATAAGCTGCTTGGTCGGTGTTTTGATTACATTTAATATTGTCGTCACGAGACCAACACAAATACACCGGCTCCCCCTTATGCCCCAGCTGATTTGTACCACATTTAACCACTTCACATAAGTTCACTGTCCATGCGGTTGTCTCACCCCAATGATAGTCTAATTCTATACCTCCCCAGCGTCTGATGCATTTAGATTTAGGCTGAGAGATGGTTGATCGTTTAGTTCTATTTAGCTGTGATGTCAGATCTCTAATTGTCGCGTTTGCCGGGCGTACGATTGCTGAAATATTGACAACTGTTCCCTCTACCGTTGTTAATTGTTCCTGTGTGAAAACCATGGCCAGTGTTATTATCATTATATTCAATAGAGTAATGGTTATGGTTACCTGGAGCCATATCGGAATATCAGGAGGAAGTACTGGTTGGTAATGTTGTCTGTATTTTGTCCTGTCACACCCCCTTTTACCATACCAAGCCATCATTAAACAATCAATGTGTTTCCCCACTAAGTTTCCTTCTAATTAAGAAAATATTATCTAAACCCTTATATGTTTAAGTGTTAAAGTTACAGGGTGCGTTGTTTTTTTTTTTGTTTTTTTTACAATTTGTTTAGAAAGTTCAACCTGCAAGAAAAAAAAAAAATATTAACAGTCCAAGCAACCTGTAAAAAAGAAGAACAGTCCACGACAACCTGTAAAGAAAATAATAATGTGTTCTGGATCTTCAACAGCTCAGACAGCTCTCCGTTGACACCTGTTGTTCGCAGAGTGTCCAGCTGGCACTTGTTACTAATTAGATGCTTGCTTCTCCGTCTGGTGCTCCTCTGGTGGCAGTGCTGGCTTGCACTGAGACAGGTGGTACCATGAGCTGCCTTTACCCTTGAGTCGTACCGCGTGGCTGGTTCTCTCTGTCACCCGGAATGGGCCTGTCCAGCGAGGTTCTGACCACTTTCGCTTGATGGCTCTCAGATACACCCATGGAGCGAAGGCCACCTCGGGAGGTATCTTATGCTCCTCGTCTCCTCCTCTGTTTCTCCATACCTGCACAGATAGTTCCTCACACACTGATTTTAGTTTCAAAAACAGTTGACGATACTCATCTGTGTTTGTCCCAGGCGGGCCTCATCAGGACTCAGTCTTGTTTTCGGGCCTGGAAATGCTACGCCACTGACCAGTTCAAATGGGGAGAAGCCTGTGCTTCCATTAATTGAACTCCGAATACTGATCAAGGCAATTGGTAGGGCATCAAGCCAATTCATGCCCGTGGTCAGTGTAATCTTAGCTAATTTTGATTTCAAATTTTGATTCATCCTCTCAACCTGACCTTGTGAGGCAGGATGATACACACAACCATAGCTATGGCGCAGCCCCAATGACTGCTCCACCCACTGCAGTGTTTTGCTCATGAAATGACTCCCGTTATCTGAAAAAATTTTCCTAGGAAAGCCATGGTTCGGAATCCAACAATTAATCAGAAACTTACAGACTGATTTTGCATCTTCCCTCAGAGTGGGGAGTGCCTCTACCCACCCCGAGAATCTATCTACAACGACCAGGAGATATCTATATCTCCTAATGAGGTCGATCATATCTGTGTAATCCATTTGAATCTCATGTCCATGAGAATCTGGCAATGGAAACCTTCCTGGAGCTAGTTTAAATGCTTTTGCTACGTTCTGTGTGTTACAAATCTGACATTTAGTGATGTAATCAACCACTCATGCTGACATGTATGGGTGCAACCATTGTTTTAGATTTTCCAGTGTCTGTCGTCTTCCTACGTGCGCCACGGTGTGTGCTTCCTCTAAAACTGCTTCTGCTAATGACATTGGTAAAACTACTTGTCCTTCTTGTGACGTCCACACCTGACTGTTTGGGCTAGCTCCTTTTGCTAGCCATACTGACTTTTCTTCTGGACTTGCCTGATCCTGTATGTGTCTAAGCTCTTGCCCTGTGGGAATCGGGTCCCAGGGTACACTGGAGTCCAACACAAGCATGTTGTTGGGTTCCATGTATCCTGCTGCTCTTTTTGCTGCCTCATCTGCAGCCTCATTCCCTCTGTTTATTATTGTGTCTCCCTTTTGATGTCCTTTACACTTCACAATCGCTACCTTATTTGGCTTGTGTATAGCTGCTTCTAATCGCATCAGTTCTGTCTTGTGTTTGACTGGTTTCCCTGTGCTTGTGACATATCCAACCTGCTTCCAATGTGGAATGTCTACGTGCGCAGCTGTGACTACGTACGCTGAGTCACTATAAATAGTGATGTCCCTTCCTTCTGCCACTTCTAATGCTGAAATTACTGCTAGCAGTTCTGCCTTCTGTGCCGATGGGTTTTGTTTCACCTCGTCTTCAATAACTGTCTGAAACTCATGCGTTTCCCCCTTCGCTTCCTGAACTACTGCGTATCCTGCTCTGACTTCACCTGTATCTGCCCTGTACCCACACCCATCCGTCCATAAATTCCATGACCCTGGAATGGGTGTGGGTTGTAAGTCTGGTCTTACTTTTCCTTGCCTTTCCACCTGTTCCTCACACTCATGTGGTGGACCTTCCAGCATCCCATCTGCCATATTAACTCTTCCGTGTGTGTAGGTGATGTTGGGTGCAGTCAATTCTTTGTGAATGCATCTCTGTCTCAATGGAGTGAGTGTGAACATCTGTGAGTTTATGTACGCTACTACTCCGTGTGTGATTAGAATGCGCAATGGGTATCCTGCTACTAGATGTGCTGTTTTCTGTATTAATTTGGTCAGTCCTGCTACATGTCTTGTGCACTGTGGTTGTCTCCTCTCTATAAGGTCCAATGGGACACTTAAATACATTAGTACTGCTCTACCTTCCCCCTTTTTCTGAAACAGTACACCATTAATCACAGTGTCTGTTTCAGAAACATCCATGTAAAAAGGTAATGAATAGTCAGGTCTGGCTAAGTCAACTGCAACGGATAAGGCTTGTTTAACGTCTATAAACGCCTGTTCCGACTCCACCGTCCAGGTGAGCTTACCAGACAAATTTCTCATCCCCAGAGATTTCACCATGTCTCTAAGAGGTTGTGTACGTCCGACAAAGTCAGGAATGTATTGTCTGCTGTAGCCAGTCAGTCCTAAAAATGTTAACATGTCTTTCACAATTTCAGGTTTTGTGTGTGACAGTATAGCGGACCGGTGTGTGGCGGACAAGCCCGTGGAACCCTGTGTTACTACTCTCCCTAAGAAAGTAACCCTAGATCTGCAGCACTGTAATTTCTGTTTAGATACCTTGTACCCTGCTTCTGCTAAGCATTGAAGAACCACCTTGGTTGCTTCAAGGCAGATTTCCGGTGTTTTAGCCTCCAAAGCAATATCATCAACATATTGTATCAATAAGGAGCCTTCTGGCAGTTGGCATGAGTCCAGACTCCACCTCAGGGCCTGATTAAACAATCCTGGAGAGAGAGCAAAACCTTGAGGTAATCTAGTGTATCTGTATTGTATACCTTTATGTGTGAATGCACATATATCTCTGCAGTGTTCTGCCAGTGGAATACAGAAAAATGCATTAGCCAAATCAATGCAAGTGAACCATTTCATGTCTGGACCTAGTTCCGACAGAGCGGTGCACGGGTTAGGAACCGGAACAGTGGCAGTAGCCAAGGCTGCATTCACGGCTCTTAAATCATGGGCCATCCGATATTGGCCAGGCTCCTTTTTCGGAACCGGTAGAATCTGTGTGTTCCATGCTGATTGACACAGTTCCAGGATTCCGGCCTCCACCAAAGCCTGGACCGTTTTATCCAAAGATTCAACAGCATCTGGCTTGTGTTTATATTGGGGAATCCAAATTGGTTGTGTAATATTCATACAAAAAGAGACAGGTGTTTGATTAGTGTACCCTACATCATCTGGTCCTGTGGACCACAATGTGTCAGGTAGTGATGCTAATAATGCCTCCGTCTGTGGATGATCAGTGTCCTCACAACCATGGTGTCTAGGCAGCAATTGATGGTGCAATGTGACTAGGATGGGTGAGTTATCAGTGATGTGAAATGTCTGTGTGGATTGCGAAAACATGACACCAGGCAGCTGGGTCCGGACCCAATCCGTGGCCTCATTTGCTCTTTTTACCATAGGGCCCAACTGCTTGGCCTCGTGTTTCGGATGGAGAGCTAATGAAATGTGTGGTGCCGCCATGTCAGACAGTTTGTACCAATTGTGTTGTTGTGGTGTTAGTGAAACAGGAGATGCCACCCCTTCAGGACCCACATAAATCCCTGTGGTGTCAACCGACCACTGTGTGCCCTCTAATTCTGTTTGAAAAGATTCATAGTAAGTTAAATCTCCCCCTACATCATAGAACAGGGTGACATGGAATGGGTCGGGCGGAGGAACGTAGGGTGCCATGGCTGTAATCCAAGGCGACCACTGGTGGAACAAAGCAATGAATCATGGTGACGGGTCCGTCTGTCCAGTCTAAACCCCAATAAATGTCTACCGACTCATCCTGCTGAGGTCTCATCAGGTACATACCATCAGTGTACCCCACCACTGCCACAGTTTTGTGTCCGTCCACGTAAGTGTGATCCCATCTGGTTGGCATAAAATAGTAACTCCCATTTTCATCAACAAGTCTCTACCACAAATGTTCAAGGGTGCTTGTGGTGCAATTAGAAATGAATGTGACACAGTCTGTGTACCAGTACTGACTGGCAAATGTCTTGTTTTTGGCAGTGATGTAGATGTCCCCGAGAAGCCCCTTACTTGCACAGTGTGTTCGCTCATCAGATGTGCGGGTAATACTGTGTTGATGGCTGACCATGTGGCTCCCGTGTCCACCAGAAAAAGGATTTCGGAGGCCCCCACAGTTATTGGCCAGCAGGAAGATGTGATGGCTTCGGTTTTGATGCCGCCTGTGGGTGTGGTGCCTGGTGTGGATAGCTGGTGTCAGTAGAGAGTGATGCCCTACATTGTGCTGCCCAGTGGTCCAAAGCTCCACATCTTAGGCACGCCCCTGTCCGGCGGCAGACCCTGCCCCTCCACCTGCCATTACCGCGCCCCCTGCCCCCTGAGTAGGGCTGGTAAGAGAAATATGGACTTGGTCCATAATTATACGGTGGGTTTTGTGGTGGCCCTGATTGGGTAGGCATGTATGTGTTTGTGTTCATAAATGTTTGTGGTGATTGCATAATTGGTGGTGGTGCAGTCATAGGCATCATGGTGTCAGACTTTGTTTGCTTTTTATTATCATTTAAAGATTTCCTGGCTTCTGCTAGTTGAACAGTTAGTAGATCTCTTTGTAACTTAAGTGTCTCCTTGTCTTTGTTATCTAATTTTTCCTTATATTTGTTCATATGGAACAAAACGTGTCTAACCCACAAGTCATGTGGTGTGTCAGGGCCCATATTAGGATCGTCCTCAATTTTATCCTTTATGAGGGCTGGCAAGACTTTCACAACTGCAGTTCTAAACCAAACCACCTGCTGCCCCCTAGCAGGGTGAACCCCTGTAGTGTTAGTCCAATCCTCAACTGCTTTACCCATATATTCCCCTGGGCTAAGCTTTTCATCCCAGGCATATGATGGGATTGTGGACACTGCTCTGGTTGGCCACATCTCTCTCATAACGTCATTAAGGCGCTGCGAGTGAGTGTGGAAAAGATCATAATTAGGTTGAGTAGATGTCTGAGCCTGTCTCTCTATTTCAGCTGCTTCTATGGAAGTAGTCGATCTTTTAATAATGTTTCTAAAATCCCCCAGTGCTAGAGTCATGTCACCTGTCAGACTGTCCAGCTTTCTTATCCAGGCAGCCGCTCCACTACATAAAGGCGGAAGCTGCTCGACCAAAGTCTGTGCATCAGTCAGTGATAATGGTACATATTTATATGTTCCTGTACTAGTGGCCACTAATGGAAACATAGTGCCGACGTTAGTGTCAGTCCTATATCTGTCAGGCGGGTGTCGAGGTCTGGTGCTTCGTCTCAAAATGTCCGTTTTGTCTGAGGTGTGCATGTCGCATTCTAAAGTCTGTTGTTTTAAGTCCAATTGTCTCTGTTCTTCTAATATGAGGTTTTCCATGGCACGCAATGTATTGTTCAAATCAGTCATCCGTCTACCACCACGTTGTCCATTCGCACTGTCCTCATCATCTGCTATAAGTCCCTCATCTTGGTCAGAGTCATCCGTTGTGACATGTCCCTCTAAATCTGCTTTAATCCTGATGTTTTGTTTATTTTTACGTGGCATCAGGTTCTTAAATGATATTGTCAGTGTTTGTTTATTGTCAATGCGCGGTTTATCCTGTTCTTCATAATTTCCTGTGGTATCTATAATGTCAGAACAGTCAGTGTTAATATTTGTGTGTGCAATTGAAATTGACTCATGTGGCCTTCGCAATTGAAATGGACCTTGTGGATCCCTTCGGTGTCCATCCGTAAACGTGCCAGAGTCTACACTGAAGACAGGGAGGACATTATCAACTGGTGTGACGTGACCTAATTTGTATGGGGGAGGCGGAGCTGTAGGCTCCTCCCCCTTGTGGTTCGTATACTCAATTTCCACTTCCGTGTTCTCGGCAGTAAGTGATACAGCGTTCGAGTGTGACGGACCTGGTGTTTTCAATGTAATGAGCTGCGGAGTGAGACTGAGGAATGCCATTTTAACAGCTGTTAACTCCGCAATGTCCGTTTTAGCTATGTTCAAACTTTTCTTTGCCTTAGCTCTGTTGAAAAGGCTAGCCCTACTAACCTCTGCTTCAGCCTGACGTAATATTTGCTCCTTTTCTCTCTTCAACTGATTAATGCAGGTTATCAAAGATGCAGTGTCCCCTGTGTGTGTTTTAACCCAGTCATCAAATCTCTTGAGCACACTTTTGTGCACAATATCCCGCGTTTTCAAATTTATTACTCCATTTTTCACTCCCTCAGCGATCATGTGAATTTGCTGAATTAACGGTTTCCATACCCAATTCCCCACACCGTAAATGGCGTTTAATTCATTATGTAAGTCCCTAGTAGTAGCCATATTGTCTGTAAGGAGCTGATTAAAAAATTGGACCTTACCTGAATGGGTCTTCGTTCTAGTTCACCCTTTAATTGCAAATCAATTATCACCGCAAGGTTTCATCACAATTCAGAGTGAACTAAAACAGTTTCCCAGGGTCTCCCCCACACAGCGCCCACGCAACCTCGGACGGTATATAGAAAAGAGAAAAAAAAAAGTCTAAGTTTTAAAGTCAGGTTCTGAAACACAGCCAATAAAAGCAGGACCACCTCAGCCCTGTGAATAATTTTACAGGTAGATAGAAAACATAAGCGTGTCTTCAAACAATATTCAATCAAAAGCAAGCCAAGCCTAATTTACATTAATTATGAAACCGGCCCACGGACCGAAAAAGCTTATTAGGCAGAAGCAAATAACACGGCAATATACGAAATACAATTTGTAGTAAATGGAAAAAGCAAGAAAAGCAGGACAAGTATCTCACAACACAGAATTAAACCAACGACTATATTTTAGGAATGAAAACAAGTTACCGGACACACTTAACAGACAACAAGCCACAAACGTGCCTAATATTATGAGAAACAGTTCCAGCCATACAAAAGGAACATCGTCAACACACCGTTAAAAGGCAATCAAATTACGAGTTATATTATAACAAGTGAAAGCAAAATTTTTGAGAACTACTGATATAGCAAGCAGGTTAGAAAATATGTTATGATGAACGAAAAATTCAAACCGAGGCAGAAAATCAATTTTAACACAAACTACCACAGTCAAAAAATGCAAACTGAACCGGAAAAATAAGATTCTTAGTACAATAAGCAGTAAACGAAATACAATTTAAAATATTGGTCTAAATGACCAATTTTAGCAAATAAACCCCAAGAAGAAAGAAACACGATTCAGAATTTTTAAATCTGAGCAGGCGCTCTTGTTAAAAAAAAATCAACCAGTTTATGCAATCCTTATCGCCCTCTAGCGAGCCAAAACATACACGACAGACTGTCTCTAAGAATAACACAGGCTCTCAGAACAGACATAAAACATGAATAGACAATCAAATTTCATTAAAATACACAACAAACTCTGGCGGGAACAGCTTCCGCTCAATATCAAAACTCGGGAACAGCGTCCGATAAAATAAAATGTGCGGGAACAGCTTCCGCTCCTTTTTTTATTTATTTCGCGGGAACAGCTTCCGCTTAATATTAAATCGCGGGAACAGCGTCCGCGTGATTAAACTTCAGAGGGAACCACCCCTCACGGACGACCTTCGACCGGGCAATTAACTCGGTACCTCGTCAGGTTCCGAGTGGAGTACGCCACCTCTCAGTTTGAAAGATGGGAACCAGCATCCATCTATTATATTATAAATTCAATAATTAATTTTTTAAACAAACAACCCCAAATGTATAAACTGATAACAAATTATAAAAAAATATTTAAAATAAATTGATTTGCTCAATACCCCACTCCGGACCGCCGTCGGACCTCCGCACCACTTCCAATTTAAAAAGTCCAATCTGCAGAATTTGAATAAACAGGGTCTGCGCACCCACCTTATTTCATTGCGGCCGCGAGTGGAAAGGAAATCCGAAGTCGTTCTAAGTCTCCAGCTTCCCGCACGTCGAGGTCACCAATTGAAGATTAAAATGTTATTTTGGACCGTTCTCAAAGTAATTAAAATTTAAAAATATCCAAAAGGTCCAAAATACACCCTCTCTCTTCGGGGAAACGTGCTCGTTCGGAAGCTTTGCAAAAACCAGTCGAGTGAAGTTCAAAGCAAATCAAAGTATTTATTTAACAATATTGGATCCAAGAGAACAATACATGAAATGGTCTGATACCCTTCCCAGTAGAGTTCTGACCTCTCCCCCATCTGACCCCAACAGTTATACCCCCTATGACGTATAGCCTGGTGGTGAGGCGTTTCTGGCTGATTAACATATATTAATATGCATAATTTCACATGTTAGTACTCAACTTTCTCGCGTGCAAGTTTCACATGCACTGTGACCCCAAAAACATTAATTCTTAGCGAGGATGACAATCACCTTTTCTTCCCACACTCCTTTTCTGTCACCAAAATTTAAAGATTCACTAATGCACTTCAAGGTCAAATCATGCCCCTAAAGTTCAGCCCCACCCTGGCTAACACTTGTAATTTATATCAGCATGCTAAAAGCCTAAGTGCAGATCTGTTCAATGTTAAGTGTTTAAGAATTTAGAAAGGTGCAAATATTAAGTCAACATGCCAGTTAGTGTGCAGAATCTAAAATGTTTACTATATGTGTAAATGCTGGTTAGTTATTCATATGAGTGCATATAAAATACAAGTTCTCATACAATGAGTATGTGGTTATACTTTCTAATCATCATTTAAAGATATTTGTCCACTAACACAAAGTAATAAAATTGTTTTCTACAACAAAATGAACAAATAAACGTGAAAAAAAAAAAAAACACGTGAGTGACTCAAAAATGCAGATTCAACCATTTACAAATGCATTTTAAATTCGAGACTTTGACTTTACAAATATATGCGATGGAAATTTAAACTAATTTATTTATTTTCGCATAAAATCATGCTATATCTATGAAAACCAAAAACGTATTTATAAATGTAACTATTTGTACAAATTGCAGACTGTGAAACACAGATTGGGAAATATTCATCTGTGAATAGTGAAACATACATACATACATACATTTTCTTTTCCGCTTCTCCATTTCAGGGTCGCGGTGGCAACAGGGCGAGCAAAGAAGCCCAGACGTCTCTGTCCCCTGCAACATCCACCAATTCCTCCTGGGGGATCCCAAGGCGTTTCCAGGACAGCCGGGAGATATAATCCCTCCAGCGTGTCCTGGGTCTACCCCGGGGCCTCCTTCCAGTTGGACGTGCCTGGTATACCTCCAGTGGGAGGCGTCCAGGAGGCATCCTGATCAAATGCCCAAACCACCTCAACTGACTTCTCTCAATGCGAAGGAGCAGCGACTCTACTCCGAGCTCCTCCCTAGTCACTGAGCTCCTCACCCGATCACGGAGAGTACGCCCAGCGACCCGTCGGAGAAAGCTCATTTTGGCCGCTTGTATCTGCGATCTTGTTCTTTCGGTCATTACCCAGAGCTCATGACCATAAGTGAGAGTGGGGACGTAGACTGACCAGTAAATTGAGAGCTTTGCTTTATGGCTTAGCTCTCTCTTCACCACAACGGTGCGGTACAGTGACCGCAATACTGCAGACGCTGCACCTATCCTACGGTGAATCTCACCTTCCCTCTTCCCATCACTCGTGAACAAGAACTTGAACTCCTTCACTTGGGGCAGGTTCTCACCCCTTACCTGAAGGGAGCATGCCATCTGTTTCCGGGAGATAACCATGGCCTCAGACTTGGAGGTGCTGATCCGCATACCGACCGCTTCACACTCGGCTGCAAACTGCTCAAGTGAACGCTGGAGGGCTCCGTGCGAAGAAGCCAGAAGAACAACATTGTCTGCAAAAAGCAGAGATGCCACCTCTTGAGCTCCTCGACGGAAGCCCTCCTGCCCCAGGCTATGCTGCGCCACCCTGTCCATGAATATCAGGAACAGGAGTGGAGATAAGGCACAACCCTGAAGGAGTCCAATGCCCACACTGAACAAGCTTGACTTACTACCAAGGATGCGAACACAACTCAAACTCAGAGTACAAGCACAGCTTGGACAGTGTCCCCCCTCCCACTCCTGAGCTGTCGGAGTGTTTTCCAGAACCTCTTTGAGGCCGCCCGGAAGTCATTCTCCATGACCTCTCCAAACTCCTCCCATGCTCTGGATTTTGCTTCAGCAATTGCCACAGCTGCACCCTTTTTCGCCTGCCGGTACCCATCTGCAGAATCGAAAGATCCCCGAGCTAGCCATCTCGAAAAGCCTCCTTCTTCCGCTTGACAGCTTCCCTAACCCCCGGTGTCCACCAATGGGTTCTTGGGTTGCCGCCATAACAGGCACCGACAAGCTTTTGACCACAGCTACATGCAGCCGCTTCCACGATGGAGGTCCGGAACAGTGTCCATTCAGACTCCATTCCCCCTACCTCCTCCAGAACATGTGAGAAGTTCTCTCGGAGGTGAGAGTTGAAATCCATCCGGACAGGGGTATTATTTAGGGGTATCAGAGTAAAGGGGGCTGAAAACTTTTGCATGTCACACTTTTCAGATTTTGATTTGATTACAATTTTGAAAACCATGTATCAGTTCCACTTCACAAATTATGTGCTACTTTGTTTTCGTCTATTACTTAATATCTCAATAAAATACACCTAAATTTGTGTTTGTAAAAGTTCAGGGGGTATGAATACTTTTGTAAGCCACTGTACCTGAGGATGTGATCTAATTCAGTGTTTCTTGTACAAGCACAATTATGTTTAAATGATCCAGTCTATTTAAATAAATACAAATGTGATTGTTTTTTTTTTACTTGACACATATGTACGTTACAAAATTAAACTTTGTTTAGAATAATTCGACTGTATTTGATGTTAACTAAAAGCTTTGAATTCATACAAGAGTAGAGAATAAAAGTAAAATTGCAAGCTGCAGTAGATAAGATAGAGTGGAAATGTATAAATGATGATCTGGAAAGGTATATTTTCTGGTTTGAAGGGATCAACAGAGAAGAAATTGAATACATTAGGTAACGTTATTTATGAATATGGAATGGCAAGGTTTGGTAGGTTGCAGAAAAAGCAAAGGGGACAAGATAAAGAAAGTGTGGTGTGCCCTATGTGAAGCTCTAATGGATTGGCATAGGATATTTTACATCTTATCTTGTCTATTATTATAATTACTTATATTTGTGTGACAAAATATATATTTACAAATTTTCCCATGGGGAAAAGGACAATATATGTAAACGTACATTTTCATTATAAGGATACAAGCCGAGACTTTTATTTTGACAGGCAGTGCGGACGTGCTGTAATGTTGAGTAATGGAGGCTGAGTGAAGAAAACAAGAATTAAGGAACATATTGTACTTTCGTTTAATATGTTTTAAATTTATTTTTATATCCTTAAAAATCCTTAAAGTGAATAGCTGAGGTAATACTTTACTATATTTATTTTAGCCCTTTTCAGAATATGAACGAAAGAGACTTATCAAAACAAACACCCTTGGGTTTATGGGGTAGTGTCATTAAATTGAGTTTTCATAATCTCTTGCATCCTTAAATTATTTAAAAATGACACTGTACCTGTTATATTTAATGATTTTAATCCGATAGATGGTTTGAGCTTGCTAAAAAACTGCATTTAATTGTTAGTATAAATATCAATATCAATATGACAGGTCATCTGCATATATTCAAATTATTAACTTTGTGTGCAACCATGTTAATTGTTTTATTTGGAATTAAAAATACATATACCAATCAAAAATATGCACTGCCTGGTCAAAAACGGTGAGCACTATATTCTACATTTATTGTAAATGTTATCAGCTCCACTTAACATATAGATTATCTATGTAGTTCTACCCTGTAGAACTTCAAGTACACCCTGTACGTCAGCAGTCAGGACCACCACAGAGTAGATATAATTTGGGTTGTGGGTCATTCTCAGCACTCATATGGTGGTGGAGTTAATGTGAGATGAGATGGTATGAGTGGATCAGACAGCAGTTAAGAACTACCCTGACCAGTGCATCACATGCTAACTCACCACAACCATGAGAGGAACAGTGTGAGTTGGGGTTAACAAAGTATGTAGAGCAACAGATGGATCAGTGAGTCTGTTTAGAACTTTTTATTGCATCTGTAGGGTAAGTGACTTTATGTTGGCCAGGTAGTGTAATTTCAGTTGTATGTGTAATAATTTTGCAGGAAATATTTTAAAGTTCTCACTGGTCATTAACATCATCCAGACACCACCATGTCATATTTCTTTATGAACAGATACAAATAGGATACATTTGACTTGTGTAAGGAGAGAGACAGTAAAGGTACATTATGCAATTAAAAGAACTTTTAAAATTACACTACTATTAAAATTACTCATTAACATCTTTTTATCTGTTCTTGAAAATGTGATTTGGGGTTTTGATTTAAGCAATGTGCAATAATAACTAGTTTTAAATTACTTCTTGTAATGGAATACACACTGAATATCTGGCAAAAGAAACACTGTAGCAGTAACTAGTTTATATAGCTGTTTGCCATTGTCCCAGTAGTTTTACATAATTTAAACATTCTCAATAAATTTTTAAAAGACATTGTGTGTCTGCAGGATCTACTAGAAGAGAGCTGTCGCCTTGGACATGGCAAATGTGAGTATTTATCTTTCTTACTGTTACTCATTTATTCATTAGGGCTGTAATAATTTTCCTATTTCAAGGTTTGAAACTATTTTTCAAGCTCCTTGTTCTAGATTTGCAGTATATTGACTGTAGCTGTATTTGTTTTCCTGTCAGATTGGTTTTGCCCAGGAGGAAAAAAGATCCAGTAGATCTTTATTTAAAGTATAAATACAGCCTAATACAATTTTTCATGATCAGTTAAAGTATATTGTTTGGTGTGAAAATATTTTTCTTGGGTTTGTCTGTCATTATATAAATGAAACAGACACTGCAGCAGAGCCCAGCCTTCCCCAACAGTGCTCCCGGAAACAGCCCTTCCCACTACAGTGCATTTTTTTTTTAAGTTTAGCCAAAGATAGGGTTAGCTGAAGTAGCTGATATAGCTAGTTTTTCCAACATATCTGCCCCCTAAAATAGACCAAAATGTAAAATAGACCACCATCTATGCAGCTCATTATCAAGAGATTTTGTGTTTCATTCCCAGTGATGCCACAGCCATCTGTGTCCAGGAGGCAGAGGTATTAAAACTATAGGATGGCCCATCCTCTCTTCCATCAGTCAGCTAGGAGTCAAGCAAATGCCAAATTGTGTTAGATATTATAGCATCTAGTATATAGCAGAATAGAGGCATTTATTGTTCTTCTCTAAGCATGCAGAGCTCATGTAACAGTATTAGCAGTTAGTGTTCATCACCCCCTGCAAAACAGTGCAATGCCATGCAAAATCCCTATTAATTTTACTCTGATATTCTGCAGTGAGGGCATATATTACACCCACTGTTTTACAATACATACATATTTTGTGTCAGTGTTGAATGTGTGTGTGATTTGTTTGTATTCTGCAGGTGTTGTGTAGAAAAGCCAGGCATTTGCCAGCTTTTCGAGCTGTAGCTGAAAGGATTTTGTCTCTCAGAGCATTCTCCACAGCTGGATCCTCAGGATCAGATGAGCCTTATATAGCTTTTTCATCTCAAGCTACAGGTCAGATATTTCAATTGGATTTATTATGGGCTAAAAATCTATTACATTTTATAAAACACAGCTATAGAGATTGTGCTTGATCAGAAACTTCTCCTAGGCAACTTTATTAGAAACACCCACTTTATTGTTCAGCTTCTGATGTCCAGATATTATTGGTGTGGTGTACTATTTTCAGCATCCTAGTAAGGAACAACAGCCAAAAATATTAAGAAGATTAAACAAGATTGCATCTGTGGTTATATACTGGCCCTTTTTAAAATCTGCAGAATGGAAAAGCACTATCTACAGTCTCTTAAATGAGGGGCAATGTGTGGTGTCTGATGAAGTAGCCAGGGTATTCCCAGATTTTGGATAGAGTAATAATAATGCTAGTGATGTTGTTTTGTGCATGTGTGTGTGTCAGGTCCTAGAACAGTGTGGCCTGATGAGGCAATGGGCCCATTTGGACCTCAGGACACACGGTTTCAGTTACCAGGCAATGTGGGATTTGACTGTCACCTCAGTGGTCTTGGCATACTCGAAGGTCTTGGCGATCAGACAAAGGTCCTGAGACACCGCTTTGTTCCAGACGTCCTCTCAGCTCCATCCAGCAGCGACAGACACAAGTTTATACTTGCTCAGTTTATTAATGAGTATCAGGTAATATTTCAGCAGTAATATTTCTGTTAGTGTCATTTCTGTAGTTTTGTTTTACATTTGTTTTGCATAAATTCTTATTTAAAATCCACTGCCATTTACAAGTTTCAAACGATTTTTTAAATAATTTCTAAGCATTTCTTTGAAGATTGTTGCAGATAGTTCTTGAGTTATAACTCTAATTTCAATGGTTCATTTCATTTGGATATTTCAGTTCCTTATGAATGTTCTAATGAACAATACTACCTTGAGAATAGTATTTGTTAATTAATAACTCATTCACCAAAAAACATGAAGCATTACATTGTTTAAAACTTTCTTTAAATACCTCACTATGTTTAATAATATTTAAATCTGGGCAGCATCAGTTATTAATAAATTAAATACAGTAATATTTGTTAATATAAAAGGTGAGAGGAAATATTCTATTATGTGAAGTTACACGTGTAGTTATAAGTGCAGTCTTGTTTAGAGGACAATTTGTGCCATGTTTTTTGCATTTCTTTTGACACCAAAATGAACAGAAAACAGATGGAACTTAATAAATATGTTTAAACTTATTTGTTTCAGTCTTGTTCTGTTTGTTTGTTTTTTTTTCAGAGTAAAGAAGTCTCTTTATGGATTCAGAGAGTGAGTAAAGCAGAGACCTACTTCCATCTCTCTGAAGTGGAGTGCTCTATGCATTCCTGCCCTGAGCTGCTTAAGCAAGGTGAAATTCTGCTTAAGAGAGTTATATTTAAAATTAAAACTATTTAATGATTGAAATGTCACCCTGTGGAGTGACAAAAAAACGAGATGAGACACAACACTATGATTGTTTGTGATAACATGCCATGTACATAGCTTTTGCTTAAAAAAAAAAACAATTTAGTATTATTTAATATAAATGATTAAAAATATAAGATATACCTTACATTTCTAGGTATATTCATTCTTTCTTTTTATTTTAGAATTAGAGTCATTTTTCCCAGAGCTCCCTGTTAGTGGCATCACTGTCATCACTGTAAAGCAGAAAAAAACAGCCAGTGAAACAGAGGAACTGGACAGAGGCCAGCTGCTAGATAAAGTGAGTGACCTGCCACCATGATGACTTTTTCAAATTTACAGTGCTAAAACACAATACGGCCAAGGTTTCGTTAATTTTTTGTAACACAGGAGATTTTTTTTGTGGTTTGAAAACCTATGAGGTTAATTTTTTATATATTAATTATAATAAAGAGCAGAACGTTTAAGCCTGTACTAGACATATGGAAAAATACCTTGGAAGTATGTGTTTTTTTTTTAAATGATTAAATATATATTGTGTGTGTGTGTGTGTGTGTGGTCTTCCAGTTTGTTACTGGTGCTAAAGAGATCTGCTTCATGCTCTGGAGGGAAGGATACTGGGCTGACTTCATAGACCCTTTATCAGGAAACGCTGTGAGTATTGAGGCATTACTGAGGATTGAACTGTCGATCTCGAATAGACAGAGACAACGCCTAGACTGAAGTCAACATTTTGATTAATTGTGAGCCTGTGTTTCATCCAAGTATTAAAATAGTTATTCCACTATTTGTATACAGGCACTAAGACACATGCTTAATGATACCCAGCATTTTAAGTGGCGATCTCCTGTCATTGCATTAACACTAAATAATTGATTGCCTTTATAATACATCTTTGCAGTTCATTCCGCTTCATTTGAGCTTTCTCTCATTCATGTTTCTATGCATGTTTTGTCCACTAGTTTTTTGGAGCTCAGTCTCTGGACTCAGTTCTGGAGCTGGAGCAGCGTCACCACTCTGGGTTCCACATCGAAGATCTAGCATCCTGCAAAGTCATCAAACACATCCTGAAGGACACGCACACCTTTGTAGGGACACTTATCACCAATGCTCCATATGATAGCCCGGTCATGGAGCGGCTCACTGGATGTTTGGTCGAGTTGGAGGAAACACACTCACAATAAATGCACTAATCAATCATGTGAATATGACCACCTCTTTGTTTCTGCACTAACTCTCCATTCTCTCAGCTCTACTCACAGGAGTATGATGAGCAGCAGATGGATTCTACTCTGTAATCATAGAACAACAAAGTCCTCCTGTATGTACAGTGGAGTTGAGAGAACGGACAGTGTGTGAAGAAAAAGAGGTGGTCATAATGTCGTGGCTGATATGTATATACACACACATTCATTAACACAACTGCTGGTTGATTGTTTATTACTTGATTTTTAGGGAATGTTTTGAATAAAACCCTGGATTAAACTATTTATTGACAAAACTGGTGTATGTGATATTTATTATGGGTTAAAAATTTTGAGTGATATTTATTATTTTTTTTTAGACTTTTTATAAAATTCTCAGGATTGCATGCTCAAAACTGAGCTAATGTCTTTACTATGCCCCATTGTCAGTAAATGGTTAAAAAAAAAAAAAAGTGTCTCGGTATGCTAGTCTTTCTGTCTCTCTGCTCATGGCAGGGCAAAAACATCTGGATTTTTTTTAGATAATGGCGAAAATTCCAAACATTTAAAAGCACAAATCAAGATGAGGATATTGCACAATTCCTGCTCCATAGGTGGGAAATGTCTCCAAATTCAGGAGCTGGCCAACTGCATTACTGAAAGTGCAACAAAATTAAACAACTCAAGCTACAAGTGAGTTTCTGTAGTAATTCAGTCATTTCCTGAGTTCTGAACGTAAACCAAAGAACAGCATTCCCCACAATCGTAAACATTTGTCTCTAAATGAGCTGCTTAAAATTTATTTGAGGTAAATATTTAAGCGGAAAGTGGATTTTTTTTTTTTTTTTTTAGAATTAGGACATTTCTAAGTATTAAAATCCAACTGGATAGTGTTCTAATGTTCTAACATAACGTAACAAAATTCTGCCAAGTCTTAGCTCCAGTGATGTGGTTCATTGTGCTGAATGAACTGATGTTTCATATTAGTTAATATTAGTAAAGAGGGTGAAAAAGTACACAAATATATGTAAAGATACCTTTATTTACATTTCATATTTTATTCAACCTAATTTATTAAAGACCTTAGAAACATGATAAATCAAAACCAGATAAAAACACGATGATAAAAGTCTTCAAACTTCATTTTGCTGTTGATTTCAATGATCTCACTATTGGTAAAACATCATCCAGGCTATCAGCATCTGAAAAAAAATAATGCAACAGGACATTTCTTCTAAAATTAAGGCATTAATCAGGATTTTGCTCCTCTTTTCTGTAGTAATAGTCTATTTCCGGGAAGGCTTTAATACTTTAAGGATTTCATGGTAGCCAGAAGAACATTAGTAGGATCAGGTGCTCATGTATAATTGACAGTTTCAGATGCAAAATCTACATAAAATTTACAAAGCAGCTCCCTCACTCCAGAGTAGCTCCTCTGTTCCAGCCCAGTACTGGAGGTTTATACCCCTCTAGACAAGACTTGGAAATTGACCTTGGTGATCTTGCAATCATGTGCAGTTGTTCCAGAGCATTACATTTCATTCTGAGATCATCTATTGAGTGTCCACAATAGATGAAGTATAAAGTAGCTGAGTTCACTGAGTTACGAGGGGCGTTTATATATGAAAGAGCAGTGTACGTCATCAATTTTTCCACTCAGCTCATTTCAGGGCGGCAGGGGTCACAGGGCAAACAAAGAAGCCCTGGCATCTCTATCCCCAGCAAATTCCACTAGCCCCTACTGAGGGATCACCAGGTGTTCCCAGATCAGTGTGGAGATATACTCCCTCCAGTGAGCCCTGGGTCTACCTTGAGGCATGCTGTGCCTGGTATACCTCCAGTCTGAGCATCCTTGTCAAATAAAAGGTATCGGTAAAGGTGCACTGGTTCTACACCAAGCTCCTCCACAAAGCTACCTCACTTGATCACAAAGAATGAAGCCAGAAATCCACCTGAGAAATTATGGCTCCTTGTATCTGCAAGTTCTTACATTTAGTCATTACTCAAGCCTCATGACCCTGGTTAAGGACATCTCAATAAACTGCAATTTGTCCAAACAGGACTGAGTGACACATAATGATTGACTCCTACCTAAAATCTGCAGAAGCTGCAGAACAAAGGAGTGAAATGCAGGAAAAAATTCTTCATGTTCTTTCAGTTTCACAATAATGCTAAAGAAAAACAAAGAGAGGTATTATTAAGAATGGTTAATATAAACAGACTATTAACCAAATTAAGTACTTAACAAGCAAAGTAATGTCCTTCATAAGCTTCAGAAAGAAAATATTTTATTTTAATTATTCATTCATTGTCTGTAAGAACATCCAGTTCAGGGGTGCGGTGGGTCTGGAGCCTACCCGGTATGATTGGGCACAAGGCAGGAATACACCCTGGAGGGGGCGCCAGTCCTTCACAGGGCAACACACACACTTACACTATACACTATACCACTCAGACATGGGAAGAACACACCAAATTCCTCACAGACAGTCACCCGGAGCGGGACTCGAACCCACAACCTCCAGGTCCCTGGAGCTGTGTGACTGCGACACTACCTGCTGCGCCACCGTGCAACCCTTTATTTTAATTAACATATTGGAAAAAACCCATCAAATATGCCATATTTCATGTTTGTATTTTAAGTAAATAAACATAACTATTCAACAAAATGTGAAAATTCAATGTCCTCTAGAGGATATTTTCACCTATGCAATTGTTGTAAGATAATACCTGCATAACATTAGGCTTCACTTAAAAAAAAAAACATGGCTTTGAAAGTGATACATGGCCTCTGAAAGAATGCTCTAGAGTGTTGTACCTGTCAATGTCACTGGTTCCCAGCAGTTCATTTAGGTCTTGGCCAAAAAAGGCTCCAGTAGATGACACTATTCTGGCCACTGTGTTGACCACTTCACTAGGAGGCGCTCTATCATCTAACAAACAACAAAAGTACAGATACTCAGATTACAACTCACAGCAGGAATCAGACATATAACTTACTATAGAGCAAAGCTTTAATTCAATGCCACCTTAAAACTGTCAGTGGATAAAACATTATGAAACACGGTTTAAGTGGATATTTACTGATGAAATTTCATTAGTAAAGGGTTGTATAACAGAGCCCTACGATGTTTGTGAGACAAAACACAATATAGAGATAAAAAAGTAGGCTTTAAATTTTAAGGTACTCTTCTATGGTCCTGCTCTGTAAGGTTAATATGGGCAGGGCGATATCCTGCAGTGCACAACAGGAAGTGTAGGGGTGTTTATGTCTTATATAACTTTGCTGCAGAACAATCGAGAAAATCTGGAATAGAATCTCTCCCAATGTTAGGATCAATTTCAATGTTAATGTTCATGTTCATGTTAGTGTCATATTAAGAAGGTGGTCTCATTGCTCTAACTTCTGATCAGTGACCTGAGATGTTCATTAGAGATTACGAGTGGAAGACTGTAGTGTTCTCAAATTCAAATACCTCAATCTTAATTGGACTCAAAACAGGCATGCTGCCAGAGATTTTAAAGCCCATGAAAATATATTACACTGGGGCACACCATCCCATCGCCCCAGGCCATACCAACCCTGAAAATGGTACCCTCGCTAATAATGTTTGACAACATTTTTTAAACAACAGCAAGTTGCTTTATAATTTTCTAGAGTTAGTTAATAAAACAATAACTTTTATTTTTAGGCATGGGCCAGTAGCTGCACGGTGTGCACAGGAGTCACAGCACAATATTCCGGAATATTCCACTTGTGGCTCTATTTACACATGCACACACTCTAACTTCACCCAGAGTAAAACTTCTGGTTTACCATACGTGTGAAAGGAGTTTAAGATAAATAGCCAACATAGATAACTACTAAAATTTGACATATATATTTCAGTGAATAAATGAATAATTGTGACAAATTGAGAGGAACTGAAGGAGGCAGAATTGATGGATTTCAACAGACAGACTGGTATTTGAAAACTGAAAAAACCTGGGCTGTTTTTGGTTGGCTGTGAGCATGTACTGTTTAAATATGTTTCAAAAATGTGGTTCTATAACTTAGTCCACTGTAAAAAACATACTGTGCCACATTTTGCACCACATTAAACACATATGAGAATTCACACATTTCAGCCCTTAATCCCAGATTAAATATGTTTGTGTTCCATGCACTGATTTTTTTTCCTTCTTCAGTGAAACAAACCCATATCTAGAATGTCTCGAAGGTTCCTCATGGCGTTGGTCATCTCACCAAGCCGAGTGTACACCTCATTCATTCGGGGATAAACTCCACTGAGGCTGGGAGCATCAAAAAGCTTCTGAAAGTGAGACACCATTGCCTCCAAAGTGTGTTTGGTGGGGCTTCGTAGGATCTGTAGAAAGGAAAAACGTAAACATTGTGAAAATTGAGTTAGGTAGTTTTTGAGTTAGGAACTTTGGCATCAACCATGAATAAGTCAGGATGTTTATCTGTGGTTTATAAATCTGGAAAAAATACCTTGTCATCTGGAGAAGTTTCATCCAGCAGCAGATCCACCATCAGCATCACATCTTCAACTTTCACAGGGTCTGATCCGGAGAACACACTCCTCTCTGGCTGCCACGGCAACAGTCTCTTGACAAGTTGGCCCAGCGAGTGATTGAGATCCTGATGACATCAAGAAAATAAAGTTATTATAGAAGGGTTTGTAAAAGGTACATAGAAAAAATGGAAATCTGCATGATACAAAATAATGAATTAATTATAATAGAATGTACAGTTTCACACAGCAGGTTTAGGCATGAACTCAGTTTATATTATCAGATGTGTTTAAATAATGAGGGGACAGTTTTAGTTTTTACTGAAGCTGACCGGCAGAGAACCGAGCTGCTGGCTCCAGAACTCCAGAGTGGGGACAATCAGCTCCAGCTGTTGACTTGGATCTCTGACACTCTGCACGTCAGCAGGTTGCCTAAGCAACCCCAAAGGTGCCCTTGGATTGGTCAGGAGTGCCATGATCTCATTAATAATCTGTTAAAAACAAGTCATTATAATACGACCTAAACCAAATGACCAAATATGTATGTCTAAGATGAGCTAAAAGTAGATTTACACTAACATACTTGAGTAGAATTTAAAGTATATGAAAATCCATCAGTACTTTACTTGAACCTAGGTACTTAAATATAACTAGTCATCACTCAGCATGACATACTCTTATCTTTCAACATAGACAAGAAGAGTATTTTGCATAGTTAAAAATAGCAGTATAAATTTTAAAGTTAAAACGGTTGCCCATGTTTTGAGAGAGAGAAAGAGAGAGAGAGAGAGAGAGAGAGGCACCTTCTCCAATTTAATGGCTGCATCTGCTTCTCTGCAGCGAGTTTTAACAGCAGACACAATGTTACTGACATCCTGCAGATTTAGCTCGGAACAAATCTCCTAGAACACAACACAATATGAGTTACAATCCTTTAATTACAGCAAATGTTTTTTTTATTCCACAGAAAAATAAAAACTTTTATCATCAAATGGGAACTTTACAGGAAAATGTAACAATATGCTTCCATTCAGTGTAAAGATCAAACGATTTTCAAAAGATGTATAAAACAAAGTGTCAGAAAAGCTGGAAGAAATGGCTAATATATTGACAAATATTAACTCATGAAACTACTTGATAAACTGAAATTTGGTACTGAATGATAAAAAATTATTTGATTCTCCTGTGGTACAATTTAATAATATCCATAAATAATCTGGACTGCAAAATGATGGAGAAAATGCTCATTTATTTAAAAAATATTTTGTTTGATAAGGGGCTCCAAACATTGAACAGCCATTGCCAGATTTTGCCCTCACTCACACATACCTTGAGATATTTCAGGTAGAGTGTGTTCTTCTGGTTCTCAGTACTGGAGATCCGAGCAGATTCGTCTGTTCTCTGTGGCCTGAAAAACAACAAAATCTGTTTAATAGAGGCACAATAACATTTATAACTCCTTATATCACTATATTTTATAACAGATGTTTTGTATCACCGAACAACAAAGTCAACATGCTTGGAGGAGAAGAGTAACTGCTATATTTGTTAGGGGCTTTTTTTTCCATTTCATGGTTCATTTGAAAGCTGATCATTATGAGTTGATTCAACAAAAATCTTTTACGTTCTTTAAGGGCTTATTGGTGTTTTGAATGACCATTTATTGACAGCTTAAGGTTTTTTTTTTTGTTACTTCTGTCAGAATGTTTGTTTCCACTGGTGAAAGATTAACATTAGATAACATTTACTTACAAAGTGCTCAAATGTCAGAAAATTCCTCTTTAATTAATGTAAATGTGGGAGTTGTTATGTTGCTGTAATATAAAGTAACAACGTACATGCTGTTGTTCTGCTGGATAATCCGGTCCATTCGTCTCAACTGCTGTTTACAGGACTTAAGCTCCTTCATAGTAGGTCTAAAATAAACATAATCACAAGGTTACATTTTAATCCAATCAAACATAATGTCCCATTAGTGATCCATTCAGAGTCTTGGGGTTTGTCTTCTGTTACTGGTTAAAATCTGCCTGTAGGGAAACAGTAGAGCAAGGATCAACATTTGGAATTATAACTGCTGTGTTTCCTGTCATAGCATAAACAACAACATAGGCTCCATGCTCCCTTTATAGTTGGATGTATTGTGATTCTTTCCAATCGCAATAGATAATTTATATAAGTGGATAGATCAGGGATGTCCAAAGGGGACGGACTGGATCATATAAAAATTCTTAAAGGCCAGTCTCTCTTTCCAAGTATATTTTTCATAAATTATTTATAACACTGTATTCAAAATATGAAAAACACAAATTGACTAAACAGTTTATATTTATTACCTGCTAAATTTAATTTTAGAGCATTAACTGCTGCAGGATATCAAAAGAGTGTAAAATCCAACATTTTTCTGCACATACTTCCCTCTTGAAATCGCCGGTTCTCATCGTCAGGTGAAAGAAAAACTGCAAAGTGCCAGCGGGTCACTAATGATGTATTTTTTAAATGAAGCTGTGGGCCAATTCAAATCTTACAGGGGGTCTGGGGGCAGATTTTGGACACCCCTGTAACTAACTAAAAGAATAAATCTATGAATGAATTAATTTAAACCTGGATTCCAAGTCCTGTTTGAGCCTCTGGATTTCATTCTTTAGATCTTCACGCTGAGCTTTAGTTTTCCTCAGCTGCTCTTGGTATGACTAAAACAAACAAAAAAAACAATACACTTGCACTTCAAATGTTCTAGAATTTATATCCTGAAACAACTTAAGGGGCATCAGACTAATCAATGAAACTTGAATTGAATTTGAAGATTCTTGCAGCATTTATTCCCATTAACATATAACATTTCAGAAAGCTACATTTTTATAAACTAGAGCTATTTTCATATATGAACTCCAAACAATTTCTGGAGAATCAGGCCCATACATTTTTTCCTGAGTTGCCCTTTCAAACATACAGTTACTTTTGGAAATATCTGGAAAAATTCTGGGTTACCATGCATATCTGAAAGGGGCTCAAGCAACTACGGTAAGAAATTTATGCCCTCATTCTTTCACCCTGGGGAGCTGGTGTCCACCACATTTCTTCGACTTCTCTACTCTGAGCACACCAATTTAATCCTGGATATTAGCTTTTCATAAGTGTTTTAAGGAGGAAAATCACCATACTATGCTAGACTCCCTTCAGGACTGTGCCTTAAGCACTGCTGGAGATGGAGACTCCTTCATTAAAATATATATTTTTAAATACAGATTTGTACATAGATATACAGACAGAGAGATTACAGAGAAATGAGAGCAACCTTTAGCAAAGCTTTGTAGTTAGATGAGGCTAAAGCTGATAAGTCCGAGTCTGAAGAATCTTTCTCACATGAACTATCCTTCCGAGTCCTGCAGGAGAAGGTAAAGAAGACTGAAGGGACAATTTGAGCACAAGGCTTTAGATGTGATTGCTACATTGTTAGCCACATAAAAATATGTGATAATTCTTATAGAAAATATCATTATTTCATCTCTTAACTTTGAATACAGACTGTTGGTTTATGGCTTTCCTCTGTGTATAGTCATTTCCTCATCTATGATTTTATCAATCTATTACAAGAAAACTGAGCTTTAAGAGGTACTCACTTCAGTTTGTCACGCAACTGCTGCATTTGGGATTCATAAATGTCAATGACATCCAGGATCCTGCAGGAAAAACTAGAAAATATAAGCTAAGATCCTACAACAGAAACATTGGTGTAAACATAACATATTTTACATCCTTCTTCCTTAATTTATCTCTCATAATGTAAATATATTTTATTTACCAGAATAACTACAAAAATGTTGTATTATGTAAACAATGTCAAAATAAACACTGTTCACTCCCAAAATTAATCTGTGATAAAAAGCCAGTCTTGAATATGAAATTATTGCTTTTGTGATGTCACTAAGGGTTGTCTCAGCTCTCTCTGCTTAAATGAGGCACAATACAGGACAGCCAACAAGATCATTCAGGTAGATATCCTAAAGGCACTTTAAAAAAACAGGATAAATATAGGAAGGAGTATGTTAATGTTAAATCAATTAGAACTGTTTTCATTCATAAAGCCCTATAATGTTATAAGTGAACACCAGCAGACAAATCAATGGTGTTACCAAAATAGCAGCATATTCCTCTAAATATATAGAACAAATACAGAGAACAAATCTAGATTTTAGATGTTCAGTAGGACCCTTGTGTATCAGAATGAGTGTGTAGACTCACAGCTGGTCACTGGGAGAGTGTGTGTGAACAATGCGGTTTTGAATCTGCTGAAAAGCCTGATTCTGCCTGGCTACCCGTCTTTCCTCCTCTTTCACAGCATAGGATAGTTTCTTCTGTAGGTCAGACACCAGCTGCTTCTGCTCACTAAGTTGTTGCTGGAGAGCCTGACAGTGCTTCTGGAAACATGTAAATACACACACACCCACACACATATACATATATTTTTATATTAGAGATTCACTTCTTGATGGTTTCCCAAATTAGTAATTTACAACCTCACATTATTTTGGCCTCCTGCACCATCACACACAAATCAAATGAAATCAGGCTTATTGTCACAATACATAATACGAATTTAAGGTGAGTGAAAAACATGGGTGCATAGTCCCTCACAGTAGTGAAAAATAAGCCGTACTGAATAAGCAGTCCTGAAGCTAAGAGTGCTAGGAATAGATATTTGCAAAAATGTGAAATTCCACCAAAATTGGCCTAGCTATTGCCTGTGATGGAGATAGTGTGGACTATCCTACTCACCCAGACACACAGAAAGAGAGAGAGAGAGAGAGAGAGAGAGAGAGAGAGAGAGAGAGAGAGAGAGAGTTGTGTTTTGACATAGTGCAGCACCATATGTTGCCCATTCAAAGCCCAAGAGGTGATTAAATATGTTACTTACCATACTAATACTAGATATTTACCTCTGATTCTCTCTTATCATTCTGCAGCTGTTGGATGTTGCTGTGTTGTTGAGCAGTTTTTTTGATGAAGGAGTCCTCCAGGCCTTGAACTTTGACCTTAACGCCAGACAATATTTTCTCCAGCTCCTCGGCTCTCTGAGACTGCCGCGCAGCCCGAACCTGCTGTTGCTCCACTTCCTGCCTGGAAAAGGGAGTCTGGACATTAGCATCTCTAAAGTTCTATCTTGCATATATAAGGAATTCCAGGTCTATGCAAAAAAAATGAATGGGATTTTTGAAAATGGCTGACATTACAACGTACTGTAAATTAAACTAATCCATACCAAGTATGTTTTGTACTATGTTTCTACAGTCTCCTATAAAACAAAAGTCCAAATAAGGACTGGGAATATTATTAAGTCTGCAGCAGTGCAAATAAACAGTAAGTGTGCATTAAAATATGCTGAAGTGCATAGTCATTTTCATTTGATTAGTTGACCCCAGTTTATTTATACAATAATATTTACACAAAACAAATTTAAACAAAACACTCCAGCAACATTTAAAACATATATACTCTATTCGTAAAAAAATATTTAATGCTTAGCTAATAAAGTTATTCATACATTCATTCATTATCTGTAACCGCTTATCCAGTTCAGGGTCGCGGTGGATCCAGAGCCTACCTGGAATCATTGGGCGCAAGGCGGGAATACACCCTGGAGGGGGCTAATAATGTTATTAATATATATTATTAAATATGACTTTCATTTATATACATTTTTGTGTTTATAACATTTCTTTTTCAAAAACATATGCATACTTTATCTCAGGTTGTTACAATTGACAATACATTCCACAAATTATAATAATTGTAATTGTAATAAACTGTTATTATAATTAAATGGCCACTGTTAGGTTCAGTCAGTTCACTGTATTAACTGAGTCTGCATGAGTATAGATCATATTTTAATGGCCAGCATGAAATGAAGTTATACTGCAGTAAACAGAAGCTTGCAGTGGTGCATCAGAATCCCTCCATGAGGCAGGAAAAGAGCCTGAATGACAGCAGGTGGTCAGCAAGGTGATATGTGGGTCTCTACATAATTAAATAAGAGCATGAGAGTACTTTTTCTACAGGAGCATCCCATCCCCAGAGGAAGATCACCACTCTTCAATAATTCAGTTCAATAAAATAAACCCCTTGAATATTTATAATGAAATATGTTCAAACAATGGTGTGCAACAAGTATTTGTTTACTTGTTATCACAAATGAAAACAAAAGCATGCTATTTTGTATTAAAAATATATCATCCATAGCTCATGTAAATGGAAAGCATTGAAATTGCGTGGATATTTTTTGTAAGCAGACAAGGATATATTTAAAAGTAAGAAAAAATGTTTTAGTGTTCCCAAATTTTTTTTAACATTTTTTGGACATTTGTTTAAATTAATCAATAAACAAGGAATTGTTTATTTTCTCTAGTGATTCTACTTCACTTTATGAAACCACCGTTACACTGACACCTAGTGACTTGGATGTGTCTTTAAAACAGCAGTCCCTAGTTGGGAAACCTGCTCCATGGAGCAAAAACTGGATCATTCGGGTACTGCAAAGCAATTTTATTTCTGAATTAAATGTGCTGAACTTTATAGAAAAAATGCCAATTATAAATAATCACTATCCTAAATACTTTGAGCCACATATTAATAATAAAAATTACTAAAAGCTCCTTTAAGGTGGACTTTTTCCTTAAATAAAGTACCCTCCTCTTACTTGAGCCGAGTATTGGATTGAATGAGCTCCTGAATGAGGGCCTGCCTCCTCTCAGAATCAGATGTCATGGTCTTTAGCATACTCCTCATTTCTGCTGCAGAGTTCCTCTCCAACAGAACCAAGTCTAAAAAAATACCAGGCAATAAACAACAACCACAAATATTAATACTGAGTAGAACTAATAGAGTAGGAAATTCAATAGAATAGTAAATTAGCCCGAAACAGTTCAGATTTCATGCCATAGTCTGATTATAATTCTTTAGGAAAGTATTCCGTTTGTGTAGTCAGTGTGTATGTACAAATACAAAAGTAAAAGTAGTAAAGTTAAAGCTAGGGGACAGCAAAATAATATTACCAGAAGCCACCTACACTGCAGTTTGACAAGCATCCAAAAAACACTTCAGTGTTCATATAAATACCTGCCAGGTTCTTGTTTTCTGTTGGATCTGCAAAGCGAACAGGTTTGAAGCCATGATGCTGTAGCAGACGATTAACATTGTCCCACTCCATCTGCTCCTGCTGTAAAGCAAAAATAAACACCAAATTAATTAAACAGTTTAGTTAATCACTGTTTCTCTGTATAAACAAATGGTCACATTTGTTTGAATTGTATGATACACAAATACGTGATATTACACACATATAACTACCTGAAACTGACTGTAGGTCCAAAGAAAAACATAAGTTTTGTCCCTAGATTGAAATCGAGTGGCCACTGCTGTACTGTCCATTTTTATCTGACCTAAATACTACTTATACCTTCTACAGAGAGAAGAAAAGAACAGCAGAATGTTTGGTCGTGTTATGTGGACTCAATTCATCATTTAATACCCCCATGAAGGGAGTAGGAGGGGTACAAATATCAAATTACCACACCCTGCTCACCTGACTGGTCAGAGAGGGGTTAAAACTCACCTTTTCCATCTTTATACTCCTCTACTCTGTGGAAGCTTTCTTATTTTTGGTGGCAGCCAAAATATCATTAATCTCATAACATCAGCTGCAGTGTCAGGAGTATGCACAATTCTAAAAGCACAGTAGAACATATGTTAAGATTAGAAATGTGCAAATACACAGGAAAATGCCTAACATCAATGCTGTGGGACGGTATATATTGCTAAAATAATCAACTTCAAAACAATATGCTCTAATGCTAAACCTAATGTAACATCATCAATACTTAAAGTGGTAATACTTCACAATAAGTGTACAATGATTAATGGCAGCGCTGAAGTTAAGCATTACTAAATATTAAAGTGAGTTGGTCGCTCTTCTTGTCTTTTTTGGGGAGTAGAAGATATCCTGGTAGGAATTTATATTCAGAGAAAAAAGCAGTAATATACCTTAATTTTAAAAAGTGTTACACTTTATAAAAAAGGAGAAAGAACTCAATGAAGCCAAAGATTTAGATTAAATTATAAATATTAATAAATTTAGAAAATGTTTTCAATTTATTGAAGTTCATATTAAGTTAATGATTGTAGAATTATTATTTAATTTAGGTGTAGGATTTAAACAACAGAAATATTTTAGCTGCAGGTAGGAAGAGAGTGGGGTGGGCTCTATGTGAAGCTCTAATGGATTGGCATACGATATTTATATCCTGTGCATGACTATATTTACAAACAAAAGTTTTGCCAAGGGTTACATTTTAGCCCCACATCTGGATGCCCTCCAGGTCTGTGATGCGACAAGGATGTGTTAAACACAGAACCAAGGGCAACACAACCTCTCTAAATTAAGAAAACATTCTAGGGGTCCTTGTGGCCCCTACGTATAGTTGCATGGCTGCCCACATTTATCTAATATACGCAGCTCAACTGGGTCCCACTAATGGCAGTTATTAACCCATCAACAGCCCATGATCATGCTGAACCTAGCTAGAACATGTTCAACTTATGTGGATTCCATTACAGCATTCTGGCTGGGTAAGTACATTACCAAAAAAATTAAATACAACAAATATCAACATTCTGAAAGACTATGGGATTCATTTTCTTAGATGGTAAATACAGTTAATGAGATGTTAACTAAGCTAGTACAGCTCATTAAATTGGAGACATTATTGATAACATTAATAACGAGTTCATTACAGTTTTTCCCAAATGTTTAAACACATTTCCAGAAACTCTACACACAAAATAGTTTATTACTTAGTCAAAAAGACACAAATCTCTGGCAAAATGAAACACAGCACTCAAAACCATGTTCTCTCTCCTCAGAACTGATTCCCTTCACTGAAACACTACACACAGCTGCTATATGCTTATCTCTTACAATGCATCAAATATACAGTGATATGACATTCATAACACTACCATCAAACATGTATATGTATGATTTGCTTAATGAGGCCATGTTACATGTTCAAATGCATGTGTGTGGAAAATCGTTTTTTTTTCCTAATTTTGGTGAAGTACAGGGTTTTTTGTCCCAAAACTGCATTTACAACACCTCATGTGTCTGTAACACAAATGTGACTCATTTTACATAGCATGTAGCAAAACAAACACTAAAAGGAAGAAAAGGGTCACAAAATAAATGTATTCACTGCAAAATGCATAAAACAGGTTACTCTATATCCTGCCTTATAAATTATCAAAGTTTTCTCCCAATTGTATTTGTACATGAGTGAGATGAATTGGAAATTGAGAAGTTGAATTTTGAAGCCCAGTGTTTCCAGGTGACCAAAGTTTCCTAAATGATGCAGTGTGTGTTTAGAAATTTGTAAAACTGTGATTTAGTATGGTATTTCATTGAAAACAAATGGAATTGTGCTTGGACTTTAGCAGTTTAGAGTCATGATGTTGATACATGAACTTCAAGTTTTTAGAATTGTGTACAGTTCTTATTTTGTGCATGCAATGAAAAAAAAAAACTGATTTACAATGGAGAGTTTACTGATTTAAAGTCGGGTCAGTGGTGCCGAGACCTGAACTGCCAGTTTCACAGTTCTGGGTGTTAAAATATAAGTATATCAAATATACGTACACTAATACCTCAGCTCCTTTATTAACGTTTTATATCTGAAATAATTATTTAATCTAAAAGACAACCCACTAATATCAAACAAACCGAGGCATCAACGGTACTGATTTTGATCTTAACTCTAATATAGCTACATCTCTCAACTTTACAGTCAGTACACACACATAAACAAACTAAACAGAGGTAATTTAATGAACGCTGGTTCTAATACACACTCTAATCCTACCTTTAGATCTTAAAATCCAAGTACTCCTCAGTTAGTCCATCCATCCATTATCTGTAACCGCTTATCCAATTTTAGGGTCGCGGTGGGTCCAGAGCCTACCTGGAATCTCCTCAGTTAGTGATCATTCATATTTATGTTATTTACAACAACGGCGCCTTTGTTTTGCTTTTCAAAATAACTGCTGAAAATGAAGTCAAAACCTACTTCCGCAAAACGGACCAATTGCAGACCAGCATGACGACAGTTCCCGCCCATATTCATAGGATCTATGTTCCAAATCTCACACACAAGTCTACAAACTGCAAAGTATTTGATAAATAGCGTAGGATTGTTTGATTCATATTCTTAATTTATAGACCATCGTCCGATCGGCACCAACAATAAACAATATTCCTGATTCTACACTCATGATACAAAGTACAGTGAATGTAGCTTATCAGCGTTTGCGACTGTTATTTGGCCAGACAGTCTATATACAAACGAGTGACAGGGAGAACATGTTTTTTTATGTGCTTAAATTCCATCAAGTTCTCACAATATAACAAGCCCTCCCAGAACAGAAGAAACGCCTGCTCCAGCGAAAAGGAATAAACTCCTGAATAAGGCCCTTCATTTCAGAGAAAATGCTGGATGTGTGTCCACAAACGTCTGGCAGGGTAGTACCAACAAGTACCACAAGATGGCAGAAAAAAGACAACAGAGGGAGCATATCAAACGGTATTTAAATCCTGAAGGGTCATTAATATTAATTCATAAAGATTAATATTACGAATTAAATTATGTATCTTTTATATATTAACGAAAGTCTGATCTAATACACATTCTCCCTGAATCTTACAGAAATTCTAACATTTCTTTTTGTACTAGTGGTCAGTTCTGGTTTGGTCAGGTCGTGGTTTGAGAAAGAAAGAGAGAGAGATCTGGACTGCAGATAGTCAATAAACGGTTGAAAATACTTAGTAATCACTGGTGTCCAGACATGATTCTCTTCTCAGCACAGCAGTGAAACTGAAATTGTGAGTGTGCTAGTGTGTGCGTGTGTGTGTGTGTGTGTGTGTGTGTGTGTGTGTGTGTTGGATGGGTGAGTGGTCATATTTTGTTTACAAACATCAGGGACCTTGCTAGGTTGAATGGTACACCAGTCAATAAATTCAGACAAGAACTATGGTCATGTAATTTGACATGAACACAATGTGGAGCTCTGTAATGCAACCACCATTACAGGAAGTGGTTGAACATAATTTAGCAAATAATTCAGGTGAATGACCACCTTTAAAACATTATATTTTGAAAAGATTTAGGAATATGGATAAATATCGGTCTACTGGCAAAGCCAGATACCACTGTTTAAAGTGCAGCCTCAAATGGCTTTGCATGAGAAACGTCACCTAACAAAGTCTGTTGCTGCATCAAGAAATACAATGTGAAACGCAGTGTTTCAAGGCATAAGCTATACATCAGTTGTATGTATAACAGTAATTCTTATTTCAAAAAGGAAGGAAACTTTTAAATTCTTATTAATTCTTAGAATAACAGACAGGTCTGAACGTCCCACAGCTATTTGTGTATTTTCTTCCTGTAAATAATAACGTCATGTTATTCGTTGAGTTTCGGCAGGTGCAATAATGTGTTTTTCAGAAGTCCAATTAACCAAAGCTTTCAAATGTGTAGGAGCTAAATGCCACGGAAAGCCTGTAAGTGAAGCTGTCCAATCACAAAATGCCATTGAATATGAGGCATGCCAAGGCTGACATTTTGCAGCAGATACTGCTATTTAGTGAACCGAAATTGAACACTAAATAGCATTATTGTGATCACAGAACATAAAAGCCTCTGCCAATCGCTGACAAAGCAGCAAGTAGAAAACAATAATAAGCAGCAGAAATTTGAATAATTTCATCCAAAATCTACATAATGCCAAAATATTTTTGATCAGCTTGGGAATGTCTGGTGTCTGAATTCCTGATTTAATTTAATATCAGTGCTATTATCTTAATGTACTTAATATAACCTGTAGCTCAAAGTTCAAAATTATGCTAACTGTATTACTAATTAATTCAACACTGGTCTGCAGCTGTGTTACTATTTGGTTTATTTACTCATTTACAGATGCTGGGGCTTCATAAACACATTAGACCGGTTTCGAGCACCCAAACTATCTAGCAAATTTTGAAACATTTTCTGAATTTTATTAATTAAAAAAAGTGTTTTCATTAACTTTGTTAATTAAGTGAGAAAACAAATATTGAATTTTACAGTTTAAAACCTAGGTATTTTGTCAAACTTAACAAATAACAACAGGAATTAGCCATAATAAAACAAGAAATGTATTCTGGTCATTAGGCAAATTGGATCTAAATTGTCTAAATATTTTCTAGTTGTTGTTGACTTGGTCTTTAAAATAAAGGTAATTTAGATAAGCCCCACATTCCCGTTTGAAACAGAGAGTGCTGATGATATTTGTGGAGCTGCCACTCTCTCTCCCCCCGCCCCCTTCTCACCCTCCATATCAGCGTCTCACACCTGTGCGACACACAAGAGTGGCCGATAATCTCTGGTCTGATATTTTTACCTGTCCTTTCTGCTTCAGTTAAACGCAAACAAGCCTTATCGTCCATCACAACCCCAATCCCCACCACCCCCCTCTCTCCTCATCTCCTCTGACTCCACCACTCTCAGGAGAGCAGGAGGAAAATATATTCTTAAAAAAGCCCAAAGTTCATATCTTTTTTCCAACCCTCTGAAGAGAAGCAGGAAGGTTTTTTTTTGTGGTTTTGGGGAAAGCAGTAAAGATTTGTGATGAAATGTAATGTGCAATTATTAAAAATGTGCTGAGAAGTCGATTTGACTCAAGGTGAGGTAGGATTAAGGCCTTTATCTGCAAATTGCCTTTCAAGGAAAAGGAAATACATTCTCCTCACCTTTGAGTTTAATTCCTGCAACTAGGTGTCTTTCTTTAAAACCACTTACGTTGAGTGAAAGTACAAGGTGTTAAGTGTTAAATCTCCAACATTTGATTGCAGGATGTCAAATCATGGTGCATTAGCTCTCCTACTGTTTGGGTCAAATCTAACCCACTACAGTGTAAAATATTTATGTATAAATATTATGCAATTCATTTTAACTAAAAGGCTTTAGAACAGCTACATAAATTGTCAAATCAAAAGTTATAGGAATATTTTTGCAAAGCAGCATTACAGAAGTAGTACCAGACCAACAGAAAATGTGAATCAGAAAGACCAAGGTAAGCAAGCCAAAGGGAACAGTGGCAAGGAAAATGCATATAAATCTGGAGACCTAACACAAAGACATTATTTGGTGAAAAAAGGATTAGCTAACTTTCCTGGCTATACATGAGGTGTTTAAATTAGGTGTTTGAAGGGTTTATTTGTAGCTTTTATCTTGCAGTTCTGCATGTGTAGAGGGGAAATGCTGCCCTTCTATCTGGACAGATCTGGATCTACTGAGCAATATTTTTATAATATAATATTTTTTAATACATACATTTTTATAGCTAACAGTATGCCAGAAAACATAGGTAATAATAGTAATACTCTATTAGAAATTACTGAACAAATCATCACAAAATGAGACAAGTGAGAACTTTAGCATTATGCTAACACTACACATATTAGCTTCTGTTTCTTGTTAGGCATTTGCCTGATAACTCCAGTGCAAAAAATAAATAAATAAAAATTAAGAAGAAACCTATTTTGTCCCATAGGGTACAGAGAGTTGTCCTCTATACCCTATGGGACAAAATAGGTTTCTTCTTAATTTTTATTTATTTATTTATTATAAATTCTAGATTTAGAAAATGACTGCCCTATATAGACCGTTGGAGATTGCCAAAATATATGTGAAATAAATAATTATCAATTAACCTAATGCATTAATTCATATTGTAACCACTTATCCAGTTAAGTGTGGTGGTTAGTCTGGAGCCTACACCCACACCCGTACACTCCCGTAACCGGAGCACCCAGAGGATGTACGTATAGAAACCCATAAGTACATGGGTAAATGAATACATAATTACTATATATATGATTCAACTACATTAATATAGACAAATAATGCAAATAAGTTGAATTAGACAAATAACAAACATGATTAAAAGACTGTTTAGAATTGAGAATAGAGTCTTTAATAACATAATCAATTTAAAGCCATGTTAACACCCACTGGGTGAAATAATAATTAAAAATAAATAATAAGGGCATGTAATTTAGGGAATTTTAATTCATAGTTCTTTTTGGAAATAAAGCAAATTGTAAGCATGTATTAGGCTGGACTGTAATTTCCCCCATTCTTTCAAATGCTAATCTTTACAAATCCTATATATTAAAGGGAATTGTTTAGACATTCAGTTCTCCGAAGAGGAATAAGCAGTTAAAAATGCAGGTGTTAAAAGTAATGTAATATGATGAGGTAATTTGGTAAAATAACAACATAAAATAATAACAAAATAAACAAATATTAAGGAAGATGCTACACAATATTTACTGAAAACACTTAAATTTTCTGACATACTTTTGTTTACTTTGTTAACTTTGCAAAATAATTTCTATTACAAACAAAACTCTGGCAAAAAACACCTTGTGTCTGGACATGAACTGAAAGTAGCTTTTTAACAACACATTAGTACAAAATATATAAAATAACACAGAAAAGCACACAATGGAAGCAATACATCTTCGTTCTCCAAAAAAAAAAAAAAGAAGTTAAGTTAAAGAGCAACAGCCGTATTTAAATGAAATTGAAAAATTGGAGATAGAGCAAATAGAACCCTGAACACAAGAAGGACAATTTGCATGATTAAAGTTTTCTTTGCATCGTGAAGGGGTTCTTCAGGTTGATGGAGAATGTGCTAGATGGTTTTATATAGTTTCAGAAAAGGGTTCTATATGGCACCAAAGGTGGTTTCTCTATTTTCATGATGTCAAGCTAATTTCAACAGAAGAACCAATTTTGGTGCCATATAGAACCATTTAATCATGCAAAAGATTCTTCAAATGTTCAGGGTTATTTTCATTTTCTTTATTAAACGACCATTATAGAAACTTAATTTTCATTATTGTTATTATATATATATAAACAAACAGTAGCAGTAGCAAACACAAAACATACATGTCATAAACAGGGAATGTGTTGTTAAAGGAGCAGTCTGACATTTTATCCAGTGATGATTCTTCTGGATTTATTCTGGATGAATCAGAACTGAACACTGTTTTAAACATGGCTGTCCCCATGTGGGCATCCACTTAATGGAGTATTGGCTGGTTAATTCAAGTTGGTGTTTTTTGCAATTTTCTGGTGGGGAAAACATGTTTGCTCCTTTAAAACAACCTGAAATGATGAGCTGAAACAGTCCTTCCATGCAGTTTCCTTTTTCTTCTCTCTCTCTCATACTCTTTCTCAAGGGTTGAGAGAGAACTGGTCCTGTTCGATGGGTTTTTTGACCCAGGCTCCAAGGCCTGATTTCTGGAAGGCTTTAATCAGAGTCTGTTTGGCATGGTGATACTCCACTGCTCCTTGTTTGGCCTTGTGATATGACGCTGGATTCTCCCCTCTGATCCTCATTGTTTGGGAGAGCTGAGAGAGAAAAAGAAATATATAGGAAGAACATGTGTGTTGTGCGTGTGTGTGAAAGAGAGAGAGTGAGAGAGAGAGAGAGAGAGAGAGAGAGAGAGAGAAACAACTTTTACTCCTCTTTTAAATTAAATGTTTTAACATTGCTGTTATGGCAGCCACAAGATCATTAGTGAGGTCAGGTACTGATGTTGGATGATTACATGTTGGAGAAAGCAATTCCACTGCTCCACAGTCCAATGGTAGTGAGCATTATACACACATAGCTTTTGTTATTGGCAAACCACAAAGAAAAAATTATAATTTTGGGAATATAAATTTTTTTTGTGTGTTTTCCCTGTGTCCGTGTGGGTTTCCTGCGGGTTCTCCAGTTTCCTCCCATGGTTCAAAAACACGCGTTGGTAGGTGGATTGGGGACACTGAACTGTCCATAGGTATGAATGTGTGAGTGTGTGTCGCCATGTGAAGGACTGGTGCCCTCTCCATGGTGTTTTCCTGAATTTTTTTTTGTAGTTGCTTCTTGCAACACACTCCAAAGGTTGGAACAGAGGCAGGATAAGACTAAAAGTTTTATAGAATATTCAAGATACCTTTGAATAGGCAGGTAAATTGGTAACTGGTATAAGTATAGTTACTGAGCTTCGAAGAAAGGCACACTCAAACCTGATTTTTGGCTCTCCACTTTGTGTTACACTTTGTGAGAGGATTGTCAAACAGTTCAAAAACAACAGAAGAACATTGCATTTTCATTGCAACAGAAGACATATGCTATCATCAGGACAATGTCTGATCCTGGGAAGTCAATGGTTATTTCAGCAAGATCTAGCTTCTTCCAGGCCTAATTCTGCATGTGCTACGATAATGTGGATCCATAGAAACAGAATGTGTTTGTTTGACTGGCCTGCCTGCACTCTCACACCTGTGGTACATCATGGAGAGGAGAATCAGGCAACAGTTTGTAGGTATATATAGTCACACATGTGAATCTGTAAATCTGTCACAGAAAAAATCTCTTCAGGAGTTGCAAACCTGTAGAAATGGATTTGTGTACCTGCAATGAGGAATTTGTAAAGGTGTAACTGTTAAGTCGTATTTGTGGGAGAGGAAAATATCTACATGTTTACAAATGGTGATGTAACACAGTGGAAAACATGTCTTTTTTTCCAGTTGTTCTTGTGTCTCAGTTTCTAAATTTGATTACATTTTGAAATATTTGCCATTCTTGAAATATGCCATTCCATATTTGAATATTTTTTTCTTTGTGTTTTTATCTGTTAAATACAAGTTCAAGTGAATTAAAAAATGAGAATACATCCCAACTTTTCTAGAAATGAGATTTATAGTTGAATGGGATAAAGTTAATATAAAATCTTTCATAGAACCAAAATTAAGGTTTAATGTGCACCTTTGTGTGTAGTTGAACCCAGCGGCTGTACAATGCATGTTTACAGACGTGAGATGGCCGTCCGTGGTCATCTTTCCCTGTGGTGGCATTAATTACTTCTAACCCCTGATCTCCAACTGTCCAGTTCACACTGAAGTTGGGAGCTTTACCTGGCTGCCTGGCCTCAGCATTACTGATACCTACAGAAAGACATTTAGAAACGAGAGAGAAAATAAAGAGATAAATTTACATTGTTATTCTATACAGTTAGTAACCAGTTGTACATGGAGGTTGCTTTGGGAAGTGTAGGACTCACTGAGATATGCAAATAGGAAAAAGTGTTTTTTGCATTATGGGTGGTCCTACCGCTGAGCAGTGGTCTGTTGAGATTAAAGGGCTGAGGTAACTCCTCTATATCTGCTATGCGCTGGTACATGGCACGAGACAGGTGGTCTGCATGATACAAACTCCCCAGGATTATGCTGGAGAAATAGATGGGTCCTGAAAAATAACTCATCAGGGAACCCTGCACCCCTACTACATTCCACCTGAGACAGAAAGCAATAGATAGAGATAGATGAAGAGACAGGAAGATAGTTTACATACCATGCATTAGCATCATGTCATTTCAGAGATGTTTAAATTGTTTGTCACTCTCTAAATGTAATGGCCAAATAACTAAAAACAAAAATAACATTGATGTTTGTGCCCTGGTGTCAGCCCATTTTTTGAGAGCTCCAGTAACTTCTTTTTTTTTTCTTGGATTCTCTCCTTTTGTGACTATTTCCTGCTTCTCTGCAGCTCCACATCTTTGGGATTCTGATAGGAACAGTTTTGGTGAGACACCAGTTCCTATTTTCTCAAGAACATTTTCTACCTATTTTCATTTCCCCTCCCCTCTGCCACATTAGTTTAGGGGAAATTATATTCAAATTAATCTTAAACTTTAACATTTACTTAAACTATTCTCTGTTAAGCTTCCACTCACTAAGGGGACTATATACTTAAAGATCATGTTTTTTTTCAGTGATTAAACAGGACATTTGCTGTGTGTGTATTGCAGTATATGGGTTTGTGTGTGTGTGTGAGTGTGAGAGAGAAAGAGAGTGAGAGAGAGAGAGAGAGAGAGAGAGAGAGAGTAAGTCAGAGAATAATCTCAGCAGGTTCACTGCTTCTGTAAAAGCTGTAATCAAAGCTGTAATCAGCCTTTAATGGAGGTGACATGGGGGGGCATGCTCTGAGAAGATGGTAAGTGATTGGACCATTAGAGCTTTTGGCTTGGCCAATCAGCTACTTTCAGAAAGTACTAGAGTATAAAATCTGTGGAAAAGGAGAAAATATAACGCAGTACCAGGGCTGTGTTTGTGTTTTCATACACTTTCAGGATAGAATTTTTCAGCAAGACAATTATCATAAGCACAAGAATAAGTTCTCTGAATGTCTCCAAATTAGTGAAATTAAGATTTTACAGTAGCCCAGTCAAAGTCTTGTATTTTTATTAAAGAACCCTATAATTATTACAGATAAGAGCAGACAGTTCTCATGCAATAGGAGTGTGTGTAACTAACTGTGTGGAAAACTATTTGTTAACTCTCATTCAAATTTAATATATATATATATATATATATATATATATATATATATATACGCAATACAACCAATTGTTACATTTAGCTACATAGATGTATATACAAAACACTATGTACTGATAAGGTACAAAAACAAATGTGTGTGTGTGTTTAGAGACTGAGGGGTCTGACTTCACCCCAGAAGTGTAATCAAAGAGGAGGGTGGAAATAGCAGACCACCTGAAGTCAGCAGTGAATTCCTGAATACCAATCACCGTGAGTGTGTGTGTGTGTATGTGTGTTTGTATGCACATGAAACAGCTGTATGGCTGTACTGATGAAGGATCATGATGCCTAAAGCATGCCCACCTGCCAGCTTTAAAAACATCCTGATATCACTGAAAAAAGTCACCAATCAGTGGCTGTTTATGGTGAAAAATAAATCTGGAGAAAGTTCTAACGCAAGTATTTAAATTACCCACTCTGCTTCCTTAGGATGCTCCTGCTAGTATAGGACATGATAGCTATGTCTGCTATATATGTCAATGTTTGTGGACACCCCTTATTACGAATGAGTTTAGCAGTTTTAAATTTGATTACACATGTATTGAATTGTGCAACACACAATTCGTATAATCTCTACGAATTAGCATAAAATGGAACACAAGAGCCAAAGGTCATTATGCCCAATAAAATTGCCATTAGTGCTGGGTTGGCGTGGAACTGTGGGAGAGCTAATGCTCTCTGACAGGTCTATCGTACCTGACCTCACCAGTGCCATCGGATCCTCACAGCAATGTTCTTGCATGTAGCCTATATCCATCCCAGAAGAGTAGAAACTGCCAAATGCTTTTAATAGCATTCATTAAAAAAATAGTTGAATTTAGAAATGTCCACATACTTTTGCCCAAATATATGTCTACTATATAGATATGCAGTTACAAACTGTAGACCATCTTTTGCTGAAAATGGGGAAGATGAAAACAAAATCATAAGAAATATTGCAATTACATACTTTGCCAAAAATTATGAGCCTGGCATGAGCTGATAAGCTAAACGGACATCAGCAACATCGAGCTGCAGAGGAGGGGGTTCTAAAAAGGGCATATTGTGTATAATTGCATGGGGAGAATAAATGACCATACCTGGCAATCTTGTCACTGCAGGACATGGTCAGTAGTCTCTCTCCTTGAAGGACTCCATCCCAGGTCTGGATGGTGTTGCTGGCTCGCACTGGAATTGTTCCCTCTCCAGATTCAATCTTGGTCCGGAGCTGCCCTCTGGCTTTTCTGTTCGGATGCCTGTCACCCTGATCTGGACAGAGAAATGGAAAAGAAAACACATTCCACATCAGTGATGGTTTAAAATAGAGATGCACCCAACTTTCAGTTTCCGAAGACCTACAGCACTGCAACATTCCTCCTATTCTAAAACACCAGATCCTATATACACTGTTCCTTCTAAAATGATGGCTATTATACATAGATTTGTATTCCTGCAGCAACAGCTTCCCCTGTTCTGGGAAGTCTTTATACTATACTCTGAAACATTGCTTTAAGTATTTGATGCTATTCAGCCACAAGACTATAACTGGATGATTAGTTATGGATTGCTACTCCTCTCAACGGAGGAAATGGAAAATGGGTTCACTCACTAAAATTATATATCTAGTGGAGTCAATTGATTAAGAATTGTAATTGCATTAATCACAGTGACATTCTGTGATTAATGAAGATTAATCATGAGTTAAAATGGTAGTATTTCCTTGTTTTTATGAAAGGGAGATACAACAAATAAATGTGTAGAGAGATATGCATGACAAACCATAAAAGTAACCCTACTTTTTACTTTATTATAATTTTCAAATTTTCAAACCTGCTATAACATCACTAGGCTCTGTAAAATGAATTAATTATGGTAAAATGTTGGTAAAATGATTAATTTGCATTAAAAATGTATTAACATTTCCAGAAGAATCACGTTTCAACGTATTAACATGGACAGCCCTAAATACAACATCTGTTTACATCTTTCCCATGGTGAGTAAATGAGAACAAAATGAGAAGTCCAATCCCTATCATATAAAAGCAGCTAAAACATTATAAGATTAATCAGATTATTATTTTATTCTCGTTTCAGCAGATGTGGCAGCTTGGCTAACGTGCCTATTGTTCAACAGAGACAACTACGACACAGGGAGACATCTGCGTCAGATATATCACACTATCAGCACAAGATTAGCATCCAGATACAGACCAGAGCTTTTTCTCGTTTTCAGTGTATCCGTCAGGCCAGGTATTATGTCGCGACAAAGCTAATCACACATTCTCAGCACTGGGGCCTCAGAGGTTTTCTTATAATCCAGATTGATTTCTGTGTGAGCACACAGACAATAACAACTGTCTTCTTCTACATGTAATGAAAATGTGTGCACATATTTCCACTACAAATTCATAATTTCAGTTTGAGCTAAAGGTTTTTACCTAAATTAACCACATTCCCATAACGTATTCTTGAATAAAAAATATTTTTAATTCATTGCTTCATTACTTCAGATTATTGTTATTTTCTAATTTATGATTAACAGAAAGTGAAATAAATAACTGAAGTAGAATAAATGGAATTAAACAGAACTCATTTAAACATAGATCAGCTGAAAGAAGTTAAAATAAATTGATCTAAATTAAAGGAACACTATGTAAAATTTTTTGTTTAAAATTGCAGCTTTAAAAACTTTGCACCACTGAGCTGTAGGGAAAACAGAGCCTCTGTTGCTGTTACTCTGGGATCAGCACTGCAGAAACTTATGTAACTTTTGGAGGATGGTAGGAAACCATGCTCCCTCCTTCCTTCTCCGAATTGATTTCAATACAATGTTATAAAATTTAATTATACTGGGGGAGCCCCAGTAGCAAAAAACTAATATCTTACCTAGTGTTCTTCTAAACACAAAGATCTTACTGAAATTAAAGCTAAAAATATTGAACTGTAGTTAATTAAACTGAATTCAATTGAAGAGGACTGAATTAAACTGGACTGAACTGATTTAATATGAAGCCATTTTAAATTAAGTGAATTATATTGAAAGGAACTAACAGAATTAAACTGAATATATCAGTACTGAACTAAATGAATGTCACTTGAACAAAACAGGATGGAAATGTAGTGCTTATCCACCAAAAGAACTCTTGTTCTTTAACAAGTTCCATTCCTGGAACCTTGGTTCTTTCCATTGAACTGGCCTGCGTTTCTGCACGTTTAGAGGGGAACCAAGGATATGTCATCAGTGAGGGGGCATCACTGTGGCTACATACAGTGCCAAAGCCACAGATAAACTGTCAGAGTCATTGTTTTATTTTTGTTAAATAAATCAGATTAGAGTGAGATGTGTAAATGTTGCTGAGTTCCGAGCCATCCCGCTGAACTTGTGAACAGCAGAGAAACGTAATGCAGAGCCGTGGCTCTGACCAACATGCCAAACACAGCCAAACTCAGCCCCAGAAACACACACAAATGGGGCATGTTCCTGTTTTATTTCCTATTTATTTATTTACTCATATGAAACATTGTAAATGTCCAGCTCAATATCACTGTGTTCGAGGCTCGTTGGTGGAAATTTGCTAAAGGAGATGAATTTCAAGGAACTTTACTGAATTTAGCTGAACGATATTAATGTATTTCTGATACTCACCATCTACGGCAGCCTCGTGTGGAGAGAAGATGCGAGCATCTCCACAGGGTGATGTGCTGATGTAAAGGTGGAACTGAACTCCCTCCTTCAACTGGTAACCGAATGGCTCACAGCGACAGAATATAGACTTTGCATGATCCTCAGCACTGTTACTGCAAAACACACACACAAACAAATAAGTCAACACACTGTGACTACATTTTAAATTCTTATTTATACTTAATAAATCTATTTCTGCCTAAAAAGTATAACATTTTTTTTCATGTATAATATCTCTTCAGCGCAGCATTTACAATATTTCATTCACCAGAACCTGGATGATTTCAATTACAATCTGTTGAAGACTGAGATAAAGACTCAAGAATTGCATGAAGTAGCTTGTGAAAATCCCAGCTGTTACCTTGCAACGCACAAACACACACACATGCACACACTGATCTGGTTAGAGCTGCTGAAATGGGCAGAAAATGAACTCTGCAGCTGAAAATGAGCAGAAGGGTCCATGCCCTGTCAGCCATCAAACCAATCAATCAATCACTATTTAACACACAGACCACTCAAACAAGCCATGACACACCAATTACACACACACAGAAAGAGAGAGAGAGAGAGAGAGAGAGAGAGAGAGAGAATAAACTTTCCATAATCCACATCTCAAATAGAATCTAGAGAACACAGTTCCAGTTCAATGCTTGGTGAGACTGGCTTTTAAAGTCAAGTTTCCACACTTGGGAATGTGGCCATTGGAGTTTTGGACCTAGTTTACACACATTAAATGTATACTTTGCCATAAAATCATATGTACAGTTCTCCACTCTCAACCTTGATGTAGTTGATCAGCAAAGATATTTCTGGAGTCTTTGCTGGGAAGTTTGCTTCTTTAGTTTTAAAGCTGTAAAACTGTGAAAACCAATTAAAACCAAATGGTGCAATATTAGTGATAGAGGTTATGTCCTAAAATTTGTAGATACCCTTATGATTGAATTGAGCTCCATTAAAGTGCAGACATTTTTGACACATTCAGTACTGAACACAGACTTGACATAATTTTCAAAGAAATACAAAATGGTAGGGGTGCTCTGAAGTGTAGAGGAACACTGGGTAAGAATTTATATTTTTGCTTTTGGACACCCCTACAGTTGCAGAGTGTAATTCAATTTTACAGCACTGTCCTGAGGGGCAAGGGGAGGGAGAGAGGAAGGTGGGTAGATTCCTACCCTCCTCCCAAATTTACATAGTGAAGTTTCTGCAGCCGGGATTCTAGTAGTAGCAATGACTGAATTTCTGCCATTCTTAAGTTAATAAGGCTACTTTGTGAGATACAATATTGACAATATTGTGAGATACAAAATGTTACTTTTTACTAATGTTTATGTAACTAAATGCCATCAAATACTCAAAAGTAATGTTCCAACATCTAGTATAAAAACTTCCCAGAAGAGTGGAAGCTGTTAATGAAGCAAAGAGGAACAACTCCCTATATATGGAATGAGCAGGTATCCAAAAACATTTGAATATTTTGTGTATTTATTATGCATTATCCTGTGTGCTGACAAACCCGAGGAAGTGCTCCAGTTGACTGTACAGGTATCTGATGAGTGACCTGCGTGCGATGATCTCTGCATGACAGTCGTTTAGAGCCAATCCCCGGTCGCTCATGTACTCCCCATTAATGCACTTGGTTCCCGTAGAAACACAGATCACCTGAGCATCCTTCACATCTATACCTATCCAACAGGTACAAAAAAGAGTTTGGACATTTAGATCTATTGTCCTACATGTTTATACACATACATATACACATACATTACATGTATCTTAAATGCTTATTTTATATGTAATAAAATATATACAATGTGGACTTAAACATTAATTAGAATATGATACACTACATAATATTTTAGGAACAAGAACAAAGCACAAAGGGTATGTGTTAAGTATCTACAGTAGCTTTACAGTAAGAGTTATTTTAATGTGGAGGCTGAGATAGGCATGTACCTGTCGTCATGACAACACCTGCAAGAACTTTCCGTCGAGCGTGAGGTGAAGTAAAGTTGTCCGTCAACTCACTGAACTTATCCACAACCAGCCGAGATACAGCATCAGCCAGAACCTTATACACACACGCACACACACACACACACACACACACACACACACACACACACACACACAGAGAGTTACAACCATTCGCAAGACACACATTGATAATACAACACTGCATTCCTTAAAAGCCAAAAGAATGATTAAAGGTGACACACTGTACCCATTTCCACAAGTTAACACAGATCTGGGGTCTTAATGAAATGTTTGTGTCATTCCTTGGTCAAAGTACCACACGGATCAAACAACACAGCACTGCTAACAACCCTGTTTAGAATGGCTGGTTTCAGTGACTGATTCTTTAAATGATGATGAGCCACTGCTCATCCCATACCTGGACACGAAGCAGCAAGAAACGGGGTTCTTGTTGAGTCTGTTTTAAGCAATTTAAGGGTGAATCCTGTTTTTTTAATTGTACCCCCTTGCATTTGAGTGTTATCTTGCCTCTTGGAACTGAGTTACAATGTGTAGTGGTTAAAATCTTGCCCTGTGAAATGGGATGAGTATTCCAGAGCTTGATACCTCATCAGAACACAAAAAAGCAATGCTCTGCTGTGATATAAAGGCTTCTAGAATATAATGTATTTATATCAAATCAAAATGTATTTATATAGTGCTTTTTAAAAATTATATTGTGGCAAAGCAGTTTTATAGAAAGGCATCAAGACTTCAAATGCATTCCACAAGTAACCCTAAATTGGGTCCCAGCGTCCCTAAAAATTAAGATTAAAAAGTCATTTTTTGTTGTTATTATATAAAAATCGAAGTTTGTCCTCGGTGAAAAAATGTTAAAACAGTACAAAGTAAATGACTGAACACCATATTTTAACAATAAAAATACAGCAATCCCTACATGTCTCTCACTCACACATGTAATGCCAGTTACAGTTTAACTGTCTGGGGTGTGGTGGCTCCAGTAAGTAGTTCAGATGAGGATTTATAGACTTAATCACTTGACACCAAGACAATACAATTATTAGCAGCAGTCCTCATTTCTGCTACTCTGAGGCACAGATCACTAGCTATCTGAGGATTTTTTTTTTTAATCAAGCAAGCAAACATTGCAGGTTGTCACTCAACCACTGTCCATTGTTTGAATTTGAGCTAGCTGTTATGCCATTGGTAGGTTTATATGTTGATATTAAAGCCTGTGTGCAAGACAAGTACTGTCTGTATGTGTGCTATTTAATGTTAGAGATCAGATTGGTAATGACTCCCGATTTGTCCTGTGTGTGTGTGCTCCGAAGCTCCAAAGTATCAGGTCTGGGGAGGTCCCTTAGTGGGTGGTCCTGTGTCCAATCTGTTCTCACAGCGGAAAATGCTCCATGAGCTTTATACACGAGGCGGTACCTGTGCAGCATGTGCAGGAGATACAGCTAATTCACACGTGCTGTTTCATATTTGTGGGGTACAAAGCATTCCTAATTCCTAAATGAATGTGCAAATATACTGAAAAGGGTTTTAACATAGTATAGTCAAAAATAGTTTAAAAACTTTTTTTACATTTACATTCTTACATGATATTGACATTAATTTTCTGAAATTTCTTTGCATCATCTTCATTAAACAATTGTCAAAAGATGTAACTGTCTTACCATTTTTGAGATAAAAGGTTTTGCCAGTTTGGGTGATTACAGATAGGTTCAATAAAAAAAAGTTGGCCTTCTGTCAGTTTTACACTCAAATGTTTGATTGTTTGTGACATGTTTGGTTCAGATAGAAACTGCTTGGGTCTATGTGGGTTCAAGCCAAAATTTCTGTTCCAATTAAAGCTCTTTTTGTGAATTTAGGAAAGGCCACTTTCATCATACTAATTAGTATACATAAGATTTCACATCTGCATTAATCTTGAAGCTCCAGTGCAAAACCTAAGAAGCAAACATGCCTCTGCATTTCCCCCCCACACTACTAAACAAATGAAATAAAAAAGAGAGTAAATTTGGAAATGAAAAAGAACACACACAGACACACACAAACATACACAAGGAAATCCTGTGTATTGTGGACAGGAAAGTGACAGTGATGCATTTCCCTGTTTGAGCACTTCGAAAGTCTCTGATGTTAATTAAGATTAGTTTATTTCTCTGCCTCATTATACTGAGGAAAATAGAGGGATTAGGGAGGCAGGATTATCTGATGTGTAAATAAATGCTATGAATGCAAACAGAAAGCTTAAGGGTTTAATGACTGACTCCTTTTGAAAGCCACCTCAATCACAATTAAACTGTGATTTAATTAATATCTGCACTAATGAAGATTGGCAGATCCTTTTATAAGGACAAGTGTTAGATAAACAAAGCCAGTGATGCAAAAAATGTAAAACCAGTGAATATATAGAGTATTTTTACATTAATAATCCATAACAAAAGAAACACTCATTACTGTGACCTACTCAAGAGCACAATAGAATTAAAAGAAATTGAAGAGTATGTAAAATTGCACCCCTACAGTATAGGGTTCATGGTCTGTGATACATAAGTATAAAAGTTGCAAATGGTACGTGTATGTGTGGCTTGGTTATGATTGCTCTTACCTGTGGCAGGTGTAGCTGTAGTCCATCTCTGGGAATGGGCTGCCTGGAGGGAGTCTGGTCCAGCTGCATGTTGAAAAGCCCAGAAAGTGCTGCCTGTGCTGCTCTGGCCTTCGCCAGTTTCTTGTTTCGTCCGGAGCCCTGGAAAGTGTGGGTATCAATGGTCACAGCCATCACAAAGTTCTTGGCGTGGCTCTCACCGCTCTCGGCCACAAACTCGTACTTGAGACCTGGCTTCAGCTCATTGAGGATCATCACTGCATTCTTGCCATGGCCAATAGGTGGTGCAGTGAGGGCAGGGGTCATGGGGAGCAGTGTAGTGTGGGTCAGTGGGATGGGCAGCGGACACTCTTCCTGGTATGACAAAGGCATGCTGGAGCTGGGATTCAGGCAGAAGGAATCTTCAGGAGGGATGGGTGTCTCAAAGCCGTTAAACAGAGTGTCGGGGAAGTCATCTTGGTCTGAAGTGAAATCTGTGTTGATGGTCAGTGTGCGCCCCATGGCCAGATGAGCCTCGGAAGCATTGGGAAACTGAACAAAGGATCGCAAAGCTTTTTCGGCTGCATTCAGTTTGGCCTTCTTCTTGGTTGGGCCAGTGCCTTCGAAGAGTTGACCATTGACCTCCACAGTCATAGCGAAAACCGGTGCATGGACAGGTCCAGTCTGAGACAAAAGCTTGTACTGCAGACCAGGTTTGATCTCATTGAGCTGCATCAAGGCATTTTTGGGTAACACAGGCCCTGGTGCTTTCTTGCGCTTCTTAGGTCGGAACTTGGAGTGCGCATGACCGTTACCCTCCTCCAGCGGTCTCTTGCGGCCTGAGCCCGACGTGCTCCCATTGGCCAGTTGCAGGCCCTCCCCAAGCCCCTCCTTGGAGGAGAGGTTGTCCACATTGCGGTTTTCTTTAACATCGATGGCACATGAACCTGTGATGCCCAGAGAGAGCAACTTACAACGCCTTCGGTGCAGGATCTTGTAAATGCAAAATTTAGAGATAGGTTTATCTCTCCTTTGTAACTAGGCCTAGATTATGTGGGTTTCTTTAAAAACAATTCCAGAAAGTATTACCAGATATATCCCAACACACACACAACTGATGGCTGAAAAATGTTTTTTGGTTATTATAAATCACCTATAAAGCCATATGGTTATCTTAGACTATACTCAAGCCTGGCTGCATGATATTTACATTTTTAATGCATTGTCTTAACTGTCAAATTTCACAAGACATCTGCTTCATGCAAATTCAGTGGTGAAGTTTCTCTAAGTAAAGCCAGCTTCACAATATTAAAGTAGATGTTTGATATAATAACTTGACCACATGACCCCTAACAGTTTTTTCCATTAAAAAATATTTGTTTTAAATCTTAATTTCAGATCATTTTTATTCTATGCTTTATGGGTGCAGCCATGGCTTATTAGTTACAGAAGCAAGATTGGGACTGGAAGGTTGCCAGATTCAAACCCATGCTATCCAGAAATTTGGGGTAATAGGAACAGCATTGCTTTCTCCCTCAACATCAATGGCTGAAGTGCCCTTGAACAAAGCAACTAACCCCAACTGCTGTGGGTTCTGGGGATGGCCGCTCGCTTCTCAGGTATGTGTGTGTGTGTACTCACTGCTCCTAGTGCACTGTGTGTGTGTGTGTGTGTGTGTGTGTGTGTGTGTGTGCGCGTGTGCATGCACACTGCCTCAGATGTGTTATATGTGAGGGAATGTTTTCATTGTATGTTGTGCAATGGCAATAAAAACATTTTTATTAGGCTTGAACATTGGACAGTAAAAAAAAAACAACAAAAAAAAAACACAAATACCTCAGCGTCCAAGAATACGTCCATTTTTAAAGAAACCAACATCCCAAGTGCTAGTTACCAAAGCCAAGTGTAAATTCTCATTTATAACATCCTGCAGCAAAAGCTCGTTAGGTTACTCCATTTGGTGCTCCAGGACGAACAAAGAGAGAAACAGTAAAAGACAGGGAGAAAGAGAGAGAGAAGGCTTTGGGAGGGAGTAGAAGGGTGATTTTCAAGGTCAGATACGCAGCCCTTAATATAAACAAACAAGGTAAGCAAAGGAAGGGTAAACAAATTATTTTAATTAACAATCACCATAATTTAAAAACTTATATTAACATTAATTTAGAAGTATTTAACTCTATCAGTAATTTATGGTTAATAAGAAGTTAATTATTAATTTAAAAAGGAAAAAGAGCTGTATATAAATGGCTAAACAGCTGGACACAGAATGACTGCTAATACCAAGGAAAACATCACAAAGAAAAATTTTAACCATTAGTGTTACAGTGTGATCTTTTTCCATATATTTCCATATATTCTCTCATATATGCATTTTTTGTTAAATAATACTCATATCTAACTTGTCTGCATAAAAAGCCAAATGTTAATGCCCCTAGGAGACACTGTGATAAGGTTACAACTGGAGCACATGGAGCTAAGTAGCTGCCATATACATATATATATATAGTATTTTATTAATAAGAATTTTAACAATGTTGTTTTTATATTATGTGTTTCTCACATTATACTTAAACTTTATTCTCACATTTAAGAAAACAGATCCATAAATTCAAATCTAAGCCAGAGGTGAACCAGCTGGGCTCCCCAAGAAAAGTAAGTGAACATAGTATTAACCAATTACAATGCCATTGTCTCCCAGCCACCAATTCCAGAGCTGTCTCACATCAGCCCTTTATTTATGAAACGGCATACACACGTTACTCAAACATACATAATACATATTTAAATAATTCAAATATTCAAATAAAAAAAATAATATTCAAAAGTGAAATTCAGATACGCATGACAGAACCATAGATCTTGTTCAAACTTAACACAATGGTAAAGAGAATTTATTTATTTTGTGTCCGGGTTGAGTTATGCAAGCGGTTGAAAGGAGTGACAATGCAGATTGCTGGCTAGATTTTCACAGATTAACTTGAATGTACATTATGGCATCAAAATAGGTTCATTATGACGGTGGCAAGGTGGCATAGGTTCATTAAACTTCTGGAGGCAAAAGCGAGACTGAGAGAAGCGCAACCGAGAAAAGGCGGAATGAAAGCGAAATTCTTCAAGAATATTAAACTCAAAATAGACGATTATATACAGAAATATTCGGTTTACAAATCTGTTTTTATAACTCTGAATATTAATGACAGCCATATGTGAAGAAATGACAGAAATTATGTGTCCATAAAATGCAATTCTTTTCCACCAGTCTTGACCTCTCCGTCAAGTCCAAAAACTCCTCTGGACATTCGTGGCACTGACTAGAGCAGAAATCACACTATCTGCAAAAGAGAGCCCATGCACTACATGAGCAGCCCCTGTTTGTGCAAGCAACACTGCAAAGCAGAATGATGGACCACCACTCCTGTATCAGCTAAACCTTCCAGTAGGCTTGGCAATACTTTAGCTTTGCCTATTTGGTTAACATGTTTATATTTCAACCTGAAAGTTTCCTCATTCTTCTAACCCTTGCATTAAGTTTCCCAGTGCCCTTTACCTGTTGTAACTTAGTGAGTGTGCTTTGACATCTAAAGCCTTCTGTGGTATATATTTGCTTAATTTACAATTCCTTAAGAATCTGCCTGAAGACTCATAATATATATAATGTTCTGGGATGGTCAGCAGTTCTGATGAAAAACTAATCAGCATTAAATTTTCTCTGAAATGTCTGAAATCATCAGACATAATTTGTTCAAAACTTATTTGACAGTTGGAACCAGATCCCCTCTTTAGCTGCATATGTCAGTCCCCCATCACCATTCAAAACACAACATAAATCCATTCCTGACAAAGTCAAAAGGTCAGAAGTTCTCTTTTTCAAATGCAGGCAATGTGCCTTTTTGTGTTTGGAAAGAGGGATTAATGTGCTTCCTTCCCCCTGTGTTGGTTGATAGAGGGACATGTCTCTATTTCAAGGACAATCCCTCCATTTTCCACAAATAAATAAAAAAGGGACCACTGGCTGGTCCACTAATCCTGGCCCATCCATTCTGCCTGCTGACCACAGCGCTGAACCAGGATTTAGACTCAAACAGAACTGAGCTAATGCTATAAGGCTTTAATGTTTGTTTGACTTTTGTTTTCAAATTGAATCTGTTTCATGTGGTTGAGTGCAGAAAAAATACATGGGTGTGACAAGAAGAAAAAGCAGAAATAGAGAAACAGAAAAAGAGAAAGAGTAAAGGACAAGGAAAGACACCTAGATAAAAAAGCAGGAGAAAGAGAAAATGGCACAGACACAAACAGAATAACAAACATACTCACTCATACTCTTCATAGTATCCTCTTCTTCCACATTCAAGCCAAAAAACTTCTGTTGACCTTTTAGCTTCACACAAGTTCGACCTGGAGAAAGAAAGAAAGAGATATAGATAGATAGATAGATAGATAGATAGATAGATAGATAGATAGATAGATGTTACACATCACTCATAACCACTAATTCATTTTGACTGCAATGAATATTAATTCATATTCATATTAATTAAATCATATTAATTCATATCTGTGGCAATTTCGATGAGGTACACATCCCAATTTCAGAAACAACTATCTGTGATTTGTGAATCCACTTGAACCTATATTTAACTAACAAAGGTACAAATAAAATATTTCATTCATTCATTATCTGTAACCGCTAATCCAGTTCAGGGTCATGGTGGGTCCAGAGCCTACCTGGAATCATTGGGTGCAAGGCGGGAATACACCCTCACAGGGCAACATACACATATGGATTCTGTGTCTATGAAGCCATGCTATTGTGGCACATTAGAATGAGGCCTGGCAGTCTTTGGTAGCGCATGTCTCTCTGAAATCCCAATATATGATTTCACATCATGGTACATTCACACATATGCAAGACACATGGTATGGGCATTAATGCACCTCCATGCCATGAGAGATTTCACCTTAAGCAACTTTTGCTGATAATAATTTGGATAGTCCATTTCTTCTTTGAGAAACCAATATCTATTTTTCTGAAGAAAAAAAAAACCTAAACCATGGACTCATCTGATCACAGCACAGATATCCACTGACACTTGGACCAACTGAGATGAGCTCAGGCCAAGAGAACAGAGCTTGTGAATGTCGCCATTAAGTCCTGGGCTTATGTTTTAACATTAAATAGAAGCAGAGGAAGCATATGATTTCTCAAGGTTTCCCAAAGATGAATTTATCAAATGAAACACTAAAGATGAACATATATTCATTTGGAAGTCGCAACAGCTAAGTCTGACATATATTTTACTTTGTAATCAGCAGCTTTTACTTATTTATTTATATTAATTCTTATGTTTCCCATTATTTTCATTACCAACAACCTATAGCTCAGACATCCCCAATAACACAGTGGCACCAAGCTTGGAAGATGAGGACTCATCAATCACACATATGTACTCTGAGGCATGTGAAGACTTCTCTTCAAATTGCTGCTAACACAATGCCACTGGAGCTCAACATGCTTGGAGGAGACCACCAACTGTTTATATCTAGTATGCCCACTAACAGACACCCACACTGCCTTGTATTTGTGCATGGTGAGAGGAGAAGGAGGGCTATCCTACCCACCCAGAGAGTCTCCAGGCTTTGGAGATGAGGCATCAAATGCTTAAAGACAGCTATAAAACAACCCACCCAGATTTGTGTCAGACCTAACACAAGGCTCCAGAACCACAGCAACCCTAAACTGGATAAGCATTTACAGACAATGAATGAATGAATGAATGAATGAATATTAATAATTTTAGGCAATTTTAGTCAAAACCTTGTTCATTTTCTACAAAACTGCAAGGAACATATTAAAATGTATGTAAATATTCTATGCCAGCAGCTTATTTCCATCAAACCCAAATTTACTTACATTCGTTCATTCTTTCATCATCAGTAACTGTGTTTCCAATACAGGGTCGCGGTACATTTATCTACATGAATACCTTAATTATTGAGGTAATAGCCTAAGAAAAATCTTGTTGGTACATACAGGTGAGTGTTCTCATCTCCATTTTCTCATATGTGAAAGCTGCACATGAGCCTACAACCATGCTAAATGTCAAGCGTAGGCTAAATTTGTGGAAAACCCCTGAAGGATTCGTCTGTGAAGCAATGGAACTGGGTTCCCTGAAGTTTAATTTTAGGATGAGTTGGAACAAGGTTTTCATTCCAGAACTGACCTCACTAATGCTCTCATGGCTGAACAATAAATTGCCACAAAATATATCTATCAGCATTTGGTATAAAGCCTTCCTATAGTAGTAGAAGCTGTTACTGCAGTAAAGTAATAACAAATTACTTAAGCAGAAATGTTGGAAGCACTCAAAACACAAAAGACTAGGCTGCATGTAATTAAAGCCTCTACATCCAAACATATAATTAAATAACATACTAATTGTCAAATTATATATCTGTAGATGATTTAATTTCATGGAACCGTCTGACAAAAATAATTAGGTAAATACAAAGTGTCATTTTTTTTATGTCATTGTGTGTCCACAAATGTATTAACCTATATATATGTATGCATAAGACTGGATAATTAACTACTGTGATAAAAGATATTAAACTTCAAGTATTTCAGTCATAACAGAAATATAATCCTTATCTACCAATAGGACCAATAGAAACATAATGTGTGATGGGCAGCATGTGAGGAATGCTGCTCCTCAAACAGTCGTTGGAGATGTAACCATGGTGACAGATGAGCAGATGTTAAAGTGAGAGAGAGAGTGGAGACTGGTTCAAAGAAGAGGATTAAACTTTACACATGAGAAACCTTCAGAATTGAACCTACTATCAGCCTTTAACACTATATTCCAAAGATTTGTGTGTGTGTGTGTGTGGGGGGGGGGGGGGGGGTTTAGAGAGGAGAGAGAAGAGAGAAGGAGGAGAAAGCGTTATATAGTAGAGAGTGAGAAAGAAGGGAGTGTAAGAGTGAAGGCAAAGGAAGAAAGAGAAAACATGAAAGAGAAGTAGGGTCAAATAATATATATTTCTTGTGGACGAGTGTTACAACTACAGATTTAAAACTTATTATAAAGGTGTTATTATGAAGTTTTGCCATGTTCTCTATAACAAATGTACCTCTGTTAAACTAAATGCTGCAAAACAAATATTGCTAAACTTTCTGACCACTGACACCGAAAATGCTCCAAATATACTCAGAGCAAAATCCAGCAATATTAACTTTTCACTTCTCCTGTGCAGTTACAAACAAATGTTTTTATTAGAATAGCGACACTATGCGATATTCTGTATAAGATTAATATTAGACAATAGACTGTACCCTTATATTTAATCAATAAATCTTTGCTTTATCTGTAATCTTGATGAATGCTGAGGGAGTCCCCTAGTTAGAATGTAGTAGAGCTTTGCTCAAAAATCAAACTTCTTAATTTAAAAAACATGTATATTCTTAATAAACTTAATTTAGATTATATATATTTAGAATAATACATATATAACATTTCACTGATGCCGAAGGAAATTGTAGAATTACACACACACATTTTATATATATATATATATCATCACACACACACACACAGACACAAGCATGTAGATTTTACCTTTGCGTTCAGAGCGTTTCTTGCGTCTTCGTTTAAATGTTCTCCGGATGAGACAATAAAATAGAGTCATGCTGCTCACACAAGATTGAGAGAGAGCCATAACTCACACACTCACAGACACAAACAGAATGATACTAATATATATTAACAGAAAGGGGTGGGGACAGAGAGAGAGAGAGAGAGAGAAGACAGAGTAAAAAAGGGGAGGGGAGGGTGAAAAGAGAGAGAGAGAGAGAGAGAGAGAGAGAGAGAGAGAGAGAGAGAGAGAGAGAGAAAGAGAAAGAAAGAGAGGCACTGAATTATAGGAGGCTATGACAGGCTATGAGAGGCCATCTAGGGCAAAATACACTGAAACCCTTGCGCACAACTCACTGAAAAACCTGTGCACACTACACTGAAAGACTTGCGTAACACATTGAAAAATCTATGCTGATCCATGCATGCTCAGTAGCACAGAGGGAAATAATATTAGTTTAATAACACCTGGGCTTTGATTTTTGGTTTTTAAAAAATGAACAAACATTCACTCCTCTCATTTTTACAGAGGACCCCAGTAAACCCACAACGGTCTGCAGCCACAGCGCTCACACCATTGTTGTTCGCAGTCATAAGCACCATTACAGCACTGCTGTGAGTTTACTGGGTGTCCTGTATTCATTGACTCGGGTCTCTAATTCACTTTACATCAGTGTTTCAGCACCTGCTCCGTCACCTGTACAGGCCGATAAAAACTGAAAGAGGGAAATGTTTGTTCATTCCTCAAAAAAACCCCCTCCAAACTCAGGAGTTTATCAAACATTATTTCCCTGTGTGCTACTGAGCCCACTCAGTTCTTCTGAAAAATACCTTCCTATTACACAAGTGTAGTGTGCGAGTGTTTCAGTGTAGTGTGGATGTCAAGATTTTTCAGTGTTTCAGTGTATTTTGCAGTGTGATTTGATTAAATTTATATTTTAACTGCAAATATTTATCTGCAGCAATTTATATCATGTTCCACATTCTTCAAAGTTTTGACTTGTAAATCTTATGTAACCAATAAACAGAGCTTGTCTGACAATACATTCACTGTTCAGGCATCAAGTTTGAAAATATAAATGCACGGGTATTCTTCAAATCCTGATTTGGGTGACTGTCTGTGAGGAGTGCATGGGTTTCCTCTTACAGTCCAAAAAAAAAGAGGTGGACTGGATGTGCAAAAATTGTCCATGGTTGTGAGTATGTGATGCCCTTTGGTGGACTAGTGCTCTATCCAGGGTGTGTTCCTGCTTTGCGCCCTGTAATTTCAGGTAGTCTACGGACCCACCGCAACCCTAAACTGGATGAAATGGTCGCAGAAAACGAATGCAGGAATGAATGAAAAGTCTTCTTGGCAAAAAAGCCCCAGAGCAACATTTATAGTACCAAAGCCTTAGTTAAATTTTTTTTTTGTTTTCCTGTTTCTGTAAACCTACAATTGGGAGCAAACCTGCTTTAAAACATTTGCAGCAGAAAAGCCAAGTTGGTGATAATTTGAATTTGTTTACAAATGCTGCCGCCTAGTGTTTAAAACACAATTCTACACAATAATTACCAAAACTTGCATTGTATCCCAGAATATATTTGCTTTGCTTAAGTTTTCTTTTGAGAACCAGTAATATATATTTGAGTAATAAAATAAGCAAAATTATAAGAAGTAAAATGTGTTTTTGTTCAGTATTTTTGAAAATGTGGAAAATCCAGACAATAAAATTGTGCTTCTGAATATTTACAATTATTTTTTATAGAATCTATCTATCTATATATATATATATATATACACACACATACATACATACATACACACACAGTGGTGTGAAAAAGTGTTTGCCCCTTTCATGATTTGTTTGCATGTTTGTCACTCTTAACTGTTTCAGATCAAACAAATGTAAATATTAGTCAAAGAAAACACAAGTAAATACAATACTGTTATAATACAATGCAGTTTTAAGGGAAGGTTTTTATTATTAAGGAAGAAAAAAAAATCCAAACCTACAAAGCCCTTTCTGAGTGTTTGCCCCTAAACCTAATAACTGGTTGGGCCACCCTTAGCAGCAACAACTGCAATCAAGTGTTTGCGGTAACTTGCAATGAGTCTTTCACAGCGTTTTTTTTTTCCTGAAATGTGGTGTTATTTTTTTTTACACCAGATGTAATGGAACACACACCTTCCAAATAGTTCAACTTTTGTCTCATCAGTCCATAAAGTTTTGGGGATCATCAAGATGTGTTCTGGCAAAATTGAGATGAGCCTTAATGTTCTTTTTGTTCAGCAGTGGTTTTCGTCTTGATATCCTGCCATGCAGGCCATTTCTGCCCAGTCGCTTTCTTATGGTGGAGTCATGAATGCTGACCTTAACTGAGGCAAGTGAGGCCTGCAGTTCTTTCGATGTTGTTTTGGGGTCTTTTGTGACCTCATGAGTCATCGCTGAGGTCTTGGAGTAATTTTGGTCGGCCGGCCACTCCTGGGAAGGTTCACCACTGTTCCACGTTTTTGCCATTTGTGTTCTCACTCTTGGCAGGTCCTATTTAAGTGATTTCTTGATTGAGAACAGGTGTGGCAGTAATCAGGCCTGGGTGTCGCTAGAGAAATTGAACTCAGGTGTGATAAACCACAGTTAAGTTATGTTTTAACTTTTTCACACAGGGCCATATAGGTTTGGATTTCGTGTTTACTTGTGTTGTCTTTGACTAATATTTAAATTTATTTGATGATCTGAAACATTTAAGAGTGACAAACATGCAAAAAATAAGAAATCATGAAGGCAAACACTTTTTCACACCACTGTATATACTCCACTTAAATGTGTGCATTGATTTATCAGTTATAAACTGATCCGATCTTTACTGTAGGTGTTGTTTTGATGAGGCAAACATTACACCTACATAAGCCTTCCATGACAACTGTCAAAAAAGTGTTTAAAATTTGAACTATGCTCCAGTTTCAAAACTGTGGATTGAGCCCTCTGCCTCCTCCCCGTCCTCCCCAGACATAAAGCTTGACCAGGTTGCCAAGCAAGAGACAAGTTTAAGAACTTTGGGCTGTAATAGCTAAGAAGAATGTGCCATAATCATAATATATACACAGAAAAGTGTTCATTATTTCACTAAAACATTTAATTTCCAAATCCACAAAATTTACAATAGACAAGGCTGGTGTTACTTATCGATTTTCCCTTCCACCACAAATGTCATTAGAGGCAGACCTTTGCTTCTTATTCACAATTTACGTAGTCAAACATTTTGTTCCACCTTATATGTATCCGTTTATTATGGTGTTATCGGCCAGCTTCTGAAATTCTCTCTTCCACCTTAAGAGACGAAGCTAGCACTATAGCTTTTCAGACTTTTTGAAGCAACTGTTATTCCACACCAATTGTATGTGTCATTAAACATTTACATACTTAATGAAAGGCAAAAATGGAAAGACCCACCACCGTTTTCCATGCATTTACAAAAATGTATCGTCTAAACCACCTAAATATTTTAGACAAGAACTGTGTTATTTTTAAATAAGAAGAGTCTTATTTTCATTATTCTCCAGCTTATTGAATACTCATTTATTATAATATATTATTTACACTCACTAATTTGTTTAACACACACACACACACAACGAAGGAACACACATGAATCTGCCTTAATTTCTTTACAAAAAAAAAAATTTTTCAAATTTTTTTTTCAAATAAATGATATTTATACCTTTCAATCATGTTGTTATTCGCCTTCTTATAAAGCACCAAAAACAGTCCTAACACATTTCAAACATCGCTATGCCTCACTTTCTTTATATAAAATACACAACCTATGGTGTTTACTCCTTTTAATCTCTACATTGGCATCTGTACATCTTTATTTTTTCAGAAATTATTTGCTGTTACCTGTTCAGGTGTACATTAGCAAGCTCTCTCGCTTTGTTCTGTTGTGTTGTGTTAATCCTTATATACTTCCTCCACTTTTCAAACACAAGGTCAATATTTCCTCTCATTTTACTCAGTCTCTGGTCATGGAGATTTATAGAAAGGCAACGGGGCTTTACATTAACACTGTTCACTTGGTCATTTCATGGCTGCATGACACTATGTTTGTAGACCTGGCATCAGGGTGGGTTTGGACTGTAATATGATTGGACAGAGGGCATGATCTGAGGCTGAAATTTCAGTAGTGCTCTGCTCTGCACTGGGCACTTCTCAAAAAGAATTTACTGCTCCAGCACTGCTCTCAGGGATGCTAGTGCTTCAATCTAGGCTGTTCCCTTAATCCACGCGCCCTGGACATTTTATGACCAAGTACAGTAAATACAATACAGACTCCTTTAATAAAGGCTTATTCCTCGAGTCGGTTCCACCATAGAAAGTGTCATAATCACTGATTCTTCTTGTTATAAGTTTTTTTTAGACATTTATGTAGGTAAATTAACCAGTGTACAGTGTGTACATTGTAACAGAGTGTTACATTTTTTACAATTTTTTAAAACTTTCATTTACATTGTGTAGGTGTCGACAAGACTCCTGAAAGAACACAGAATTTTCACATTTAAAGAGTCAAGTTTCTGTGACATATAAGCCTTATTTTAAATAAATATATGCCCTCAAAAATGAAAATTCCACTAGTAGTGCAGCAGAACACCATTAGAGGGCAATAGCTGCAAAACAATATGTGTGTGTGTGTGTGTGTGTGTGAGAGAGAGAGAGAGAGAGAGAGAGAGAGAGAGAGAGAGAGAGCAATATGATCACAAGTTGATAACATCTGACCACATTCACATTCCTAACAAGAATAAACAGAAAAATGAACAAAGCACAACACACATATTCTCTCTCTCTCTCTCTCTCTCTCTCACACACACACACACACACACACACACACAATCTACCAGTAATGTTTCAATGGGGGCAACCTGAATACTGTTTTTTTTTTGTTTGTTTGTTTTTTTTAGATCCAAATTCTATTTAAGTCAAAAACTTATTTTATGTAATTTTACAGTTTTAAGATAATAAAAATAATCCTCTCCATATGAGCAGATTGACACCCCAATTAATGAGTCACTTAATATTCATAGTAGACCACTGTCAACAGACCGAGATGCTCTGGAGCAGCTGCACATACGCATGAGTCACTATGTAACTACGTCAAGTGCCATGCATCAGTCGGAGAAGAATAAAGGTCCTCCAGGACTGGGCTGTGGAGCAGTGGAACTATGTTCTCTGGAGTTCCACCTTGGGATGATTTGGAATCATAACTAACCATCCAGCATCAGTAGTAGGCCTAAATAATGCTGTCAAATTCTTACAGAATTGTTCCAGCATCTGGAGTAAAACCTTCCCTGAAGAGTAGTCTGTCACTTCAGGAAAGAGGAACAAACACTGAAACACTTCAATTCAGAAGACATACTGAATGAGTGTGTGTACTTTTAAATAACAATCAGACGAATAATGCCAAATTTAATTTATAGCAAAAATGTTATTAATAACTCAATAGTACATGCTTCTAAGTGTTTTATTGTATTGGACCTATAAAGAGATACATACAAAGATTGTCTGACCACCCACCCACAAACATCAGTATCCACTCCAGTTCACTGGCTACAATTGTGAGTTTCCACTGAAGGGTAATAAATAAAGAATCTAATCACTGATCAAAAGCCTTGCCTAATGAAATGACCTCCCCAGGGAAATAAGAGGGTGGTGCAAACACAATGCAGCATCAATTCACTGAAAGAAGACATCTGTTAAAAAAACTTTCCAAAACCAAAAATACACCTCATTTCAAGCCATTGCCCAAAGCAATAAGTAGTAATTAAATATTCATTCGTTTTTTGTAACCTCTTCACTCTAATCAGGATGGTGGTGGGTCCAGAGCCTACCCGGAATCACTGAAGTCAAGGCTGGATCACACCCTGAACAGGGTACCAGTCCAGCGCAGGGCATCACACATTTACACATATAGGGACAATTTTTGCACAGCCAAGCAACCTACCAACATGTGTATTTCGACTGTGGGAGGAAATCAGAGAACACAGTTCCAGTGCCTCATATTTATTTCTCTCTAGCCCACACTTGGTACTGAACATGGTGATCTTTGACTCATGTACAGATGCTCCAGAGTGTGATTGGGCTATGGTACTTTGAATTAACTTATTACTATAAATGGAGTTGAGTAGAGACAGAGTGCGAGAGACAATGAGAGAGAGAGAGAGAGAGAGAGAGAGAGAGAGAGAGACAGAGAGAGAGAGACAGAGAGAGAGAATGTCTGTAGATAGATAAATGACAGGGAGAGTGAGTAATATCTGATTCAACGCTGCATCATTTTCACCTCCAGGATATGTTTAGTGTCACTTACAAACACACACACACACACACACACACACAGTCCTGCTGCTTAGAGTCTAACTCTAAATGCTGCTGTAATGACCTCTATTTATAATTTTCCAGTTATGGAAGTTTATAATTTTGTGTGATTGTGAAGGTCTGTCGTTTACAATGGCCCAGGGGGCAAAAGTTTTATTTGGTTTGTGTGTTCTCTCGTACGTTTCCTAATTTATTTGTTCTCAATGCTTGTTTTTATATTTTACAGTTTTTTTTCTCTTGATTTTTGGTTTGCTTCATTAATATTCCTGTATTTCGACACATTGCAACACTAAAGTGACAGTCTAAAAGAGTCATAGAAAGCATCATGCACTTATTAGGATTTCCAGGTCCAATTTGGATCTTTAAGAGTAAGATGAAGAGTTACAAAATAATTCAAATCAGTTCATGATTCATAATGGATATCCAGTTACAGTGTATAGTCATAAAATACATCTCAGCATTAATGTAAAAATATTTTTAAGCTTAAGTGTTTCCTTAGATGTTTTTTGGTAGTGAACATTTTATGAGGTTATTCCACCTTTACTGGTGTGAAGAGACTGTACTTCTCTTGGCACGATTTTTATGTGAAAATCTCTTGTGTGCTTTTTGCACAGACCTTCATCAGGAGATATGTACGCAGTTGATTAATCAGCTTCAGCACATGAAATCAAGTGCCTGCCTCCAGTGCCTCTTTTAAATATCATTTACATGAAGCACACCCTAACTCATACATGTTTCTGCGGTGAGTCAATGAAAAGATGGACTTCTGAGCTAACGGCTTCACTATAAGTGGAGTTTAAAGTTGAAATCAGAGCACGCTGCCACCCTGTTGACAAAATTTTATAGCATTGAATAAATGAATAAAATTGGAACATTTGAAATAAACATTCATTCATTCATTCATTATCTGTAACCGTTTATCCAGTTCAGGGTCGCGGTGGGTCCAGAGCCTACCTGGAATCATTGGGCGCAAGGACAATTTTTGACATTTATGAGTCGCCAATCCACCTACCAACGTGTGTTTTTGGAGTGTGGGAGGAAACCGGAGCACCCGGAGGAAACCCACGCAGACACGGGGAGAACACACCAACTCCTCACAGACAGTCACCCATAGCGGGAATCGAACCCACAACCTCCAGGTCCCTGGAGCTGTGTGACTGCGACACTACCTGCTGCGCCACTGTGCCGCTTGAAATAAACAAATAACATTAATTAATTCACTGTCTGTAACCGCTTCACTGGGTGCAAGGTGGGAACACACCATGGAGACACACTCACATGTTCACACCTCTGGACACTTTTGAGTCGCCAATCCACATCCAGTGTGTGTTTTTGGACCATGGGAGAAAACCAAAGAACCCAGAGGAAACTCATGCGGACACGGGGAGCACACACCCCCTCACAGACTGTCACCGGGATGGGGCCTGAATCCACAACCCCAGGATCCTGGAGCTGTGTTACAGCGACACTACATGTTTTGCCACTGTGCCGCCACAACAAATAATGTCACATTTATTAAATAAAGTATTGCCTTGTGTGATTATTTTCCTAAATAATATATTCAACCACTGTATTACTGCAGTAATAATGCATGTATTGCACAAACTGTGTTTATTCTAGCAAATAAAGAATGGAGATGACAACCAAGGAAATAATGTTTAATCAAAAGTTTTTTGCTTTACAAAATCAATAAATAAAAACTTAAACCTTAAAGGAACACGTTAATTGTCAAATACTCGTTCATAACTTTAGGGAACAAAATTTTAAGACAAAAATATCCAGCAGTCTTCCATCTTTATCAAGCTTACCACTTCTCTGTGTGGGTATACACTCACAACATTTTCCTTAAAATGAACAGAATTTGTTTTTGGATTTCTCAAAAGAAAAACGGGGGATCATGTTCCCTCCCTGGAAAAAAGTGAGAGAACGCTGTCCCCCCATTTGAGACTTAATCAACTATAGTGTATGCATAGCATGTTGTATTTTTTAACACAAATGAATTTCATTCACAAAGGCACAGCGGGTTAGTGTTGCAGTCAAAGCTCCTGGGACCTGGGAGTTCAAGTCTCACTCCGTGTGACTGTCTGTGAGGAGTTTGGTGTGTTCTCCCTGTGTCCATGTGGGTTTCCTCCCACGGTCCAAAAACACACGTTGCCAGATGGATTGGTGACTTAAAGTGTCCATAGGTGTGAGTGTATGTGTGAGTGTGTGTCACTCTGCGAAGGACTGGCGCCCCCTCCAGTGTGTTTACTTTGCGCCCAGTGATTCCGGGTAGGTTCCGGACCCACCGCAACCTAGATATGTGGTTACAGACAATGAATGAATGAATGAATAAATGAATTTAAATGGGACAAAATAATGAAATGTATGTACAATTATGTAATTTACACAAGAAAACGTTAGATTTTCAGGCATAATTAAATTCCTTAATTCAGTAGTACATTTTTCAAGGTCATTTGGCGTACCACCTCTTTCTGCTTCAAGTACTATTGTTACACGTACCAGTTTCAAACATTTTTTCAGGGAGAGAACACAATCTCCCACTCCCATTTTATTTGTTGTTTTGTTTGTTTGTTTTTTGACAGTTTGTTTGTTTGTTTCAGTTGCTTACTGGACTATCAAGTGTTGCTTTTTTATCTCTATAAAGGTCAATGACTTTACGCTATATTGAGTATATTTTATCAGAAAACAAAATAATAAAAACGGCCATAACTTTTGGACAGGTTTTTCCCCTCAGTTTGTAATTTAAAAAATATATAGTTACACTTAAATTGCACCTTTCTAGACACCCAGGAACACTTTACAATCAGCACTACATTGAATGCCATTTAACAATCAATTAACATACACACTGGCGAAGTGGCACCCAAACACAGCATACACTCAGCCAGGAATGACAGTCCATCTGTAGGACTGCATCAGGCACTTGGGGGTTCACCCTCTATTCATTCATTCATTTATTCAACACATTAATTCACATAAACACTCATTCAGTCACATCTGTGAGTTTATACTGGAAAATTCACCAAACCTCCATGGTTTTGGGCAGTGTGAGGAAACCTGAGACCCTGGAGTAAACCCACGCAGACACAGGAAATACATGGAAGCTTGGACCAGATGGGACTTGAACACAAGATCCTATCACTGATAGATGATGTGCTATTTATATTACAATATACCCTATTATAAAAAACTAGTTCTACATGTAATAAGAGCAATAGCAATAAAATATAGTTTGTTTTCTTTGTTGTTTTTTTATGATATAATCTCATTACTATTCATTAAGAGAAACAAGTAAAAATCCTAATTTAAAGAGGCAGTAAGAGATCACACTTTATTAACCCATATCCTCTATAAACTTTTCTTTTAATTATACTCTCCATTATAAACATGTCCACTAGTAGGCTGGAGTTATTCTTTTTGTTGAGCACATTTATATATTTTTCTCATGCTTCCACTCTAATGGCTTGTAGGATATTTTCTATTTGTTACTGTGATGTAAGCAGTGTCCCGTAGAGGACGAACGAATGGTCTCAGGTGGGTATCCCCTGGATACAAACCACTTACATAACCTTAAAAGAAACATCTTTTAGTGATGCACTGCTTCTATCAGGGAAGAATGAAGCATTTTCAAGAGTGGAAAAATGCACTCAAAATCAATCCCTGTACATAACTACTTCAATTGCACCACAGAATTCCATTTGGTCCACTGGAGTCATAATGCAGACTTTGTCTCAAAATCTCTCTCTTCTTTTCTTTATCTGTCCCGTCTCTCTCTCTACACCCTTCTATCTCTCTCTCCCTCCCTCTCACCCTTAACTCTGTCCCTAACCCAACTCTGAATTGAGTCATGGCTCTACAGTCATATGATTCATGTTTTGTTTGATGATTGAGTCTGAAATCAGAGATGAGCAATGTATTGTGATGGACCTAAAAGGGTGGAGTTCTCTAGGCTTTATGTTCATCTTCACTGGCTGAGTTAGTGTCCGGCCTAAACATACGCACACACCCAACTAAACCTCTCTCCCACACGCACACACACAAAACCTCAACCCAACACCAAAATTGTACACAGCCTTAAAAAGGAGCCATTGTAAAACTTTCATAAATTTCTTTCAGTGTACAACAGCCTAAATCCCCTAGACTTGAATACATCACAAAAGAGAAGATGAACATCTGAATGTTAATGTTAACTTATTTGTTTAGGTAGTCGAGTTGGATTGAGAATGCTGCAGTGTCTATTTGTAATTTAAATTATTTAATAACTTAAATATTTTATTTTTAAAATGTCAATAAGTTATTACCACAACAAAGAGACATTCATTAACATCCAGTGGTTAGAATAATGAGCCATTTTGACTATATTCACATGGTTCTTTTAATCATTGTTATTAATGTTAATGATAATACCATAATGCTGATTAGATGGGACAGCCCCCCCAAAATCCTGTTCATGGTACTCAAATGTCTACAGACAAATAGTCACGCACCCTGACTGCAGAATAAACCCTCATATGTTCATCACACTTGACCTTACATGACCTGACAAGAGAAAGACTCACCTCCATCTATATTAACACACCAATTTATGAATAAACTAATGAGTGAATGGATGAATGAAAGAATGAATGATTGAGAGAAGATTTAAATACATACTTCTCTTCTGCAGAATCAGAAGAACAGACGACACTGATGACCGCTGATCTTGATAACAAAGCGTGCAAACTTCCTCAGGCTGGACTCCTGTAATGGCAAAAAGCACAAAAAAACTCACTTATAACCTATATATATATATATATATATATATATATATATATATACACATTTTATTTAGTAAGTATCTTTAAATATTTAGTGAATACAATCAATTATTCAGTACTTACTACATGTTTCAGGATCCACTTAGAAATATTCAAAACATGCTGTAAATTTTTAGGTAACTGTTATGAATTACTCAATAGTTCCTATGAAGTATTCAGTACCATTGTTATATATATATATATATATATATATATATATATATATATATATATATATATATATATATATAGAACAGTGAACAGGATGTCTATTGTGTTCAGTTCTGTGAGCCACTGTTTAACCTTAAATTTATTCATTCATTCATTCTCATGCCCTTCTTAACAGTGAACCAGTCCTCAATGGATTCCAAAAATAGTAAGTAAACACTACCTATAAAGCACATTCAAATCTACAGACACAGATGGGTCTTATCTAATAGTAGACAGTCCCTCAGTATATACATATGTAGTACATGCCCAAAGACTGTGGAACACTACTTTCTGCTGTATGATTAAACATTTTTAGGCCAATATATAAACATATAGCACATTCTAGCCAACGGTTGAGTGACCTTAAGCACCTTCCATTTAATTATTTTCTATAAAGGTTTAACGGGTTTTGGGTACAATAATAATAAATTCATCCTGACTTTATCCCTGTTAAACACATTTCAAACAGAATGTAGCTCACTCTCATAAATGCAGCTACAAAAAGTACAATTTTACATATTTGCAATTTTAGCAGTTCTTTCCTGAATATCACTAAAAATCCCAAAAAATGCATTTCATCTCCATTAATATCTTTTTGTTTATTTGTTGTTAACAAAGTAACAAATAATTTGACAACACCATCAACTCTATATCACTGTGTTTAAATATCATGATGCTAGGACTTATAACAAAAATGATGACATTGTTGAGAATAATATTATACTACTACAGTAATTTCATGTATTAATGATAATATTAATAATTATTAATCTTGTCTCTCTCATTGTATAACTAGTTATAACACTATGAAAAATTATTATATTTTTAAATATGTGACCGGTGCCTTTTACAATCATTTAACTTTCTTTTTTTTTTTTTTTTTTTTGTAAAAGACTTAAGGATCATTAGTAGTAGTGGTCAAAATACGTGTATTAATTTTTGCAAATTAAAAGCCTAATAATCATAAAATGATTATAACTAACACCATGCGTAGAAGCAGTAGGAGCAAATAATGACAGCCACCAATATTATTACACCTATTAATAACACCAATGAACATTTGCATCAAGCAATATAAAAATCCAATACATAGTAAACTAATAAGAAATAACACGAATCTTAAATATATTTGTAGGCCAGTCTGGCTATTTGCCTGCATAATGTAGTGCTTTTATTTTGCTCTGAAGCAATATACCTTATTGATAACTCTGACAATATGGGGATTTTATGGGAGGGAAAGACTTAAAATGTGACAAATATAGATAAATAGCAGCAATTTTGAGAAAACTGATATAAATGTTCAAACACCACCATCCCTTCATTACAATACCACAGTACCACCTTAAATAAAAAGGCACGAGCTTAAATGGCAGGATTAGTGCTGTAACACTGAAGCCGAAAGCTGTTATATACGGTCTGTTATCTCCAGCCTGGAAATATAAGAGTAAATTACAAAAGACACAAACCACGGCGTTCGGTTACCCACGCTTCTCAGAGCTCGAGCGGATTCCTGAGGGAATAAAACACACGCGCGCTCCTCCTCCGTCCTCGCGCGCCAGGTGAATTAATAACAGTGAATCAGAAATATAAACAAAAGAATGTAAATAAAGTATTAGCATAAAAATAAGAGAAAACAAGGGAGCTTTGTTCGTTCTCTCAGCTTTATGTTGCCACGAGCCATTCACTCACACTCACTAACACACATTCATACACACACACTCCACCACACACACACGCTTCATGTGATTGGCCAAAAATTGGGCGGAGCTTCCGCTCCTCGGACTCATATTGGAGAGTCGCTTTTTGACAGGGAAGATGAACGACACTGCTGATTAAAGCGATAGTTCGCGTGATGCTTATGTGGATTAACATCTATTTTTCAGTAATCACTTTATTATACCTATACCACATAACCAAAAGTCTCGGGAAACCCACTCGTACAATGTTTCGAGTGTTTTTCAGGGGTTTGATCCTCTTTGCTGCACTAATCTCCCCTATTCTGAGAAAACTTTACAACAGATGTCGAAACTGTGAGCATTTGTAGAGATTCAGCCACAAGAACATTTGTCAGTTACTGATGAGGTTGGTTTAATGGATGCTCCATCACTTCAGAGAACGTGACCTATAAGGATTGCCCCTTTGGGGATTGAATGTTGCTTTTTATTCAGTCAGTGAGCAATACATCTGGTCTATGGTGAATGTTTTACAATCTGTGTAATACTAAAACAAACATTTAATAAGCAGGATACATACCCTAATCCTTACTGTTAATCATTAATAAAAAATAAACTTGTGAGTATATTATGGTTGTTATTGTGCCATATGTCAAACAAAAAACACAAATAAATAGAAACTGTGCACTAAATTGCCAAAATATATTATTTTTATTTACAGCATTAAAACAAAGGCATTCATTCATTCTGTAACCGCCTCAGGGTCAGGGGCGCGGTGGGTCCGGAGCCACTACCCGGAATCACTAGACGCAAGGCAGGAACACACCGTGGAGGGGGCGCCAGTCTTTCACGGGGAAGCACATACACTCACACATTCACACCTATGGACAAATTTGAGTAGCCAATCCACCTACCAACGTGTTTTTGGATCGTGGAAACCCACACAGACACGCCAAACACACCTCCTCACAGAGCATTAAAACTAATATATATAAATGATATCTGTATGTCTTTGTGCTGTCAAACACCACCACATGCGATGATATTGCGACATAAAAACAATGGATGTTATTTTTGAGCTTAACTTGTATGTATTGATAGATTATGCAACATTATATAGGGTTAGGAAATTGAAAAGAAATTAGAAATATGAGTCTCTCATGATATGGAAACATTAAATAAATATTCAGAAATCCATCTCAGTCCATTACACTCAGGGTCACTTATTGAAAAATTTTTTTTCTTTTTAAACTGAGTTTGCGACAGGGCTCTTATTGCTCTGTGAACACATCTCTCTCTCGCTGATGGTTTATTAATGAAAGCTAATGGCCTCTCGCCCACTCTGTACTGTATTGATTGCATTTGCTTTGCTCATATATAATCTGCCAGAAGCTCAACAGGGCATCAGAGCAGCTACTCAGTGACTGAAAACCTCTTGGAAATCTGCACCTCGTACCAATAAAGGCTGGACATTGATGTAAATCAAGATTTTAGTGAATGTTTTTCATACTAAGAAATAACCCTTACGAACAAGTAGCAAATAAACGTGTACAATCAAATCATTTGTTTGAGAACGGCTTCGTAAACCCTTAATAACCAGTTAATTCTTCTCAGAACAGGTCTGCCATATTGGTGATGTCCCTTTAATTCAAATAAATAATCAACTTTTTCCCATTTCATTAATTTATTCATAATCTGTAACTGCTTTCTACTGCTTAGGGTCACGGTATGTCTGGCATCTACCTGAAATTACTGGGCCAAAGCAGGAACAAGCCCTGGACAGGTTGCGAGACCATCATAGAGCATCACATATTTACCCATTCACACATATGGAAACACTACAATAGACAATCTACCTACCAAAATGTGTTTTTAGACTTTGGAAGAGCACCTGAAGAAAACCAGCACTGATATTGAAAGAACACATCAAACTTGCTCACAGACAGATACCTGAGGGAGGGTTTGAACCCACAAGCCCAGAATCCTGGAACTGTGTGCCAGTGACACTGCACCATCATGCCGCCCATTTTCTTTTCCTTTTAGGCCTAAATTTAGGACTGTGTTGGAAATGGGGCAAACAAAGGACCGCAGGCATCTCTGCTCCCAGACGTTTCCTCCAGTGCTTCCTGGGGGATCCTTTGGCATCCTTAAACCAGCCAGGATAAATAATCCCTCCGGAGGGGTCCTGGGTGAAGCTCTGCGAGTGAGTCATGTTTCGAATCATGTGTACATTATTTAAAAAGGCAAAAGGCACAAGCATGGTCTTCACACAGTGCAACAGAATGAGTATTATGTAGTTTCTTTAATCTGAATTGAACATGGAGACCATGGAAAACCTCAACCCCTCATTAACATAGAAATGATGAAAGAACACCCCCAAAAGAAAACCAGAATAAGACATTAAATAAATGCTGGGAAAATATTTCTTTACAGAATCAATCTATGAAAAGATTTCTCCTCTAAATAAAGTTGTTGTGTTGAATATTGCGGGTATTTATATATGTCTTAAAAGAGCAATCAGTTATTTTCTCCAATGATACTTCTTCACTTGAGACCGTCTTTATACTAAAACATAGAGGCCTGGTGTATCAGCGATTGTATTCTAAAACCATTTTAATCATGGCTAACCACATGTGGGGAACCCACTCTATAGAGCATAAACTCATATCCATAGATATCCATCTAATTCAATCAGACACTATTAAATAAATAGACTCTTTTTAGAAAAAAGATGCAAAATACACAACCACATTGATTCGTACTGATTGTTATCGCTGGCTGTTAAAAATGACCAATTGCTCCTTTAAAAGTTACAGATTAGGTTTCAGAGTCGTTGAGTACATTGGACATTTGTCCCACTAGGCTGTTGTGTATAGAACAGTCTGGTAAGTTGTTTTTGGGATTAACTCTGTTCATCTTCCTGTCGGAGGCTTTTCCTCAAGTGTTCTCCAATCACAGCGAGTGGGTTGGCCTTGAAAGCGGGGTCTTTCATCATCCGCTTGAAACGGGACATTTCTGTCTCCCTGAAAAAAAAACAAAAAACAAAACAATCGTCCATTCAAATGAGCTGAGGGATAAGCTATGGCCTTTACCATCTGAATGCCATTTATTTGTGCTATTTATATGGATGAGTAAATTATTTTGAATATGTCTATAACTGAGGGCATTTTGCACACGTAATATGACTTCTCAGATGGCAATAATTCAAATATTTAGTTATTTGATCTCTCTTAAATTTTTGCAAAGACTCCATAGATTACTAGTTCAGGAGCCAAAAGTTACTGGACAGTGCTCCACCACCCCAGAGTACACAGACAATTGATCAGGGACTTCATACTCCTTTGACATATGTTTGACTATGGGCTTGTTGACCTTAGGCTCATGTGCAGCTCCTCCAGTGTGTCTCTTTCCTTTCATGTTTGTCTATAGAAATTACAGACAGTGTATGTAAACATAATGAGTGACTGAATTCATTTATAATACAGGGTGTAAAAAGGCGATAAATAATTTGTCAAGAGTGATTCCAAAAGTAGCAAAAAGTATGCAGCACAGAGAAGAGTCCGTGTTTATAGATAGGTGTGTGATACAGTGCCAGAAACCACGTAATGACGTTTTTAAAAATTACATAATTGTTCAACACAGTTTGAGGGGAAAAAAGCAGATTTAGGCAGAAGTTATCATATTTATCAATGACGTAAAAGCATCAAGAAGTTTTAATGTAATTCTTCCTTACAGTAATTTTCTTTTCTGTCCTTGCTTCATGCGGAAATAGTCTGTGGGCTCAGCTTTCCTTTTCTTGACTGGACTGAAAGAGACCAAGAGAGAGACCAGTTTTAATGTAGAAAGCATGGAGCTATGGCGTCACTCACAAATGGTGTCATTATAAAACAAATTTATCACACAGTATGAGACCTATTTGTTTTATAATTTGTTTGACAAAAGTGAAAAGACAAAAATAAAGAACTTAGCAGAGAAGAAATAAAGAAGAGAAGACAAAGGGAAATAGAAAATAAAGGAATTCAAAGGCATATGTGTGTGCCTCTAACTAGCCACATACATGCTTCCTACTCAGAATCCATCACCTCCTAGAGCACTGAAATACTCCACGTTTGATTTGCACTGGTTATATTTCTGGATTAATTTCTCTTATGACAATATACACAGATATATATTCAGCTTGTGTAACATTATAAAAATCAGATGTTTCCTGCTGTGTGAAGTGTTTAGACTGAGAGGATGAATTATGATATTAGAACACAGTTCTGTTAAAACAAATGAAATATTTAAACCCTATGATCAAGCTCAGAATTGCAGAGAAGATTAACTAAAATGGACAAAATATTTTAAACTTGGAAAAGAGTTCATCAGTGCAAAAATAAGAACTTAAGCATGAACTGCTTATGAAGTTATGAGACTTTTTTACAATTTAAAATTTTTTCCTGTTTGTTGTATTCAAGGTAATCACTTGATTTGAATATTAGATTAGAGAAAGAGAAAATGTGCTAAAAGATAAGAGAAGAAAACAACTCAGAGAAGTCAGTGAGAATATTATTTAAGAGGAGAGAGAGAGAGAGAGAGAGAGAAAGAAAGAGAGAGTTGTGTAGTTTACCCTTGCTTTCTCCTTTGTGTGAGAGTAGTGTTTTCTGTGATGGACGAGAGCTCTGGAAGAGCATCGACGAGGACCCTCATATCGCCTACCACTGGAGTCGACTGCCTCCGTTTAAGCGCCGACTGCTGCTCACGAGACACTTTAAATGCACTGATCTCTAAATAACACACACACTGCACATTTACTACACACGCTGATCTCCAGCGATGCCAGCAGAATCCTAGAAACCAGAAAACTTGAAGACCAAGAGAATATATTTGTCCTCTCTTTGTCCTGTCATTCTCTTTAGGTGTGTTTGCTTGTGTGTGGTGTGTGTGCGCGCGCGAGGAAGCGATTTACACAATTTATACTGATATTTTGAGCTTGACACTTAAAAATGTACCATAACTTTTTGCACAGGCCATAAGTTTATAATATTGCTGATTTATTTATATAATTATTTATTAAAAAATTATTGTCATTCACATTTATGATGATTATTCTCGCTTAGGTGTTCCAAACTGGAACAAATCTGGACATGTGTGTTCCATTTTCTCAAAATTTGATTTGAAGCTAACAATAGACACGCAGAGGTCATTAAGTTCTTGCCCCAGCATTGTGTCCTCAGACCATAGCAGAGACTGATCAATACTTTTGGCTAAGTTTTTAACAGCTGTATGGCCTTGCAGAGTCTGAATCTCCATTAAAACCTAATTATAATCACCATCCAGGCTAGTGTTACTCTGGGCATTGATTGGCCAAGCAGATTCAGTTTCCCACGGCAACAGAGGAGACATGGAGCTAAATAACCCTGCAGACACCAAGACGCAATTTGAAAACAAAGAGTCATCAGAGACGACAGAATAACTGGAATGCACCTCATCATATCAATAATTAATTAGTTAATATAATACCTAATAATAATGCAGGTAAAATTCTACAAGGAACTGCCATTATAAATAACAAAGATGACCAAATAAAAGTACTCACATTAATATTTCTGATATTTTCCCCAAACAACTGAATTATATTTTATAGATATCTGATTTTTAAATTTTTTTTTGTACAATGTTTTTGTTTGAGTTTTTTTTTTTTATTAAATAGATCTAGACCAGCTGGTCTTTCTGTCTAATGCTGACTGCATTCTGTATTGAGTACTGTTTCTTTTGGTAAGATATTGCAATTTAATTCACTGCTATAAAGTAAAAAAAAATATTAAGATATTTCAAAATGCATTTATGTATTTAATTGCTTTTTTATATTTTCAGCTTTAATGGTTTTAGAAATATAAAATTGCACCAGGTTTAGTGGTCTAAGTGCTTTCATTGAGAGACTGTTGATCCACTGAGTGGATCTGCTTTTCCTTCAAGCATATATAGATCAGTATATGTATAGGTCAGTGGTATTTTGTTAGCAGCAGTTTGAAAAGAAACAGTAGTATGCTCTGCACATCTCATAGGGAATGTGCGCCTTACCCTCAGAGCTTAAAAGTATTGTGTGTAATTGGGATTGGTAACTTCTAATGAATGGGGAGAACATTGTGTGAGAACTTTTGAATCAAATAATTTATTTTTTAATAAACTGACAAATGCAACCACTACAATCAAATAGTTTAATTTTCCAAATATTTATGGCTCAAAATGTTACTGCCATTTTAGAATTATACATTTTAGGTAACTATACAAGTCTTAATTTATGCCTTCAGCACCCGTACATCCCTCATCCCTGTGTAACAAAGAAATGTTTCAGTATACTTCCAATATGAGAAAGAAAGAGAAAACTCACTGTTAAGCCACCGCTCTCTTCTCTCCTTCATCTTCTCTTTCTTTGACTGCTGTTTCTTCTCCTCTTGACCTGAGAAAACAAGAAATGTTAAATATAAATCATAAAGTCTGCAACACTAACACAATCTGTCTGGGGTTCAGAAACAGAGCAGTAGAAAAGAGCACTAAAACAATTGACTACATTTCAATAGTATGAGTTTCTCATTTATATTTAAAGCATTATCATCAGTATGTAAAACACTGCAGTTTGACGCAAAATCATGTTAATTTCATCTACATATTTTAGTTTAACCTATTATTTTCTGTTCAAGTCATGACTAAATTATACATTAATTGGAATATTTTGTCTGGATTTTTGTAAATGGGATAGTTCAAGTGGAAAAAGAGGATCAGCTCTGACTGATAGAGGGAAGTGTGTCTGTGTGTGTGGGACGGTTTGGTGGGTATGAGAAGCAGACTATAGCATGCAAGTACATAGTTGTGTGTAGTGATTAGTGTAGCTTGTGTTATTGTAGCTGTGTGTAACTTCCTGCTCCCGGATGGAGTTCCACTATCAGCTACAACAGCCTCCTTACCACCACAATACAGTTCTCAGGATACGTGTGTGAGTGCTTGCTTGCTATTTTAAAATAAACCAGGCCTAAAGAGTGGGTCAAATGGAATGTACGTGTGTTGTTTCAAGGTTGTTAATGATACAAGAGCATATGCATTGAACTACAATTTACAATGTGATTCTCTAATAGTCCAATTGTGTGTGTGCGTTTTAAGATAACAGTTCCCATGCTGCCCAGACAGTGGACGCCTTCATGTTCAATCAACCAGAGGCTTGGTACTAGGATAAAGGTGACGTTCAGTTGTTCAGGAAAGAAAAAAAACACAAATTATGCACAAGATTTCTTTAGACCAAAATATTCCTAATTTAAAAAAAGGCTACAGGTTTAGCAGCATTTTGAAAAATCTGGTTTTAAAAAAAGCTTTCATTTTAAAGTTTGTGAATCACCGCAACACTGAACTGGACAAGTTGTTACAGAAAATGAATGAATTTTTAAATTTTCAATTAAAGCACTTTTCAGTAAAATAGGCTGGAATCAAGTCTAATCAGGTTTATTGTCACATCACATCACACAGGTGTAAGGTAAGTGAAAAACTTGGGTGCATAGTCCCTAAAAAAGTTTACAAAAAGTTATATTATATATTAAAAAGTTGATTCATGAATGAATAACGTTACCTTAAAACCAATTGTTTTTCTTGAGAAATTCCCAATGAGTTTGATGTGTCACATGACCCTCTTCCCATTGAAAAAAAACAAAAATTGGATCCAAAATTGCCGTCTTCAAAATGGCTGCCATGGTCCCCACCCATCTTGAAATGTTTCCCCCCTCCCATATACTAATGTGCCATAAACCGGAAGTTAATATCACCAACCATTCCCATTTTATTAAAGTGTATCCATATAAATGGCCCACTCTGTAGGTGTTACATGTCAAACTAGCATCCTCATGAATGCCAGGACCCTAGGTTTCCCAGGAAAACATTGACCAGAGCATCCCACTGTATCTGTCTGCTATAAATCTTCCCACAGTGCATTCAGGTGTGCCTCTTCTGGAAAAAACACATACAGACCCAGGCCACTGCATGATATGAAAGAAAAGTAGACCAGGCCACCTTCTTTCATTGCGCCATAATCCAGGTTGATGCCCTTATGCTCAGTGTAGGTGATATCAGCAGTGGGCACAGCCCCTTTAGACAGTAAGCTGCAGTTCACAGTGTTTTGACACCATCTATAACAGCCAGCCAGAACTTATTCAGCAGTCTGTGCTATAGCAATATTGATCTGAATCAGGGGTTTTCCACCAGTGGTTGCTGCAATGTTGGTGGTCTGTGACATGCTATCCAGTTTAATCAGTGAAAATACTATTTGAAAATTATTTAATTTTATTTATTTTTCTAAACATTTTCAGATGATTTGGGGATCTGAATGAATAAAGAATTTAATGCAAATACTGAAAAAACGAGCGGAGATTCAACCTTATCCCTGCACCAAAAAGATAGATCAACTGAACTTTGTCAATGCAGTGTTATGGTGCTTTTCCACCACATGGGTCTGGCTCTACATGACTTAACTAGACTTGGCTCTCTTAAAGCTTGTCGCTTTTCCACTGGCAGGGCTCCCCCGCAACATGGAACCAGTAATGTTGCAAAACCCCATCTCTAAAAGTAATTGCTGGCTTTGAAAACCACAACAGCAGCAGTGGTAAAGTTAGGCGATGTTTAATCATTGTGTATTCACGTGTTGTTTTAGTTTTTGGACTGAACACCACTCCATGCCCCAGATCAGTTTTACTTGTTGCACGTTCGGGTTTCACTGGAAATTTTCATCAGCCATCAGCTGTAACTTAAGAGATTTTACAAGCCAAGAGTTTGTGCTGAATTTGAATGAGCTCTTCATTTGGTGGTGATAGACACGTCTCTCTGGCCAATTAGTGGTCTGTAGGGTTTACACCTCACCATCTAGTACTCGGCACGGTTGGAACCCTGAGCAAGCTGGGACTGAAAACTTACCTGGTTCCAGGTACCAGATTTGGCCAGTGGAAAAGCAAAGAAGCCCTGCAGATTCAAGTAAAGTTGTGTAGGTCATATCATATCGCCTGTTCACGGCGAATTAACTAGCGAATTAACTAGCAAGCAAAAGCAGATAGCTATATACACAATTCAGTTTAGGTAATCATTTTTAGGTAATATATTTTTGTGAAGCTGAATTTGCCCTGTGAAAAACTGGCACCCCCTCCAGGGTATATTCCCACCTGGCTCCCAATGATTCCAGGTAGGCTCTGGACCCACAGCATTCCTGAACTGGATAAGTGCTTACAGATAATGAATGAATGAATGAATGAATGAATGAATGAATGAAGTTGAATTTGGAGTGGTGTACTGTAAAGCTGAGGTAGCTATTTGTTACTAGTGAAGTTTGCTAGTCAGCATGGATTGGTACTTGGTGAGGAAAGGGAGAAATGCCACTACAGAGGAACTAACCTCTGATGCTGCGTACTGTTCAGGAAAAGTTACATCTTCAGATGAAATGGTAAAACTCAGGGAAAGACGAAAAAGAAAGAACAATGAATATTTTACATCAAATATGAATTTACAGTAACAGACAGAGCTGGAGAAGAGGTACCACTGTGTTTTTTTGCTGTAAAAATTGCCACGTAGCCTTCAAAACTACTGCTACATATGGAGATGCATCGGTTATTTGAATGAAAAACCTATTGAGTATTTGTGATGGACATTGTGTGCTATCAAAGGACAGCTGTCTCTCATGAGAAAGAGGGCAAATGTTAGTGAAAATGCACTGAAATTATCAAAGCAGGTGGAACTCAGCTGCTAGCAAAAAACAATTTGCATTGTGCAACTCCATGAACATGCAAAACAAATTAATTTGGTCTGTAACAAATTAAAAACTATTATATTGTCAGATAGCACAACTGGGCAAAGAATTGACGAAATGGCCACTGACGTGAAAGAGCAGCTGATAGAGAAACTTTAATCAGTGCAAGTTTTTTGATTCAAATAGACAACAGATATTACCAATGATGTGCAATTGTTGACATTTGTGTCAAACAAGGATAGTAGTGCTATGTGCAAACCACTTCCAGGGCAAACTACAGGTGCAGAGATATTTAAAGCCCTTGATGACTTTTTCAAAGACTACAATATTTTGTGGCAGAACTGTGTAACATTATATAGTGGTGGGACCAGAGCAGAGTGGTAGCCAGACTGGATTGCTTGGGCACATACGGAAAGTTGCACCGGGCAGGGGTGTATCAAGCTTTTCAAAAGTGGGGGTGTTCTGGGATTGGGATGTAAAATTCCCTCTGAAATTATCATAGCCAAATTACAATTACAATCATGCCAAACTTCTGGAATTTCTATATTTTATGTATTTCTAGTCCTACAGTATTTAAATAAAACCATGAGTAGTCCTGTTAATGACCCTGTCAACTTATTCAACAAAAAAACCCCTTGGCCTAAATTTTCAACACCATTAATACTGCTCAGTTGGTGCATCTAAATCTAACTCCTGTTTGATATCAACATAGTGTAAATTAACAACAACATTGCTAAATTTCCTTTGGGATCAATAAAGTATCTGTCTATCTATTGGGATTGTTGGTGACGTAGCATGTAAAGTTGACATGGAAATGGTGGCACTGAGCGTGCATTAACAGTGCCAGTGGGGCTAGGTACAGCCTTAGTCACCAGGGAAGCCAGTGTGTATTTATGTTGGTTGATGGTAAAGCGTAAGGTAGGACTGTAAAGCTGGCTTGGAGGGGGGTGTGTCTGGGACACCACTGTTGAGTCTTCTGGAGGTGTGGTGGGCTTAATTCAGTGAAGCACTAATGAGAGGAGGTGCCTGCCTGATGACCCCTGTGAAGAGCTAGTGATACAGTGGCTGGTTGGGTACTCGTGTGATGGGCTCAATGAGTAACCATAGCTGTTAAGGATAGCCGGTTGCTGATCAGATCATAAACGGCCACAGCAACCTTAGTGTTGAGGAATTTTGGTGGCTGCAGGAAGGAAGAGTGTATTGTGGGCCCTATGTGAAGCTCTAATGGATCAGCATAGGATATTTTATCTTATCTTGTATATGACTATAATTAAATACCAGGTAACACTGATAATGCCTGAGACCATTAAATGCATTGTAAATCAGTGTAGGATAAAAATATGTTTGAGCACATTAAATTAAAGTTAAAAGATCTATGTTTCTTTAGTACTGACATCAGACATGCAAGCAAAGCATGATGTAACATAAGACTTTTAAATGTCTTTAATTATTCTACAACTTTCAAATATTTCCTGTCAAAAAGTAAAAAAAAATATATATATTGCATTGCATCAGTTATAATGCAAAAAACATTCATTCACTCATTGCCGCTTATCCAGTTCAGGGTCACGGTGGGTCTGGAGCCTACCCAGAATCACTGGGTACAAGGCGGGATCACACCCTGGAGGGGGTAAAACTTCTTCACAGGGCAACACGTTCACTCACAAATTCTGCATAAAACATGAAAATTATAGTTGTTTAACTTTACACAACAATGGATGAGCTCTCCAGTTTATTAAAGCCACAACACCAGAGCAATATGTTTGGCTTAATATTTTAAACAAGATGATGTAACTGGACCTCCATTAAATACACCACCGTTTCATCAATCATACATTTTAGCCATATAAGTGTTTCTACATAAATACCCTGTTCCTTCAAGTATTTGTTACTTCTCTTATTTTACTTAAGTGCTTGCATTCAGTAACATTAAAAAAGTCACAGTAAATTGTAATCTTGTCAGATTGTCAGGGTCACAATTTGCTTGAGTAAACAAGCTGCTGTGAATGTCATTCAAGTACAGTGTACTATGCTGTTTGTTATGAACAGGCAAAAATGAGTTTTCCATGATAATACAATGTCCTGAACAGCCTGAATTTCTAGGGCTATTCACTGTACCAGTCCTGCCTCTGCACCACCCAAGTTATGGTCTCAAACACATTAAGAAGGCAGTTCTACAAATTAACTCTTGACGAGGCCACAGCTGTTCACTGTAAACCATTCCAGGTGAGGACCTCATAAAGCTGATTGAGAGACCACCAAAGGCTGTCAAAGCAAAAGGTGGCTACTTTGAAGAATCTAAAGTATAAAACATATTCTCTAGTTCGAGTCCCACTCCAGGTGACTGTCTGTGAAGAGTTTGGTGTGTTCTATCCTTGTCCATGTGGGTTTCCCCCCACAGTCCAACACAGGTTTGTAGGTGGTTTGGCAACTAGGTGTATGTGTGCATTGGTTTCTGTAGGTGTGTGTGTGCATTGGTTTCTGTACGTGTGTGTGTGCATTGGTTCCTGTACGTGTGTGTGTGCATTGGTTCCTGTACGTGTGTGTGTGCATTGGTTCCTGTACGTGTGTGTGTGTGTGTATGTCTGTGTGTTTCCCTGTGAATGACCAGAGCCCCCTCCAAGGTTGTGTTCCTGCTTTGCGCCCAATGACTCCAGGTGGGTCTCCGGACCCACCGCAACTGGATAAGTGGTTACAGACAAGTAATTTCCTGAGCAATTTCCTGAAGGGGCTGAGAAGTGCTTGTATTTACATATGAAATTGAAATGTACCGTCAGAATATAAAAAATTTATAAAAATCCACCTGATAGATTGAGTCTTTAAAATAATGATTTAGCTTTCACTGCTTGTTAGCCTAATTAGCCTAACAGGCTGACTGACCACATCTGGGGTAAGGCTTTTCACTGAACTATCACTTTAACGATAAAATGCATAGCAGCAGTATAAATGGAGAAAGTGATGAATCTCTCCATCACCATCACCCGCAGCTGCAAAAACAGACGTGTTCAATGTGCTGTAGCAGCGTGATAGCATCTCTATCAGAGAAACCGTACCTCTGCCCCATCCCTCACTCTCTGTCTGTTTGCAGTGAGTGAGGGATGAGGGGAAAAAAATCCCTCCCTCCTTTAACACATCCGGCCCAGAGAGGGTATCGTCTTCCAAAAGCTGGCAGAAATGGACACGGCTCAATTAAGGATGAACAGAACATTGTATCTTTTTTCTCCTGTTATCCTCATCCCTCTGCCTCTCAGAGGAAAAGAGGAGAAGTTGAGAAGTGGCAGGGGTTAAGGAGGCGGTTTTTCGGGGTCAAGGCAAGACAATGATATCTCCGATTAAAGAGCCCATTCCTGTCAAAGCAGAGACTCAGTCAGATCGATTGGATATTAGAGACGTTTAAAGTCAATGGTCTGAAAGGGGGGGGGGGGGGGGGGCACCACTATTACATAGAACTAAACATTAAAGAGATGTTTAAAAATACATTTAGCACTTTTAGCATACATTTAGGAGTATGGCCTATCCACCAACAACCTTTGAAATAAAACAACCAAGTCTGTTTTTGTGGACTCTCTAGGACAGAAAACATGGGACTCAAGAAGCTGTTCTGATTTGTATGGCTCAGAAGCTGATGTTATATGGAAAACGGTGCTTCCACATTCAAGCATCTCCAATCACGGCAGCATACTGGGTTTTTAGTAAGAGTGTAGTGACTGGGGTATACTGCATAAAACAGAAATAACAGTAGCAGAGAAAATAGAGAACCAAAGAGAAATGTAGAAAAACAAAATGGAGAAAAACAAAAACTTCTGCTCACTAGCTTTTCATTGCTCTTCGCTCAGGTGTAGGATGAGCACTGGCACCTTATTATTTAAAAGAACACACACTAAAATAGGCCTCTGAACAGGGTAATTTAGACAGAGTGAGGTCCTTGACCCTTGTGTAATTTTGACCAAAACTTGTCAAAAACTTTTCATTAAGATCCTAGGAGTTAAGTTGTGTAAAAGGGATATAATAGGTCACATGTATTGCTACACTGTGCCATTATAATAACTTTATGGTAATATAGATTTTTGATCCTTGCAAATTAATTTTTTTTCTCTCCTAATACGTGATGTCCTATCTCTAACTATCCATCACAAAAATAAAGCTTTCTACCTGTAGCTGGCATTACTGTCAGCTCTCTACTGAGCCTGTAAGATTGAATCTTCAACTGCTTCAATTCTGGATTCTTTATATATATATATATATATATATAAAGCTTTAATTGAGCCTCTGAGCTCTTTCTGGAGCTTCTTTATCTCTACATACCCATGGACGGAGTCGCAGTTTGCACTGATGAACCGACTTTTCTTTGGCTCCAGTTGGGAATAAACTTTTCAGGTTCACGACCCAATAATATTGGTGCAAACATGCCAAACGTTTCCAAATTAGGCTTGTGAACGGGAACACTTCCAGTTCCTTTTTGGTGGAAAAGCACTATCATTGCCAGGGCTGAACAGTTCTGAGCATGGAGGTTAACTGTTCTAGGGGCTTTCCCATATGGACACGGTTCAGCATGCTATATTTATAAAATGGGCTGAGCCTGGGTTTCTCAAGATGGTTAAATAACTGTTCTTGTGGCCACAGGACTGCTCGGTGGAAGGGCTTAATGATGTAGGGATCCACTGATTGGTTTCATATCTTCATCAAATTGTGCCTCAAGTTCCAGTTCCTTTATATATATATATTTTTTTTTAATTTTGCATTTTATTTCTATGTCCCATTGTGCAACTTAGTATGCTAATTTTCTTATTCTATGAAATTAAGATAATTCTTTATTATTCCCACGGTGGGAAAATTCAAAGTCTTACAGCAATAAAGGGACAGTAAAGTACTCAGTAATTAAAAGGTGTAACAAAGGAAAAAAAAAACCTAGTAGTTACTGTAAACATAAATATCAGTATATAAATTAAAATAACAATAAGAAAAATCAAAAAGTCTAAAAGGATATTTACAACTAGATGAACATGGGAATGTGAGACTGGACACATCTGGCAACAGTAAATTATTATAAGGTGCATTCCTGGTCCTGTTTTAGCAACACAGCAAACTGAAAAAAAAAACGTAACTGGTCTAATGGGTCCACATCAACAGAAATGTATGGCACAGATTTAGTAACCATTTGGCCCCACATTGTAGAAAAGTCAATTGATTTTCTTTATTGCTCCTGAAAATATCCTCCCCGGGAGTGTATAGAGTTGAAGCGTTGCTCCCAAACCAAGAAAATGGTGTCTGATATGTCTGAAGAGCCTAAATACAGCAAGAAGCAAAGACTTCTTTTGCCACTTTTTAAACTATATATTTTGCCAATATATAGTTTTATGATATCAAACTTGCAACAACAGAGGAATCTTTTGGTGTCATATTTTCTAAAAGGTGCTATATAGAACCATCTATAGCGCATTCTCCATCAAACTGAAGAAGCTTTTTATGATTCAAAGTGTTCTTCAAGTGTTCAGGGTTCTATATAACCATTCTATAATATAACCATCCTTTTTAAGAGTTGGTGACCTATATGTATAGATGTGTAGACATAAAATCACCAGAGTACTGCTGAGCTTGGTATCAAACACTAAAATCATCACTAAATAAAGTATAAACCAACAGGTCATCAAGCTTTTAATTTTCACAAAAAAAAAACCCAGCCAATTCAGAGGGAAATAAAATCACTGGTGGGTTTTCCATCCACTGGGCTTTTGCAAATTATACAAATGCACATATAAAACCTGAACCACCCACATTCAGATGAGGTGAAAAATGTGGAAAATATCCATAAAGTGCAAACATGCAAAACAGTAATGGAAAAGAATTTTTCAAATAAACAATAATGTTTCAGGTGGCTCATGCACAGCAGAGTCTCATAATACACACCCACAAGCTTTTACCAGCCTCCCTCAGCTCTCCTTCATCTTCTCTCCTATCCACGCTTCACAACTACTCTGTTTTCATATCAACACCACACAAAATTCTCATTTCAGTGCATGTGTAGATTATTGTACATATATACAGCTAGGTGCAAATGTCAGAGACCACACAGCACTAATTTACTTTCCTGTCAAAACATTAAGAAGTTCTATACCACAGGAATGACACAGAAGGCCCTTGTTTATGTGCCACCCCTGATCACGAGAGCCTACATCATCTGAAGTTTTTTGCAAAAAGAAAAAAAATAAATAAATAAATAAATAAATAAATAAAAAGTGTAGTTGTTGGAAACAAGACTCATTTCTCATTTTTGTTCAGTTGACATTACTTTATCGTGAGTAACATTAGTGTTAACATCCAAATGTTTTGGATATTAACCCAGCTGTTGGAAACTCGCGGTCACAGAGGTGAGATTATGATTAGAATAAAGGAGTTTTAATTTGTGTTTAAAAAATAAGAGCCAATACTGTATCCCTGTATTTACCAAGTAGTGACTGGTAGCTGAAACTAATCAATAAAAGGTCAAAACTGGGACATAAAACCTCTCATAGGTGGTGACCCTTGTTAAGGTCAGAGTGAATAGGGGTCATCCTTGATCACTGCACATTGATTTGGATTTCAAGAAGATTCTAATTGCTGTCAACACAGTATGTCACTCAGTGATGTCACTGGTTTATCTTAGAATCTCATTTACAATTTTGCTTAATTAAACTTTTAAAAAATTGTTGCAGTTTCAATAATTTAAAAGTCAAATAAAACAAACTCCAACATGTTCTTTCTTTTACTGTTCTTTTATCTCATCTCTCCATTTTTCCATTTGTTTGTTGGTGTCTTTCATTCTCTTTCTATGTCTTTCTCTTTTTTTTGTTTCCCCTCCAACTCTATCCCTCCTTCTGTCCCCTCTTTAGGTCTTTCACTCCTTATTTCTCCCCCTGCTTTCTCACTCTCTCCTTCTGATCCTTTTTATATTTTATTTTTTTGTCTCTTTGCCTTGTCTCCTTCATGTTCTAGTCCTCATTATCCCTTCTTGCTTGCTCCTCTCTCTTTAAGGCTATCATGCTAAGAACAGTCATCCCTTACAAGCTAGAACACACACACACACACTCTGAAGGGCAGTGGTGCTGTGATGCAGCTGAACTATTTCACGCATCAGTTATTTATACCACAGATAAACTAAAAATAGAACAGCAGACTTCAACCAACCTCAAACACCCCCCCCCCCCACACACACACACACAGGATGTTGTTTTGTGCACAGAATATGAACCAAATCTCTGATACATCCAAGTCACATTGTTTCAATGGAATGACTGTTTTATAAATTGATACAGTGAAAAAAATTAATGATAGTTTCTTCAAAGAGAAACGTTGGTCTCAATAATGTCTAAATAGCTGCTGCCCTCTAGTGGGAATAACTTATAATGACAGCACTCATTGTGTGTTTCAATGCGTGTGTTTTGAGAGGGTGGGGTTGGTTGAAGTCTGCTGTTCTGTTTTTAGTTTATTTTTAGTTAACAATCAGGTGATATTAAATAACATATATATTCATTCATTATCTGTAAGCGCTTATCCAGTTCAGGGTCGCGGTGGGTCCAGAGCCTACCTGGAATCATTGGGCACAAGGCGGGAATACACCCTGGAGGGGGCGCCAGTCCTTCACAGGGCTTCAATAATATAGTAATGTAATCATTTCAGTGCTGACGTTATTTGTCACATTGTTTTGTTTTGTGATATAAGAAATTTTAGTTTTGTACGATTTATAGTGTTTAAAATCAATTCCAGCAGAGTTTTAAAGCAAAAGACGTTTCGCAGTCCATGACCCTGAAATGGATAAACAGAAAAGATGATGATGATGATGATAACGTGTCAGAGTGGAGGGCCTCACAATTATCGTCATCCACCAAAGAAGGGCACTGCAGAATATGTTTGGGGACCACAGCATTGCAGTAACATAGCCCAAACAGCCTTTCTTGTCTATTATGTCATTGTAGGCTGTTGGAGTGGTGTATGAATACAGCCTAGAAATGTAGCTTATATTTGGCTTATATAATGTATCTTATATTGTTTTAAAGCAGGAACAGTCAATTATGCTTTTTAATCAACCACAGTTCTCTTTGAATATATGACAAAAAGAAAACAAATGTTCTATGAATCAGAGTAGAGGGACCATATTTTTCATAAATTAGTAAGACACAAAGAATGAATGAATGAATGAATATGTTGTACTGTCCCTTTAAAAATAAATAAATAAAAATGAATGTATTCTAAGAGCACAAACAAACATGTACTGTCCCTTTAAACACAACAACAACAACAAAATAGAATGTTGTCTAAGCACAAGCAAAAATGTTGTAAAAAGTCAGATGGTGTTATTTATTTTCAAACTGTAGCTTCTTATTTATCAGATAGCAAATAACGTTTCCAGAAAATGTATGACTTTATATAAAGACATAATTTAAAAAGAACAGACAGGAGTTTTTCTAAAGAAAATTCGCAATCCTCACACACATGGAGGGATCCTGGTTTGTTTGTTTGTTTTTAAAAAAGTTCTATTACTGAGCTATTACAGGACTGCCTTCCTAACCTAACTGAGCCAAGTCATTTATTAATTGCAACAATGTTCTTTCAGCATTTTTATATTCATCATCTCCTGAGTCAGGCACAGAGATTATAACATTATTTTGTGGAAGGGCAGTAATTATATAGTGCTGTCAGGGAAAAATATTCGATTGAGCTTTGAGAATTATTAGCAATATTTGTATATTTAATCAACAGTTAATATTTTTATTGTTACTATCATCATTATTATTTACTGTTAATTTTTTGCTCCGCATCCAGGATATACAGTGGTGTGATACAGAGGATACATGTTATCAAATATATCGTCACTGTCACACATGCATGGAAACCCAGAAATGTTACAGAGCAGTATGTGTGAACGCAAACACCCTCAACAGTGTGTGATTTGGTCGTGGATCATTTGTGGAGCATGTGTTGTGCCGATACGCTACGTCTCACACAAAAAGAGCAGCCATGTTATCCAGGATGTTATACCAATTGCTGCAACTGACTTTCCATTTGTTACGAAGAAAAAAAAAATCTCTCACCTTTAGGTTCTTCTGCTGTTAGCTTGGCTGCAACTGGAGAAGGTTCATTCACCTTCAGAGTCTGGACCAAAACATCTGGAGTGATTGTGGTGTCAGCGAATATTCCCTTTGGGAAGTTAAAGGCCTTTTGGATAAGAAATTGAAGAAAAATTCAAACGGTCACTTGGCCACATTTAAAAACAGAATTTGCTCCATTTTGTGTCATTATTAATACAGTACATGATCAAATGTATGTGGACGTCTGCACATCATGGACATGCCTTAACTTTGGAAAAATGTTGGTAATGCTGTATTAAACTGATATGTATTTGGCAAAACAAAGACCTTTTGCTGGACAATGTATTACAAACACTCACCCTTTCACACGCTCGCTACTTCATTGGAAAGACCCCTTTCAGCTTCCACTCACTACCCACTTTATTGGAAACATGTCACGATACACCACCCTTTTTATTATAAACACCCCTTCTACTTATACTCACCGCTTAGAACCCCTGCCTTTCTACAGCAGCACTATGGCAGTTTATTAGGGACAAACTAAAAAATACTCTGCTACGTGCACTCACTGGCAACTTAAGAAACACCATACACATCTGTATAAATTATTGGGAAAACTCTTCTATGTCCACACTGGCAACAGCCTACTTTCACACACTGCCCACTTTATAATAAACAACATCAGTCTACATCCACAAAATGGACAATCTACTAAAAACACCCCCTTCTACTTCCACACACCAATAAATAGCTGTCCAAATACTTTAAGTTGTCTATTTGTGCATAATTTATCACCCAATATTTTGTGCACCTGAAAATGTTCCGTTCGACATTAAATGACACATTGGAGCCTTATAATTTTAGGCGGAATGGAAAATTAAATACAGGAAACACTGCATATCTGTTTACCTTCAAGTCCTGAGGGTTTCCAGTTGGTTTTGGTACATAATTCTGTAGTCCTGGCAGAACTGGAGGTTTTATAATAGGTTTTAACTCTTTAGACTGGACATTTAAATGCGTCTTCTCGAGTTTTGCTGGAGAGCAATTCTCTGTCTCTATCCTCACTGCCCCGTGGTGGAGCTTCTGTCGAGCTCTCTTTATTTTCCCCACCATTTCTGCTATGACTTTCAAATATCAAACGAAAAAAAATCTGTATCTGCTTTTTTAAACCGCGTGCTTTGTTTTGGTTTTTCACGTTTCACTGAGAGCAACATCTAAAATCGTCCGGAGAGGACTGAGCGACATCAGTTCCACTTTGGTACCGTTAAAGGGCCCGTATCATACATTATATGAATAAGGGCTTCTTTTGTACCAACATAATTTTAAAGAATGCATAAACAATAATTTATATGTTGTTTACATATATAATGAAAGGTATTTCGCAGAAAAAATGATCTAAAGCCTTGAAATTGACTTCCTTCATTTCTCCAGTATGTGCAGGTCTATAAATATGCAATTAGCTCTTACGTCTCCACCCACCCCCCCACCATTCGTCTGTAGCTTACTCAGGACATATTTCCTAGGTTTATGACATAAAAAACCTGGCCTGTCTAAATCCATCCGTTTGAATTGGAACACAGTTCAAAGCAAAAAGGCAAAGCCATAGCTATGGCCTTCTTATTTATTGCATGATGTCTTCTAGTAGTATATTAAAATATACTTAAAATACTAGTGGCTTAACATCTCACAATACCAATTAAAAGTTTCATAATGACTTACCCAGAGTTTGTTAAAATTATAATTTAAAATATTTTAAATAACAATGAAAAGAAATAGCTCCGGTTTCCTCCCACAGTCCAAAAACACAAGTTGCAGGTGGATTGGCGACTCGAAAGTGTCTGTAGGTGTGAGTGTGTGAGTGAATGTGTGTGTGTGTGTTGCCCTGTGAAGGACTGGCATCCCCTCCAGGGTGTATTCCCGCCTTGCGTCCGATGATTCCAGGTAGGCTCTGGACCCCCCGCGACCCTAAATTGGATAAGCGGTTACAGATAATGGATGGATGGATGGATGAAAAGAAATAATCTCATGACGTAAAATCTATGAGATACTAAGTAGACGCAAAGTACTCTCAATTAGAACAAAACATAAGAAAAATACATTTTTAAAAATCTACACAAAATCATATTTATTCTCCAGCTGAGCATGGCAAATGAATAAATGTCATTCAATATATATATACAAGAGTACAAATATAATACTAGTAATGAGCAGCATGAATTATTAAAAAATTACAGCAGACAAGTCAGTTTAATTCTGTGTGTGTGTATACATACGTGTGCTGTGTGTGTGATAAATATTTTGAAACTAATGTCAGCATATCAGTTAAAATATATGAAATAAATAAATAAATAAATAATTTTCTCCAGGGATTCTTACACTTGCTACGAAACAACCATACTACTGACACCTAGATGTGTCAGGGATTCTTTACCAAAATTATATGCGAAGTTTACATGGGTTATTCAATTATAATATTATACTGTAGTACGTCTGTTATTAATGGTATTATTATTGCAAGTGCTGTAATATTGTGTAGCGTAGACCCCAATTTTTTTTTATTTGTTGTCTCTGTGTCTGTGTAACAGCTAATTTTTGTGATGTTGATGATGTAATGGACTCTATTAGTCAGTCTTCTAACCAAAATTATTGCTTTCACCTGGACATAATCACCAGCTTTACATTAACAGTGTAGGTTGTAGTCGACTATATATACTTGAGTTGGTGATATCACAAAAATAATAAATAGGCTGTTTTTTTTTTGCTTGCATATATCAACTCAGGAGCGAAAAGTATGTTCTGAAACTTTACATACAATATAAAACTCCTATTCCTAAAATCTGGTTCCATGTTATTTATATCACAATCAACCATATGCCATTCCTTTAGACTTCTGTGCCTGTTTGGCAGGGACACAGTGACACCTGTTTTTTTGGAGTGTTGCACTTCAGTGGAAGGCAAAATGTTGTGTGACCAAGCCAGAAGCAAGCAAGTTAAAATCAGAAAATGAAAGAAATCACTTGTTTCACCTTTAAGTCTAAATTCATCACATACACTAAAAGCACTGCCAAGATACAACATTGGACACAGACGTGTTGAAGATGATGAAAGACTTTTTGTCACACAAGCAATAGTCTAATATAGTTAAAAAAAAAACATTTGGCGCACCATTTCTTATTATATGCACTACACTAAATATCCAAATGTTTGTGGACAACCCTTGCATTCTACATCACCTATTGATCACACCTCAATTGAGAATACACTGTAGGATAGCCTTAGAACAGCACCAATAGAATAGGAAGCTCTGGAGCAGTGCAATTCAAACATTAGCCTAATGCTATGTGTGGGCTAATGGGGTATAAGCCTCCCACATTGGTTCTCAAGTGTGACAGATATCCATCCAATACCTTTGGGAGGATTTGGAACAAACCAGTTTTCTTGTGTCTGCAAAAACATCATCAGAATTTGCTGGTAATGCAGGAACAAATAGGAAAAAACCTATCCACGAATACCCTCCATTTAAGAAGAGTAGATGATTAGGTGTCTTCAAAACATTTGGCCATATAATGTATATCTATAAAAAGCCAGTTCTTTTTCATGCTGATAGTTTCCCTTTTGTCATTTATGGTACATTTTTACAGGGAAGATTTGTGATTGTGCAAGCCCTGTATATGTTAGAGGATGTTTGTTACAGTTTCTGTAAAAAGATGGTGTTAAGTGCCCTCTTTGATACGGATATGAACAAAGAGAGAGGATGGAGGGATGCTGGTGCCATCTTTTGAAAGGAGGTGTATATGGCGATATCCTGAAACAGAAAACAGACCAAAACATGTTATTCTTCATTTTTTCTAATAAAAAAAAAATACTTCTTGTTTTTCTTCATCATTTGACCACAGCAGCTACCTTTATATTGCATAAACATTTCATAATGAATCAGTAAAAATGGGCCAAAATGATCTGAACATTTTGGATATAATACTTCTGTCAACAATACTTCTAGGGGTGTATTTTAAGGATGCAAATTACTTCCAGTTCTGACAGTGAGATCCCAAAAGGGTAATTAAATCAATGTATTGGTTCCAGTCAAATCTGAATTGAACATTGAGTATGTGCTGATTTTAGTCTCAGTACCTTGCTGTATGCAGGAGAAAGGCAAGGTGTACTGTCCTATAAAGTCATTTTTCGAAGTTTTGTCATGGTCCTCCACTACGAAGCGCACCAGAGCAAGTTCAGGAACATGGACGGTAAATGTCAAAGTTTCGTGCCACATGGGGTTAAATCCTGTACAGGGGAAACAATGTTTTTTTTTAAGCTTGAAATTAATTAAAGGACCCATATACTTTTTCATCCTCTAGTGAAATTTTTGTGATTTTTATACATTTTCATAACAATGGTAAAATATTGCATATGCTTTGCTCCATATCTCTTAGGATTGTTTGGATTGTCTGCTGTTTTTTTTTTTTGCCTCATTTTAAAAGGAGTTCTGGCTAAACATTCTTTGATTTCTTAAGTTTTTAATAGACTTGATAACATGGCCTCTGTCATTGTAAAACACATTGTTTTGTAGGTTAGGGAAAATCTGTCATATGATTTTTGTCAAATTTTTAACTGACCGTTGTTGTCAATGTGACGAGTTTCCTGTTTGACTTGATCCTTTGGGACACCATGGATCTCCACTCGGACTAGAGGGTCCACAATTGAGGCTTCCTTCTGGTTCAGCTTCGGCAGCTGCTGACCACTGATTACCTGATAATTGACAAAGGTGAAGTGTTTAAAATGGATAGTTGATGACTTATTTATGGTACAACAAAAGAGCAGAATGTTTACTGTATATGTAATGTTACAGAAATACATATTATTTTTCTCCAAAATGCTAATCCATACAGTCCGAATCATTAAAAGTTTAATGATTGTAAAGGTAGGGCGGCACGGTGGCGCAGCAGGTAGTGTCGCAGCAGGTAGTGTCGCAGTCACACAGCTCCAGGGGCCTGGAGGTTGTGGGTTCAATTCCCACTCCGGGTGACTGTCTGTGAGGAGTTAGTGTGTTCTCCCCGTGTCTGCGTGGGTTTCCTCCGGGTGCTCCGGTTTCCTCCCACAGTCCAAAAAACAGGTGGATTGGCGACTCGAAGGTGAATGTGTCTGTGTTGCCCTGTGAAGGACTGGCGTCCCCTCCAGGGTGTATTCCCGCCTTGCGCCCGATGATTCCAGGTAGGCTCTGGACCCTCCGCGACCCTAAATTGGATAAGCGGTTACAGATAATGGATGGATGATTGTAAAGGTATTGTTTTCATCAGCAGATAAAATCATGTAAAAGCTGCCTATCATATTGGTGCAGATTTAAAATGATTTATTTATTTGATATGATATATTTATTATATTATTAATAATATAAAAACATTTATGTACATATACTGAGTTTATAATATACATCAACATGCATCAGTAAGTCTCATATACAAAACACACAAAACATTACACAGGATTACTACATACACAAGCACAAATAAACACCTTATACTATCACATTCATACAAACACACACGAAAAAACACACGTTAATGATTTGCATTTAGTCACGGAATTATTAGTGAAGTCAAGTATCACTTTATTGGGTAGACCTCAATCCAGGGAATGCAGATACACTGCTCCACAGTCCAGTGCTTGTGGTCCATTATACACTTCTAGCCAACACTTGGCATTGATCTCAGGCCCATGTCCAGCTGCATTAGTGAGTCTCATACTATTGGCAATGCTTTTTCTTTGGAGATTATATTTGTTGTTGTTACCTTTACAGTGAGATTTACAGGCCGGTATCCATCTCGAATCTCAGGATGATCTGGATCAAAACGTTCTTCCAAGCTTCGCATAAACACCGGCTTCAGCACATAACCACAGCGACCATTCTGAGCAAACAGCCCATCGTTCAGGTCCATCTCTGTACCAGCCGTCTGGAAGTTCAGAGCCACTGAGAGAGAGAAAAGGTAGAATGACAAGGGAGAGAGAGAGAGAGAGAGAGAGAGAGAGAGAGAGAGAGAGAGAGAGAGAGAGAGAAAGAGAGAGAGAGAGAGAGAGAGAAAGAGAGAGAGAGAGAGAGAGAGAGAGAGAGAGAGAAAGAGAGAGAAGAGAGAGAGAGAGAGAGAGAGAGAGAGAGAGAGAGAGAGCACATTTAAAAAATTTAAAGCCAGAGGCTCACATTTTGAAACAGAATCAGAAACTGAGAGACACTCACCGATTTGGCACCCTGCATTCCACATTTCTTGTGGGTTAAAGTTGGAGGAGTCTGTTCTAATGCCATTGGGGTAAATACGGGTGAGCTGCCGGGCATTATGATGAACAAAATCTGCTCCTATCCAGCAACAAAAAGGGTGATGGGTGGTATTTACTAACACCAAATCATTATGCACTACAGATTAAACTGACATTAAACTACAATAATTAGATAGTGCATATGTTCAGCCTATAACTACTGGTGCTTTTTTCACTGCATGGTACCTAATCTACTTGACTCGGCTCTACTTTTGGCGTTTGGCAAATTTGGTACTTGGTACCTGATACTTTTTAATGGTCCGATTGTGGTTCTAAGTGAGCTGAGAGGGGACTCCCAAACAGCCAATGCTGATTGGCCATAGAGACTTGTCAATCATGACAAAATGCAGACATTCAGCTTAAACTAGCCGTTTGAAAAATATCCAAGCTACAGGAGATCACATTTGTTTTAATCTGACTATAAAGAGGGGAAATGGTGCAACATGTAATGGAAAAACTCTTCTGATCTGTCTGAACTGCAAAGCTGTGCTGAGTCCCTAAAAAACATAAATAACCAATGAATACACGATGAATAAACTGCTGTTTGTGGATTCCAAAGCTTGCGGCTCCCGTTAGAGATGGTGTTTTGCAATGTCACTGCCTAGCCAAGTAAGAACACAACTATTATGATTTGTAATAGTGAGCATGGTTTTATACTGATTTTATACATGCTTTCCCCATATAGGTAACACACTCAGTGAATCATAAACTGGTTCATTAAGGGACATTCAAGAAAGCAATATAGGCAATAAGTTCATATTGAGAAAGCTGCTTTGTGCCACCATCTGGTTGCACTAAGCACTATACCAAATAAAAATTTATTTCATTCTTCATGTGAGTTGTACTTGACTGAAAATAAAATGTAAAAAAAATAATCACACCAATGTCTGCACATTTAGGTAACAGTGTTTTATGAAATTTGGAACTACCAGTGGGTCCTACCATTTTGGATTTATAGAAATATACTTAGTAGTCTATAGTATGTTAGGTTGTAGAATAAGAAATCACATGGATTTTGTGGGGCTTTACCTGCTTCCTTCATGTGCTTTTTGGCTTTGGACTCAGTAAAGGAGGAAATCTCATAGAACTTGGAGTGGACGCGTGAATGCTTAAAGCTGTTGAAATGGACACTCTTGCAGTACACCACACAGTCCGACAGCTCTTTAGACAAACGCTGCTTTGATTTCTGAACACACACAGACATATGCTGTACATTAGGGAGGTAAACAACAAGTATTTGAATGGGTTAGTGAGTGGAGGTTAAAGAAAGCTGTTTCTATAAAAGTGGCCAGTGAGTGGACGAAGAAGGCTGGGTTTCTAATTATGTGTAAAGAACTGGAAGTAAGTGATTTTTTTCTAATTAGGTTTTATAGTGAAATAATGGTGGTGTTTTTAATCCAACATCCAACAGATGGACCTTGTCTAATAGAGGCATTTATGTTTGCTTGCATGATATCTATAGCTGTTATCAGTCCAACTGTGTCAGAAGGTGTGTTCCAGCAGGTCGCTCATCCACACACACACTCAGGTGTGTGTCCAGTGAAGCTTTACTATCCAAGGCTCAAAGCCAGAGGCACTACACAGCTGCTGCTCTAAATGAAAACTGATCTCACTCTTGACTTAAATTGAAGCCAGATAAACAGCTATCAAACACACACACACACACACACACACACACACACACACACACACACTGACACATATCCATCGAACTCACTGGGTCTCCACCTGCTGGGTTTACCTCACAGACCTTCCATGGAATGTGATACTCTACTTGTGCGTCTTAAGTGGGAACTTGTCTCATTACACTCTGTGCTCAAAGGTTTGTAGACACCTCTAATATTTAGTGTTATCAGCCACTTGAATGTGGACCCATATCTTGTATAATCTTCATAGAAAAACATGAATTGAAACTGGATCCTCTGGAGAGGCTGCACATGAGCATAAGGTTACCATGTCCAATGCAATTTATCAGCTAGAGAGTTATAAAGGCATCCAGCAATGTGCAGTGGAGCAGTGAAACTTTGTTCTCTGGAGTGATGAAGCTACAACTTGACCTCACTTATGCTTTTGAGGCTATGTTAAGTCACATCTAGTGTTATGCCTTCCCAGAAGTACAGAAGTTATTACAGCAATAAAGTAAAACAATTAAATAAATAAAAATGTAAAAATACCTATTTATACCCCTCCACTCGGAAGAAGTGTTTGCCAAGTAATTATCTACAGTTTGTGGCCCTGGATGAAAATTAAGCTTGTGAAACACTTGGTGAAGGACATGCTGATAAGGATATAAAGTTTTACATTTTTTGCAGAGCTGAAAGGCTGTTTAGTTCCATATTCATTTATGTTTGTTACTGTGAATAAACAACTAGAAGGCCAAATTGCTCCTGCCCCCAGTGTCCTTCCTCCTTATGGCTATTGCAGAAAATAAAGACAGAAAACAGAAAGCTTCTGGACATTCGTGATTCAGAAACGGCAGGGCATTAAGAAGTTACAATATCCCTTCTGCAATTAGGCAGAGTTCAAATGAGCACGTTTCCCAGTCAATCAAATACATTCACTTCTCACAGAGAGGAAGAAGAGAGGGAAGTGTGATGTTCTCGATCTAATCTCTCTTTCTCTCTGTTACTCTCTCTCTCTCACCCTGTCAGTCTCTCTTGCTCTCTCTACCTCCCTTGCCCTCTCACTGCCTCTAATATCTCCATCTCAATCTAGTGCTGTATCTCTCTCTCTCTGTGTCTCTGTCTGCACACACAACACCATCAACGTATCCCTCTCTCCTTTTGTCTTCTCGCATGTGTCTATTTTTTGCCTCGCTCTCAACACATCCATGTTTTATTAGTTGTTAATCCGTCCCCTTCCACTTGCCACTTCAGACATTTCAAGGCAGAGTTAAAAGGGTTGATATACTGCTTTTTTTATTTATTTGATATATTTAAATATGTTTTTATATACATTTGTGTGTATTAATTTTTAATTTTACTTTACTGTTTTCCAACTTCTGGATCACAAACTACAGACCAACTCATCCAAAATATATTAGATGGGGCTCCATTACTCCAGAGGAAAGAGTTACACTGCACTATGGCATTAAATCTAGTGATTTTAAACTTTGTGCTCTATAATGTCACATTTCAATTCATGTGTTTTTTCTGTAGATTATACAATTTGGTTGTGCACAATGTAAAATCTGTGTCCACAAATACTGCACCACAACTTAAGTAGCTGAAATGACTAGTTTTAGTGAATGTTTCCGTACATGTACATGTATGTGGTGTTTGAAACCCAAACCTATGGAATTTAACACACAGGAAGAGTGTGTGTGTCAGGTTATGTAAGGATAATGTGAGACACAGGGAGGGTGATTTAACTGCACATTGAACACACGCTCATGCACAGATTGTGACAATAGCTTATAAAATCTGTTAGACTTGCAGAGGGCCACAATTGTATTTTCAAAAATTCAGCATAATTCAGTGGTTGAAATGTAAATAAATAATGTAAAGTGCATGGGAGTTAGAGAAAGAGAGAAGGAGTGTGGGAGATAGAGTATGAAGAGAGTGCAAGAGATAGCATTCTACCTTTGGTCTGCGGCGGATCATGTCGTTGTGAAGGTTTTCTTCATCTATTTCAGTAGAATCTTCTTCGTCACTAATCTCCGCTGCCAGAGAGTCCTCCACAACTCCATTCAGGGCCCCCTCCAGACCCCCAATTTTTTTCCCTTTCAGCAGGATCTTACCCTTCAGATCCTATGCAAATAAACACACACACACACACACACACAAATGTATCTGGACTGCCTACCAACACATAACCAGTGAAACATGACAACCTAGTTAATGTTTTGTGGTGTGCAGACATCAGAGAACTTGGGATAAAATTAGACATTTTGATATTGTGCTGCTTTGTATGTATAGTGCAGAAATTTTGGGACTGTATCTCTAAGCACGGCCCTGGACGATGAGAACAGAAAATAAAGAGCACAATTATTAATTGAAATTTAAAGGAGCAGGTGCTGAACAGTGCTGTTTTGTTTGATCCTTGTGGTATTTTGACCAAAGCATTTTATCACCAAAACATAAACAAATTATTACAAGTAAATAATGGGTCTAAATGTGACTGTATACATTTATTAATTTTGCCTACTTATCCTTGTACAAATTAGTTTATGCTACATACAGCAAATCTTCCACATAATAGTGTCCATGCTTAAAATAGACTTAGTAAATAATATCTTTACATTTTGGTAATTTTTTTATTCATATATGTTGAGATTTATAGTGGAAACAACAACATAACACTAACATTTTAGTGTCTCTGGACCAAATCTTCTATTTGCATGAAAGAAAGAACCTCTGTTAATTCGCGTGTGTGAATATTTCCTAGTTTAAATCTCTATTTAACAGATTTACATAAATGTAATTTGCCTGTCTATCGAGCATGTAAATTAGCCTCCAGCTAACCAAGAATATATACAGTAGCTCTTCCTGTAAAATATGTTAATAAGAAGAGAATAAATATAAGGGACATCATCTTTCAATCAAAAATTCAAAGTCACAATAATTATTATTTTTATGATATATTGAGTAATAATGTAATAGTAATTTAAATATGAATATTAAGACAAACGAAAGTTATGTATTGTCCAATATTGTTAATAAATAATATGTATGTAGGAAAAAACATAATAATATGCTAAATACTAATAAATATAGTATAGACACCAGGTCATAATTAAAAAGGTTATCTCTTTGGGAGCTGATCACAACTTTTTACTATAAGTCATGAGGAATGACAAATAAAACAATAATTTCATTCTTGATATTAATTTTATTATATAATGTATATAGAAAATGCTGTAGGTTTAGCCACGTTATATAAGATGATGTTCTAGAATGATCTCAGCATAAAGTGCTTGTGTGTGTATAATATTGTGTGAGTTAATAATTCATGTGTGTGTGTTAATGTATCATGAATGCAGATCATATGGCTGAAGCTCAGCCAATGCAGAGAGAAAGTGATCAGGATTGTGAAGGGCCTCAACACTACAGGGGGCTGTGTGTGTGTGTTACCAGTCTTGGGGTCAAAAGGGATTCCATTACATCATCAATTACTGCTACTCTGTTTAGGTTTACAGTGTACAGTGTGATTAGGAAAAAAACTCAAATTTTTTTACAAATTTATTTTCACTCTAATATTCATTAATTTTCTGTAGCTGTTTATCCAGTTCAGGGTCGCAGTGGGTCCGGGGCCTACGCTGAATAACTGGGTGCAAGGCGAGATCACGCCAGTCCTTCACAGGGCGACACACACTCACACACTTATGGACATTTTTGAGTCACCAATCCACCTGCCAACGTGTGTTTTAGGACTCTGGGAGGAACCTGGAGCACCCAGAGGAAACCCATGCCGACACAGGGAGAACACTCAAAACTCCTCACAGACAGTCACGCGGAACGGGACTCGAACCCACAACCTCCCTGGAGCTATGTGACTATGACACTACCTGCTGCGCCACAAGGATTCAAAAAGATTCATATTGGATTCAGAGGGAATTCGATTCTCAATACAAGACCCTAATTACAGGGTCATGATATTTCTGCCAATATCAAAATACAAGATTTACTGTGACTGACCTCAGGTGAGGGCAGACCGTTGCTGACTTTACCCTCCAGAGCATTCCTCAACAGTTTGTCTCCCAGGATGCGAGTGAGGTGTTGGGCCATGGTTTTCTGTTGCTCCACACTGCAGTGGTTCTCTATAGACAGGATCACTGGGTACAGAGACGTCTGCAACAACATTCAAGGGTGAACATATACATGTTGTTTGAGGTTTTATACAATGTAAGCGCAATGTTTGCAGACACACATTATAATGAGTGAGTTTAACGTTTTTAAGGTGCATTGTTGTTGACACATATTTTATAATCTCCCAAGAAAATCATGAAACAAAATGCACTGGAGCAGCTACACTTGAGGGTAATGTAACCATGCTGAATGGCAACTGTCAACTAGAGGAGTATAAAATGTAACTGTGTTCTCTGAAGTGTTCTAATACCAGAACTAATAATCCCAAGTGGGTATCTGACCTCACTAAAACTAAAACTTCAGGGAGCTTAACACCCTCCCAGAAGAGTAGCAGCAGTTAATGCAGCTAAGAGAAATAAACTCCTGATTAATAACCCTTAGTAGGTTTCCACAAACGTTTAGCATTATACTGTATGTTAGTGTGTTTGTGTGTGAATGTGTGTGTGCATGTGTGAATAAGTGATGAAGGGAAAGGATACACCCCACGACACAATCCAGCAGCCAACACACTGCCAAAGAGGGGTCGACCAAGCCATATCACTTTACCATCACACACGCACACACATTCAAAATTTGGTGCCCTGACAAACATCTGAACCTGGCAAAGAGACAGCATGCTGATCATGTGCAGGCATGTGTTCACAAACACACACACACACACACATAATTTATACTGCAGTAAAGAAAGAGTTTAAGAGCAATGAGATCAACTAGAGTCAAAAGATTTAGTGAGTAATGAGAGAGAGAGAGAGAGAGAGAGAGAGAGATAGTTAAGAAACTAAAGCCTGCAGTGTGTGATGTACTTTGAAAGCATAGTTTCCGACCACAGAGACAACATCTTTAAAGAAGATCTTGGAGGTGAAAGTGTGTCCGTGATAAACAATGGGTTCTCCATTTGGACCGTCCCAGCAGTCCACCTCCACACAACGGCAACCTCGCTTTAGAGCCCTGTATCACACACACACACACACACACACACACACACACACACACACACACACACACACACACACACACACACACACAAGCACACACACACACAGAGACAAGGTTAATTAGTAAATTCAGCTACTATAAGCTGCATCCATTGTGAACAATCATTCAATAATATATACAAATTGTTTAAATTCTCTGAAGAAAGGCATGAAATAATAGACAGTTTTGGAACATATGCACATAAGACTAATGACACAATGCCTGATGTAAAATATGAGTTAGAGAGAAATAAACCCCTCGTGTATTGGGCTGTGGAGCAGTGAAACTGTTTTCTGATCCAAATCCATTTACAATGATTTGTGTTCCAAAACTAATTAAACACCATTAGTATCTGACCGCAGTGAAATTCCCATGGTTGCCATGTATTCCTCACCTCAATTTTCCAACATTTAGTTTAAAGCTTTCACAGTAGAGTAAAAGCTGTTACGGCTTTTTCAGAACAAAATAAACTTTCAATGAGCAACTGTCCCCTGTGTATCTTATTGTGTATATGGAAATAAATAAAATGTATATGAACTGTACCGTATGTATGCCTCCACGCTGCTATGTCCTCGTAGTTGGTCGCCCATCAGATAGGTGTTGTGTGAAGAGGAGATGAAGTAGTGGCAGAGTGGTTGGCTCATGTCCTGATAGAGTTTCTGCATGGACGGTTTGAAGATGGAACCATCTGATGATTGGAGGTACATCTGAAATCCGTCGATTGTCATTGCCTGACGTAGCTTAGCTACAGAAGATGAAGTAATACAGTGTAAGATATTGCAGTGTGGTGTGATGGTGTAGTGGAGAACACAGTTGCCATGCACAGAGGTTTAGTGTCCAACTTTCAGGAAGAAACACACTACATCAAAGGTAATATCATTGGAGCTCAGCATACTGATACATGATAAAAATCTATTAGAATGGTTCTGACTTTACACAGCTTTCAAAGTTTAGTCAGCACCCTTGAATCAATAATAATAATAATAACTGTAAAACCATAAAAGATTAAAGGTAGAATAAACATTTTTAGGCAAGTTACAGTAATTTAGTGCTATGATGAAGGATAAACTAATAGATACTAGAACAAACTTTTTTAAACAGATCAAATTATGGCTGGTATTCAGACTTGCTCCAAAGAATTCAAGCTTAAACATAAGAAACTAATGAGGATTAAATAGTTATACAGCTTCCTTAAGTCGTCTAGCTGTATTCTTTTTCGAAAGGGTGTTTTATGTCTGCGTGTTATGTAGGAACCTCTCTGGACAGCTGAGGGGTCATATCTCTATCAGAGGGTGTTTTGTGTCCAAGTGAGAGGGGTAACTGAGATGGTGCTTGTATCTGAAGTTTCGTTTTTGTCTGCAGGTAGGTGTGAGGCCAAGATTATGCTGACTTCAGGTGAGATAGACTCTTATACTCTGGTTATGTACGCCCCTGTACACGAGGATGTTACAACACAATTATAATAATCTTCCTAATCATTTTTTAATGAAATTAACATTATATTTTAATTAGAACATATCTAAATTCTTTTCACAGAAAGATAGGAAACAACAACCTAACAACAGCCCTTGTCCTTGGCAAGCCTAATCCTGCTTACAGTGGCTCATTTAACAAAATTAATTTTAGTCAATGCTTAGATTTTAGATCCAGGAAACTAGCTCAATTACATGAATAAACGGGTATAAACGTATAAACGGGTTTAAAAACATACACTGATTAGAGTTAAGTATATAAGAAAACAATCTTCTACTAATTAAGATGTAAGTGATTCTAAATATTTTGGATCAAATTTATCCAAATCATGCTACAGATTGATTTGCAAGTAATTTGCCATAGTCTGTTCTCCTCTGACAATCAACAAAGAATTTGCCTGTGTTCAATCATTACAATTGTTCTCAGATATAGTTGTTATATTAGTAATTAACTTGTGTCTGTTATGTCTCTCGCGGACTTGAGAACACACCAAACTCCTCACAGACAGTCACCCGGAGTTCTTACTTGAACCCGCAACCTCCAGGTCCCTGGAGCTGTGTGACTACGACACTACTTGCTGCACCACAGTGCCACCCGGTGTTTTGGATGTTAAATCGAATTATTTTAAGCAGACAGAAAGCCAAAATTTTTATGATTATTTATGTATTTATTTAAGAGTATTTTATGTATGTATTTCAGGGTATGTTTTTTTTTCAATCTGCAGGTGAGATGTGTACCTGTATCTGAGGGTTCGTAATGCTCTATTAGCGCCATGGCATGCAGCTGAACTCTCTCCTGCTCTAGCTGACCCTCTCGCAGGAACTCCTCTAAATCACATAGCGAAAGTGTCTGTCCATCGCTGGAATAATCTTGAAAGATCCTGAGCACCTCCTCCCTCTGTGTCAGCATTTTATAGAACAGTACAAACTCATCATCCTCCAGAGTCCCAGACTGAGACTTATCTGCCATCTGAAGAGTCAAAAGAGAGGTCTATATATTACTGCAGGTAATGCTTACAGAAAATAAAACCATAAATAAAACCTGCTATTACTGAGAAGCAAAGATACAGTGTCATTTATAATATATAGCCCAATATAGCTGAGTGCTAACAGCACTGCTAAACATGAGTGAGTGAATTACAAGCTACATGCAGTAGCTACTGACAAGATTCATGTAAACAATTTAACTCACCTAAACATCATTAAGTTAAAGTCCTAAAACTCTGAGTAAGCTGAGCTTAGTATAATGGACTTGTGTTGTCTGGCCACTAGCATTACTTATTCAAGAGCAAGTCAAGTACAGAACATACTGAACAAACATCGCTACAGCTGACATTCCAAAAATGTGAATGACAACAAAATGGGCCATACAAAAGTGTTCTTGATATTCCCAAGTGGTTCCAAGTGTTGGGACCCTATCTTGGAAAAATGTGACAGGCAGACTGACTGTTTATGTTCTCAATCATTCTTTTATTGTCCGTAACTGATTATCCAGTTCAGGGTCGCAGTATGTCCGGAGCCTACCCAGAATCACTGGGTACAAGATGGGAACCAGTTCATGTTCTCTTACAAGCATTTTAAGCTTACAGTATTTTAGTGGCAGGTCCAATATTTGGACACAAAAATGTTAGGGAGAAACTGATGCATAAGTTCCCAAAAAGTGGACAGTTCTCATTTTTGGCTTAAATTATTCAGCTAAACTGAGAACAACTGATTTTTGTAATATCCCCTGCAACCCATCGTAATACATTAAGCACAATAGCAGTATACAGAGTCAAAGTGATGTTAGTGGTTAGCACGTTCGCCTCCCGGCGCTGGGATCTTGGGTTCAAGTCCCATCTGGGTGGAGTTTCCATGTTCACCCCGTGTCTGCGTGGGTTTCCTCCGGGGGCTCTGGTTTCCTCCCACAGTCCAAAAACATGGAGGGTAGGTGAATTGGCTTTTCTAATAACTGTCCTGGTGTATGAGTGTGTATGTGAATGAATATCTGTCTGTATATGTGTGTGAGGGTGTCCTGGGTGAAATCCTAGTGCCCGATTCAGTTCTCCAGGTGGATGGTCGTTCCTGGTCGAGAGTACGCTGTGCGCGTTTGGCTGCCGCTTCTCACCAGTGTGTGTGGATTGAGTGTTCTGAGCGTTCTGAGCAGTGTGGATTGTAAAGCGTCCTTGGGTGTCTAGAAAAGCGCTATGTAAGTGTAAAGATACATACATACTACATTTATAATTATTTTATGGAAATGCTCATGTCACCAGTGGGGTGCTATACCGGTACATTTCCAACCATTCATTAGTTTGGCTTTAAATACCGTTATGTAAGAAAATTCTCAATAAACATATAAATAAGAAACTCTTGCAGCACCCTGAGATTTTGAGACCATGTGTTTTGTTGTTGTTTATTGTATACCGTGAAGAGGCGCAGAGCATGATCCTCATTCATGTCCACGTTCATCATCTTCAGCAGGTCTTTAACCTCCTTAAAGTTCATCCTGCCATCACCGTTCTTATCTGCCTTCTTAAACCAGTCAGTGATCCACCTGGATAGGGCACCATTAAGGAAAAAAAACTTTACACAAATTTCCCCTTCGCTGCAACCACTGGTACTACTTTTCAGAGACAATTTTACAATAGATGTCAGAACACTGTGGTTCACCCTGCACTTGACACTGAGCAAGGTGATCTTGGGCTCAGCTGTTCTTATTTTATTTCATACTTTTCTATAAAGATTATACCAGCTATGTCAGTAATGAGTAAATATTTTATAGGCTGATGACACTAATTTTCAGGGTTGTCTACAAAATGTTTTGGATGTATAGTGTACGTGTGTTTGCTCTGAAGGATACTGGTCAAGTCGCTCCTTTTCATCCATGTTCTCTAGGTTCTCAATGAGTTTCCTCATGCCTCTGACCCATGACTGTGCCTCTTCTGCTGACTCAGCAACTAGATCCAGGTTGCAGCGGCGCCCACGAAACACCACCGTAAAGCAGCGGTCCGGTGGGAACTCGTCTGCGATGCTCAGTAACACTTCGGACTGATGACCCTCTCTTATTGCCTCTACATCACTAATAGAGACTGGTAAAAACAGACACATAGACACACACATAGACACATTCAACAAAAAACTAATGGCTTCACATAGTCTAATATTACACTAAACCTATGGGCAATATGACAAATTTATCAGCTATTTAGTTATTCTGAGGTTTCAAAGTTGAAACAGACCAACCATAGTAGATTTAATAATGCTAAGAATGATCTTGGCTATAATCATGAAAAGTTCACAAAATCACATTGTATATTTATCCCCTATAACAATACAAATGCAAGGACATGTTTGAATATACAGTCTTCTCAAAAGCGATACTTTATAAAAGTTGTCTAAAAATGGCTAAAAAACATATTTAATGGTAGATTAAAGGAGTAGAATAATGGGTTATAAACCCATTAAAAAACAAAGAAAAACAACATAGAGTAATTTGTTTAAAAATTACTCAGGAAATATTATAGAAACTGAACTGGGAACACAAATAAAAGCCAAGAGTTTAAACAACTGATACAGGCAGAGTGAAAACTAATATGCTATTTAAAATACCTGGTTATTAGTGATGGCTAATTCATATATATATCAGCATAATTGTACTGCTCTGATTTTCCAGTGGAACATTCTAGATCTGATTTGATTATATAACCTTCCTGAGGTACCTGTTCAGAACCTCTTTTCCAGAAAGGTGTCTATTTAAAGCAGCTGTATTTTCAGCTTTAAAACCTGAGTTTATGGAGTAAATGGCTCATACTGAGGGTATTTTTCCACGGCCAACGGAGCTTACAGGTGGAGTGAGCGTTGCCAGTTTTTTTGCTCTGGTACCAGATGGTAGTGCCGTCATCCTGCAGGCGAAAATAGCGCTGCTTTTTCCAGGTTCTGGATTTTACTTTTCGCATCACAGAGCCCACCTGCATCGACTGCAGGTTAGCATCTGCCTGAATACCTGTGAGGAGGACAGACAGGGGGACAGTTGAGGAAGGGTCAGACAACAGGTAATACACCTGACCCACATTCTGATATCTTCAAGTGATCCCTGACCCTAACCCTGACTCCCACCCTGACCCTGGACAGAGTGAAATATCCACCTCCCTGTCTCTCATGTTCAGGAAATTAATCCTGTGTTTTGCTGCTTGAGCTTCTCTCTCCTTCCACTGTTTCTCTACTATGCTAATCACTTAAAATAGCTTATATTTTACATTTATAACTTATAATTAAGTAGTTTTATTACTGTGCCTTTAAGACTGATACATATAAACAAGTCCTATTCTGATTGGTTGCCTTTTTTAAATTTTTGCCTCAATCAAAAAGCAGTCCAGGCTTGAACATTGTTAACTTGTTGGAATTCACATAATTCAGAATAACAGTAGCTTACTTTATACATATACAGACAGCACTGACAGTGGAGACGACAGTTTATTTTGAAACTTTGACACTTAATATGCAATATTGATAGAAATATGAATAAGCATCTAATCTTTGTTTGAGTCAAAATGTAGTCAGCCAAACAAGATAAAAGCAAAGAAATCTTCTTTTCCAAAATTTAGCAAACTAACTGATCAAATTGGATGCTCTGGAGCATCTGCACATGAGTGCAAGTTCACAAGGCTCAATGGCAAGTTTTGGCAAGAGGTGTATAAAAGTTCTATTCAGTACATTTAGATTAATTGGGAGTAGTGTTTTTGATTCAGAGCCAATTATCCAAAATCAATACGTGAATTTATTAATGCTAAGGTCAGCTGCTAACAACTCCTCACAGAAATGTTCCTATCAATAGAACGTTTTTTAAGAATTGTCAGGGCTGTTACTGCTGCAATAGAGACATATAGTTGATCATTTTAAATATTGCTTCTAGTGCAATTAAAAAACGTTACTCGTTTGTTAATAACCACTGCCAAAATCGACCACTTTCTAAAATAGGTAAAATGTAATTTAAAATCAAAGGGCATATGAGCATCTAAACAGCTTTTATTCAGACATTGTGGAAGAAATAAACCAATAGCAGAGAATGACCATAAAGTCCTGTTCTCAGTAAAGTTAGACTTACCATAAACTGCATGTTTGAAGCATCATATTACTGAGAAATTATCAGACTGGGCTACGATTACATATATTTAAATACAGCTGTACAGAATGTTACCCAACATTACTACAGTGCTAACATTAATCAAAAGCCCTTTGAGCTAGACAGTGGTATCGCCAGCAGATAAATTTTAGAATACATAACTTCTGGAAAGAGGTGTGATAATTTTGCATATTCATACATATAATTTCCTCCAGCTTTCCTGTTTATCTGCAATTTGCCTCCCAAATGAAGCAGACAAAAAATTTCCTTGCTTTTCCAAAGCAACGGTATCCTGCTTTAGACAATGAAAAATGACTATGTACAATGAATAAATTGTAGAATATGGAATAAATGAACATACTGAGGGATGAATGAAAGCTGATGAAAATATTATACTTACGGAGGAAACTTGGGGTAATAATTTGCTCCTGTGTCATATTCCAGGAATCTGCCACAATGAAAAATACAAATTAAATAGGGAATGATATTTAAGAAAACCAGTGTATTCATATACACTGAAAATTCTGAGAATAAAGTTTGCCCATGTGGGATTAAATATCAAGGGGGAAAAATCTAAAGTAAATAAAATATAGAAGGAGTTAAAAAAAAAAGAAACCAAAATGAAAAAATGAAACTGTGGCATTCGCATTGACTATGTTTTTAGACTGTTTATAGAAACTGAGAGCTTTGAGAATAAAGAGGGTATGGGCAGAGATTATCAGTGTCTATACAAAGACATGCTAGGTTTCAGGACTCAGTCAGGCACACTGGTCTGTATTGTGCCCAGTTGAGCTGCTCTTTGTGCCTTTAAATAAAAAAATGCACCATCAGCTACAGACCTTAGAAAGCCTTCAACATCCAGCTGCATCAACCACGGTGGACAAGAACAACTACGGCTTTAGAAATACAAATATTTTCCGGTTTGGTGTAAATTTTCATTCTGTGGCCAGGACTTTATTTTTATAATTATAATATTATTCATATTTTTGTTAATATATTTTAATTAAAGAAAAGATAAACAGATCTCTAAGTGGAAAATGTTTAAAATGTTGCTGCTGAATAAAGTATTATTCACCAGATTTTGAACATATAGCCATGACATTAAATGTGACAGCATTATTTTATATAGCTAAAAATGCATGATGCGTTTAAAAGTAAGACTCCAGGGCATTTCGCACAATAACATATATTATTTTTTAGCATTTTTTCCCAAATATTTTACATTAACTGTAGCCTTACGTGGAATTGTTCACACCTAAGCTAACTAGTGCACCATGTAGGGAGTAGGGAGCGTCTTGAGATTCAGATCAAAGGGGTTGCTATGGAGATGAGTCTCCAGACAGCTCGGGCGCTTCTCTCGTTATCTTAAATTCGGATTTATGTTTACATTTAAAAACGTGGTTAGGTATCGCTCGGGGCACGAACGGGGAGGGTAGCAGCGGCAAAACTCTTTAATGGTTCGTGATTTAACTGTCTCCGCCGTTACTAAGGCAACGGTTTTCCTGTCATTCACTAACGGTCCAAAACACATTTTGCTGAGACACTGCACTTTATCTAAACATTAAATAAATGTAAATGTATAAATAACGACACAATACTTCCCTCTAATACGTGAACAGGCGTCCTGAATCTCTAAAAAATAATTTGTCATAATAATCAATGTAATATGAAACAGCTGTTGAACCCTCAGAAAAATATTTGCTTGTATAGATGACATTACATAGTAATGTAGTATGCCCCCCCCCTCAAAAAAAAAGATTTACAAATAAAACAGACTGAAGTGAGGTTTTAAATGTAAAGTGAATAAATTAGTTTATTGACTTTACTGACATCTGAAGAGAGACTAAATACAGCGATTCTGCAGTCTGGGTCAGTCATTTCATTGTGCTGAAAAGCAGCAGCATCGTATTTTGTCTCCATTTTCTTTTCTTCGTAAGTGCTTAGTAAGTGCTTGGTAACAGCTTCATGTACTTTCAGACCCACATTGTTGTTCTTCTCACAGTGGAAGGATGGACATAAGCAGTTGTGGATTTGTTGTTAATAAGTTGTTATTTATATTTACATATCATTGGGTTTAGGAGACAGTGATTCCCGTTTTTCAAGGAAATCAGCTCGTCCAAAGTTCAGTCTGAAGGGTTGAGTTCACTTTCTTCAAGGATTTCCAAATACAGAGATTCTGGAGGGTGGGTCACAATACACCACTAGTGTTAACGTAACACTGAGAGTGTTAAATTATTACACGAACAGTGTTAATTTAACACTAATAGTGTTGATTTAACACTGGTGAATTTACTGTGCAGGCATTTCATTTTACTGAAAAGCACCAGCATCGTATTTGGTCTTCACTCTCTTTTCTTGGTAAGTGCTTCTCAGCAGCTCCACGTCCTTTCAGACCCACACTGTTGTTCTTCTGACAGTGGAACGATGGAAGCGGTTGTGGATTTGTTCATATAAGGAACGAGAGTGGTACCCGATGTTCCCCTCGCTCTTAGACATGAAAGCTTCACGTGTTTATCTGATGGGGAAATTTCGGTGCGACTCACATGTTACAGTAACCATGCGTGTTAGGAATTCCTATCTCTTAGTCATTTTGTCCGTTTTTGAAAAGTATTTTCCTTTGACTTTCACTTACATAATTAAGTAGAATATCCATTCTAAAGTAATTAACTTGCTTTTAACGTCTGTATGTATGAAATGTGTCAATTTGCTATTTATTCCAAGCAATACAATGCAATATAAAGAAATAAGGTGTACCAAAGTAATATCAGCCTTCATGAACTCCACCTCGATCAGAAAGGGGGGAAGTAATCATGGGTAAAAGGGCACACAAGCTCTTGACCTAATGTGAGACTCACCGTCCAGATGGTCCTGAAGAACGGTCAGCAGTGTTCGACGTCCGCGCACTTTTCGGTGAGCGGCTTCACACACACACACACACACACACACACGCCTCTAACAAACCGGGTGCTAGTGTTCTTTACCCACCCATATTCTGTCGGGCCACGCGCCCCAATTGGACAGCAATTCATACTCTCCAACAATCCACACACCTGAGCGTTTTGAAGCGTTAATCCCCGCCCCTTCTGCGCTGGGATTGGCCAGTAACACTTGCTTTTAATTCGACAATATACCTGTATTAAACAACTGAATTGTTTTTTTTTCCCTTCTTACCTTAAACGAACTGTGTGATAAATCCTCAGTCAATAATTTGACTGGGAAAGGAAAAAATCACGTACATGGAATTTTAGACCCCAACTGCCTAAGTTTAAATAATCCATCCCTTGTGTTTCTTGACTATTTTTTTTTTTTAAATAAAATTAGTTTCATTTTTTAATACTCTGCAAATGTTACCACAAAATGACGGGGTATACAGGGTCACTTTGTAGTTCTACAATTACAGACTATAGTCCACCTGTTTCTCTGCATACTTTATCCTCATTTCATCCTGCTCTTCAATGTTTAGGACCCCCAAAGAACCCCAAGAGAAGCAAGTATGATTTGGGTGATGGATCATTCTCAGTGCTGCTGTGTCTGATCCACGCTGTTTCATCACAACACAATTAGCACTCCACCACCACACCAGTGTCACTGCAGCACTGGGAATGATCCACCACCCAAATCATACTTGCTCTGTGGTGGTCCTGACCATTGGAGAGCAGGGTGAAATAGGAATAGGAAAGTACACAAACAGGAGGAGCACATTATTTTTATATCTTAACCATTTTATTACTCTGACATTTTGAACACTGTGTATCTTATCAGACTGTTGTCAGTTTGATATAAAGATAAAAACAAACACACTTTCCTCTTCCTCCTCACAGATCTTACTCACACTTTTCACCTACTATTTATCATCCATCTCTCCATCCCTGCAGAAAAATGAGCAAGATATTACATAGGAGCTCAGGGCCCCAGAGAGATGTTTTTTACTGAATGGGGTCTTTCCTGAAACTCAAGGAAGATGTTGGACACCGATGGGAGATATAGGGCACAGTGTGAGGGACTCCTACACTTTCACATCGTTCTCCACTGGGTCACGATTCAGCAGCTCACCCACTTTAGATCCCAAACAAAGAGGGTCATACTTTTCCATCGCACCTTTCATGAGCTCGAGGTATCTCAGGTTTCACTGACAGACAAGTCACAGGGCTGTGTTGAAGGGTCCATAATCATAGAAAAAAGGACTGTGCTAATGTGTAAAAGGATGTGAAAGTTTATTTTTACTCTCTTAAACTTTCACATCGTTTTACACTGCTGGTTTTGAATCCATCAAGTTTGGGACATTAAAACAACGTATACATTAATACGATAAACATATGTAACAGAAAAAATATTCCTTGTATGTACATATAAAAGTATTTTCTAATTACTCTGTACTGTTTTTATCTGCCGATTTTTGCTAGTGCTAATGGAGAACAAATAAAATGTTAGATTTGGTTACTATCACCACCACTGAAAAAAAAGGAGGAATGGAGGAATTTTAACAAATCTTTGGAATTCCTCTTTAGATTGCTGTCCTTGCCTGGCCCTTTTTCACACCCACTCTCCTGGAGCATTTGAGGAGGCAGGAGGTGCAGTCTGTGCTGATGTAGGGTCTCTTCCCCTCTGTCTCCATCCGATCAGGTTTCTATTCATTAATAAAACACAGCAGAGCTCTGCTTCCGAGCTCCATTTACACACACACACACACACACAGGGCTGCAGCCATCATTACACTGGGGGTCCCTTTAGCGTTTTACACACACACACAAACCACTTTCCATTACGAGCAGCACCTTGGTGAAACTCTCACGCAGTTGGCCACTAAGTGTCCAATCATATTTGTTACACAACATGGTTCTCCAATCAGCTGTCAGTGTTTCACATTTTAATTACATCATCACACTTAATGCTTGTTTTTAATCAACAATACTACCATCAGCTTTCTGATACAATCATAGGTGGGTAATAACCATTCATTCATTCATTGTCTGTACACATTCATCACAGTCAGGGTCACGTGGGTCCGGAGCATACCCAGAATCACTGGGCCCAAGACAGGAATACACACTGGAGGAGGCACCAATCCATCACAGAGCACCACACACACACACACACCTATGGACACTCTTGAGTCACCAATCCACCTACCAACGTGTGTTTTTGAACCATGGGAGGAAACCCACACTGATAAGGGGAGAACTCCTCACAGTCACCTGGAGCGGGGCTCGAACCCACAATCCCAGGTTCACAGGGCTGTGTGACAGTGACACTACCTGTTGCACCCCTGTGCTGCACATGTGTACTACTAAACTAAAAATAAGTGGTATCATATTTGCAATAATAATAATTATTATTATTAAAAATATGCACAATTTATAGAGCAACTTTCCCATACCCAAGGAAATATACCCAAGTATAACAACAAAGTACACTTATTTAAAAAGTAGTGTGTGCTACTTGTAAAATCAGGACACATTTCTCTGATGTAGAGGAAAAGATATTACCCAATGTGGAGCAGCTCTTAAAAAGTGAGCGTGGTGCCACATTAACAGGAAATTTAGACTAACCTTGAGTGAGCACGTGAGTATTAGTAAAACTGAATGTGAGTGAGTTGAAGTCTATTTCAATGAGGTGCTCTGCATCTTACACAAATAACACAATATTTGAGAATTAAAATAGGAATAGCTCAACTCTATTATGGTACTGATATTATGCAACAACAATAATAATAATAATACCTGTATCGTAAGTCAGTAATAAAATATTAGATCCACAATAATATACATGAAAACAATTCTCATCCTACAATTAAATATTTTGTGAAACTATACGAAAAACAGCTGAAGGCTCGAGAAATAAAATGGCATGCATGATTTAATGTTTTGTAAAGCTCCTTTATGCACTGAAATACAGTCAACACAGTAAACACCACCATCAAAAATATTTTACAAAATCCAATTCCCCAATTCCATTCAACGCCCCCATGAGGTTGCAGAATGGATAGGGTGATTCAATTTTATTTTACAGTATTCAAACATCTCCATCAGCTTTGTGCGAGTAGTTTGACATTAAGGGAGAAAGAATGAAGAAAGAGGCAGGTGTTTGAAAAAAAATAAAAATAATAATGGAGTATGTTTTGCTGCTGGTAAAGTCCAGTAACATCCAGGGTAATTCTGGAAAAAACACCCATGAAAAACTTTTTAAACTTAAACTTGAGAGCAAAATATTAAGCACCTCTTGGCAAGAAAACATCGCATGTAAGTGCTCTTGTGTTCAAGAACAGTCCTTTAAGTGTTTAAGCATGAAACAACTAACATCAGCTACAGACGTGTGATCTTTACACCCTGTTTCTGTTTCACTGTTTGACCCAAGTCTCTGTGTGTGTTATTGCGAAGGCAGGGGGATTCCTCTGGGGTCCGTTACCTGTCCCTCCTGCAGATTTTTGACCAGTTGAGCGAGCCAGCGCTTGGTGGTGGTGTCATCCTTCAACACCTGAGCAAAGGTTGTGTCTTTTAACTGGTCAGGTAAACACTGACGGAGAGCCTCTCTCGCTCTACAGAAGGGGTGTTTAAAAAAAAAAAAAAAAAAAAGAGAGAGTGAGACTATGAGGCAGACAGAAAGGGCAAACAACATTTAACCTGGGCAAACATCACCTGAGTGATGTAAAATTTAATGTGGTGTATGTAAATTTATACACCCACTCTAACACGTACGCAATGGGTCTGTCCCAAAACCTAGTGAGCTGTCTACATAGAGGGCAATTTACGTCATAGTGTGCGCTCTCCCTATACATAGGCTGTCCCAATTCTAAGATACATCATTATGCTGCCTACTGAGATATCTTAAATCTGCTGAATTTTAAGGCTGCATTCAACCATTCATCAGCAGCAAAGGCAATTCCATGACGCAACTCAGGCACAATTCTCGTCCATTTCGCTTTTCTCCCAAAACTAATTCAAATTAAACAGACCACTAGGTTTTATATCCAATGGTTTACATATACTCCTATATACCAAATTAATGTAAATTGTACCTAATATAGCTAAGTAGCATAAGTTGTTGCCAATACAAAGCATAGGCTAGAGCAGGGGTCACTAATAGGGGGATTGCAGCCTGAGTCTGGAACCAAACATTGTCCTCTCTGAACCTGGGCCAACAACTACTTAATGTTGTAATTTTTCCCAGCCATTATGACACAGGTTTAGTGGTCCAGGAAACTGAACGACCAATCTCATCCCCACTTATACTAGCTGTATAAATTGAAAGTACAATTTATACATGTTCTTACTGAAAAAAGCTTGCTAATTAGCCAGGCCAGCAATTCAAGGGAAAGAGCACACAACATACGAGACGGATTAAAAGAATGTTTGAAATACCTGGAGTTGTCGGAGAGGCGTAAATAACAGCGTACAACGTGCTTCAACAGCCGTGCAGAAGGTTCTTTAGAAAGCTGCAGTACCATCTTCCCCTACAACAGACAACCATGTAAAAATGTATAGAAATCACTCATGATAAATGCTGTTGAATTTAATAAAGTTCATGGTCAGCACTGGAGCAAATCAAAGTATGAGGCAGGCAAATACAACGAGGTCTATGGATAGATCATCAATAACATGCACAGAGAAATTCTTCATACTTTCCCTTTTATCATTTCTATAGTGTCAACTTCACACACACACACACACACGGTTATTTAGTAAATTCAGCTACTATAAGCTGCATCCATTGTGAACAATCATTCAATTGAATGACAATGAAACTGAAACACTTGTCATTGTAGTGTGGGAGGTTTCATGGCTAAATTGGAGCAGCCTGGTGGCCAATCTTAATTAACTGCACATTGCACCAGTAAGACCATGTGCATCTAATGGTTCAAACATTGTATCCTGAAGGCGGTGCCATGTATCAGGACGACAATGCACCAATACACACAGTAAGACTGGTGAAAGATTGGTTTGATGAACATGAAAGTGAAGTTGAACATCTCCCATGGCCTGCACAGTCACCAGATCTAAATATTATTGAGCCACTTTAGGGTGTTTTGGAGGAGTGAGTCAGGAAACGTTTTCATCCACCAGCATCACGTAGAGACCTGGCCACTATCCTGCAAGAAGAATGGCTTAAAATCCCTCTGACCACTGTGCAGGACTTGTATATGTCATTCCCAAGACGAATTGATGCTGTATTGGTCTAAAACCAGGTGTTTCAGTTTCGTTGTCCAACCCCTGTATACACACACACACACTCTCTATAAAACCCTGTGCCCAGTTTCATAAAACACCTTGAGTGAAAATGTACCTTAGGTTTTCCCCTAAACTTCCCTTAAGCTCTTAAATGTTCCCTTAAAAACCACATTAACCACATTATCTGCCCAAACTAACCCCACTGTGATTCAATCAGCATGTTGCCCTTACCAGGATCATGGCTACATGAGAGAATCGTTCATAGGTTTGACAGATGTAGGCCAGGCCCGTGTCATCCAGTAAGATTTTCTGCAAAATAAACGTAGCAACCTACAACACAAAAGATACAGTAGTAAATACAAATAGCCTCGTCACAGCACAGCACGTGGGCTTATTTCACAGATCAGACTGTGAACATAAGTTTTCAGTTCAACAGATTTCGATATTTGAACTGTTACATTACTAGTCATTTCTGATTTCAGTGATTTATTCTTTATCTGGCAACATGTTTTTTGCTAACATCTAAAATCCTTTGTTTACCAAGAGATGATTTATGAAATTAAAACTAAAATATAAGCATTACAAATAAAAATTTGTCTGAATTAACATCGTGCAGCCTAGTATTTAGCCTGGATATACATTTACTGTGCTCTGGATTAAAATATGTGACCAAATTGCCACTTTAAAAGATCACTGTTAGTCTCAACAGTTCTAACAGGGGCAGCATGATGAATTTGTGACCTCACCGTCTTGGAGAGTTCACTGCCAGACTCCATGATGCGCAAACACAGCGGGATGATCTCTGTTGTCAACAAGAAGTTAATCACTTCTTGCTCATCTGTTTTGACCAATGCTCCTGGAAATACAAAACAAGACGATGTTTGGTTTACAGGGACATTGTTTTAAACATTTCTCTTTTAAACATGTGAATATGTGTAAAAATTTAAAACAAACCGGCTGAATATATTTCAGATACTTTAATATTATCAAGGATATATTTATATGTAACATTTTTCAGCATCGTTTTTAGCCAAATGTCCAATATGTAATTTTAAAATACCAAAAACCTTTCTCATAAGCTCATCTCTAAAACAGATCAAGAAACAGACTGGCACATACCAATGACTCCAAGGCTGGTGAGACGGAGGTACTCGAATGGTCTCGTTTTACTGACCGTGTGCAGAAATGGGTAAAGGAATAGTGGAATGTGGGCTGCCAGAAATGCAGAGCTGGAACAAACCAAAGCTCAATAAGCTGCTGAAAATATACTGGGAATGCATCATATCAATACTGGATAATGCGAAAATAGCAATCTTCTTGAACAGCAACAATAGATGAGCCTTCAAGACATACAGTGCAAATTGCAAACCCATTTCCAAGGAAGTGCACAAAACGTAAACAAAATTCTGTGGAAAACGTAAAAAAAATAAATAAAATAAAAATAAAAAATAAGTTGATGTTCAAAGCAGTGTATGTCAGTGTATATTTTGGTCATTCTATTTTCATCTTAAAATCAGATATTTAAGATATGAAAAACAGATGGTCATTTGATTTTCATTTCATACTCCAAATCCATATAATGTAAAAATGAACAATATTTCTTTTTTTGATCTTTGAAACCAAAACAACAAATTTGTGAAGAATAAGAGACGGAAAAATTGAAATATTTTTTTCAAACCAATATTTAACATCAAGGTAACTCAAGATGCATAAATACAAAGCACTTTTTTTTTTATGTTTCTCTTGTAAGTTTACTAGAGCTGTTAGATAGAATGGTAGTTTTAGATCCACACTCTGTCACACATGTCAAGAATGGAACCATCTGCTACAGCCATAATATCAGATCTGATATTACATTATATGGATTTGGGTATGAAATAAAAATCTAATAACCATCCGTTTTTAATGTTTTAATATCTGTTTTTAAAATGAGAATAAAATTACCAAAACGTACACGGACCATTAAAGCCACTGGGAACTTATTTAGATTTTTTTTTATAATGCTAAACTTGGGTGTTATGCGAAACATTCAGCAACGTTTAAATAAAAAACACAAAAAAGAAATATGATAAATCACTCCTCAAAAATCACCAGTACTGCTCTCCTCTTGATGTAGAAAGGGCAGTCCTAAAATTGGGTGACACTTTTGTCAGTATTACCCTGACCAATCACAAGGCTACTGTAGCCAAGTCTCTTCTCTGAGATGATAACAGCTACACTCAGTGGGGAGCACAGCAGAGCAGCAGCTGGGAAAGATATCCCATTCATACAATTATGTTAACAAAATCACACCAAAGACACACAAAAGAAAAAAGACATGAACGGCTGTATAATGTCATTTCTTCCCGCCTGTGCCATATTATTGTTTTGTTTATCTTGTGTAAAATGACAACCGAACTTCAGAGTAAAAACCCAGAAAAAAAACTTTTTTGTTTTGTCTCAAGGCTGTGTTGTAACGTAAACAGCATCCTGTTCTCCAGTGATAGACAGCTGTCAGTCACTAGCATATTGGACCATGCACATACTGTTCTCAGACAGCTCTAAGGAGCGTATTTTGGTCATTTTTGAGGAGAGATTTATTACATTTCTCCTTTACATTTTTATTTGAACTTTGCTGAACGTTTCACATGACACCCAAGTTTAGAATTATACAAAAAAAATCTAAATTTCCAATTGAGTTCCTAGGGGCTTTAAATCATATATTAAATGGAAAATAGTACAAAGAAAACATATTGAAACTGAATATATATAGATTGTGAAAAATATTTCAAAATTACAAACATACACAGACACAATATACAGTAGCTTTGTTTTAATGGCCGTAGATGCAATATGTTTTTGTTTGGAGGGTGTAGAGTATGTTCTGCAACAATTACCGTGTCTCGACATGTGAGGCCACACACTGCAGCAATGCCAAGGCATTACACACTCTGTTTGACTGGTGGGCCGTCAGCGTGGGGGGGTTAATTGAGGGATAAATATTCACTATTTCCTGTATAAAAAAAAAACAATAAAAAAATACAATCAAATTACTTAATATAAGTAGATATGAGTTTTTCCCTTTTTTGATGGCAGAGAGGGAAGCACTGCAGCTGGGAATGGGTAGAACAAAAAAACGATGTTATTCAAACTGAGCAGCGGCCTGGTGCTGGTCCTTTGGCCAGCAAGCACAGCCTCTCTCATCTTCAAAATGTCTGGTTTTTCCTCAGGTAATGCCTTATAATTGTCCTAATGAAACCAGACATTATTAAATTGGCAGATTTCTGTGTGTTGTGCAAATTTCATTTATTTCCCAAAGTACAAGCTACTGGTATGAGTCTGGCATTACCCCACCCCGAGTATAACAACGTCTTGACCTGACTGTGCTGCCCGAATATTGTTTAGTAAAATGTAGATTATATTTTTCAGTTGATCTTAGCTGAACAGCATATACCAAGTTATTTCTAAAGGTATTTCTTTGATTATTCCAACAGTTAACAGTTTATTTATTTATATTCTTTAAAATAACCAAGGCCTGTAAATTTGTAGTTTAAAAAATTTCTGTACAATCCTTATCTCAGAACTCAGTTTCAAATTTCTTTAGTTAAGTGATTACAGCATACGTTCAACATACATACAAGTTGGACATCTACATTTCAAATGTGCAAGTCTGAAAATCTGACTTGCTGAACCTTATACCTTGTATCAAAACTCAATTTCACAAACAAGTAGAAAGGGAGGAGAAAAAAAATAAAATAAAATAAAAAATAAAAAAAAAAAAGAGCGAGGATCCTACTTAAAGACTTTAAGCTTGAGTTACTGTTCAACCCATGTAAATAAATGTCATTTATATAGTATAGTCTTCTAAATGCTCCAACGTTTTTGTTTGTACCTGAAGGAGTGCAGCAATAGTTCCACACGAGTGCCAGAGCATTGGAGCCAGATCAGTCACAGATTCTCGTTTCTTACTGAGTTCCAGCAGTGCATTCTCCCTCGTCTCAGGGCTTGAGAGCTCATTGATCCACTGATAAATCTTCTCTCTGTCCACCTGTGCCAGCGCAGTACTTACAGCCTTAAACACACACAGTCAAATTTTACAATTATTGTATTTCAGAAATGTTTTTGCTATTGATGTAGCAGGATATTAGACAGGCATGGAACCAAACCTTATTCTTCTACATTAAAAATAGCAGTGATACATACCACACACCACCATGACTAATCAGCCTAAATTAAAAGTATTTTCACATCATTGCTCCCTGATCAAAAATTAATTTAGTCCTCCTTGTTATCACATTTTGATAGAATGCAAATGGCTTTTGTATGATCACAGGCACAACAATTTGATAAGACATTATTTTCGCTAATATAACTTCAGTAAATTGGGATGTCTTTATATATTAGGTTTTAAATGTAACTATATACAAATAATTAAATTAACAATCATAGTATTTGTTTATTGTATGAAAGTCGTAAATGTTTATGTTCAGAATAACACTGATATTACAATATGACAAAAATGACATAGGTCATGGTTTATGCACAAACCTTGTTTTAACTGCTACTCAAATCCCAGTAGCCCACTATTTGTTGTTTTCAGTACATGCCTATTATCAATTTAATTAATTACACATTTTGTTTTACGAAAGTGTTTCCTCAATTTATTAATTCATTCTCGCAATAAATTGGTTCCCTCCATTTAGTTAAACTGAATGAAGCACTATTCCAGAACTGCTTAGTGAAACTAAAGGAATGGTTTATTAAACTAATAGGAAGCATTGTTAAACTATGGGAGTTATTAGTTATTTGGGGAAAGTTTGAAGCCTATAAAGACTTATATCCCACACTCACAGTATAGCAGGGCTAACAGATAATTAGCATTGTTAGCATTAGCCAACAACAAGACAATCATATTCATTTTTTTCAGTTTATTTGAATCACCAATCTATCATTAAATAATAAATGCAAGCTCTGTAAAATCAAAAATACGTAATATTATATAAGCAACGATTTCAAATGTGCATTTAAAGCAAACAGTACACGTCAGATACCTTAGCGATAGCTAACTTGGCTATCGTGCCCCTTAAAATAGTGCAACTTGATTTTGGTAACTTCCACCTTCTTTTCAGTCCACCTTAAATAGTGCACCATATGTGTGCATTGTACGAGTCAGGTTGCCTTTTTCAAATAATCCTCCTCCAATTTACGTCCATTTAAGGTAGAATTAAAAAAATGTAAAAAAAAAAAAAACGGTGAACAAATAACCCAAAGGCTACATATAGTTTTCTCATTTAAGGTAGAACAGAATATTTGAACAAGAAGCCAAACACAGCCCCATAAAATAAGCCTATTCAAGACACTTTTTAAGGTGGACGGAAAAGCAGCCAACGTAAGCTACGTAGCTATTTGGCTAACAGGCCTCAGTCAGAGTTAGTGATAGTAAATGAAGGTTAAAATGTGAATACAATGCTCTCTAACTCACCGCTCCCGTGGCCAGCATTCTGTCAGAGGGCTGTATTTCACCTTTCTGGAGCCGTGGATTATCCTTCTCTGCCAAAATTACTGAAACTTCCTTCATTCACATAGAAAATGTTGTCTGTTGTGAATACAACGTTTCACAACTCAAACGCAAGTCATAGTAGTTCCAGCAGAGGGCGTACGATCAACTTCTTTTCTGTATTGACTACAACTCCGGTAAAAAAAAAAAAAATCACCCTGTCCACGTGGGGGTTTTTAATTGCTAAAATGCATATCATGAGTGAAATAACCATTGAGCCATTGTCCAGCAATACAAAACCTTAGTGTTCCAAGGACAGCCTCAAATGGGCGATGCAGCCAGGGTCATAAAGTCAAACTTTCTTATGTCATAAATTTAAGGAGCCAATCCTGTCAGCTTGCAGGGCAGGACCTTCAAACTGCAGATGAGTGGCTAAAAGGTAATTTGACATAGAGGCATAATCATAGAACCTCTTGCTGAATGAAGGTACTTTTATAACCTTTATGAACAGTTGGGTTTAATTTGTGATTTAGGTCAGCTTTGCATGCTTTTCTAAGCCAAGGTCACCAAACAGAAAATTGCTTTATGACAATATAATTAATAAATTAATTAAATACCAGATTTAAACAAAATGAAAAATCAAATATAAAATATCTTTAAATGACAAAGAAATAACCAATAAAACACCACAAAAAATAAAATAAAAATCAAAGCACGTAACCAGTGATCACAACTGACCTGTATATTTATTTGTGTTTTAAAGAGGGCATGGGTTCATAGTTAAATGTCAGGTGACAAGAATGCTCTCTCTCTCTCTCTAGCAAAGGTGACATAATTCTGTGATAATTGTGTTCATCAAAGTGTTGCAGAGACATTGCTTTAAACATTGAGTATAGTTTTGTACATAAAAAGCAAAATAGTCCAATATTGTACCCACTAGCAGTATGTTATGTTCACAACCTTTCCTAATCAATGTCATATTTAACACCAAATGTCAATAATATGTCACACTTTGTACATACTAAATGTAGTAATATGCATGGACAGTGACTGAGGGTGGTTTGGTGGGAAATACTTCACATGTCAGAAGTTATTGAACATGGTGATGATAGGAACCAGACATCTGAAACATTTAAACTTCTCAAAGCACAAATGGTCACATATATGTTGCCTATTGTTTTCACACATTGTTTTACAGTTCATAATCCAAAGTTTATCATTTTAGCTAACGTCACCCCTGCATAGCTACACTTCAGCAACAATTTGGGATAACTCAGAAATGACCTAGAAACACCTTAACAACCAGGTTACAGCAGAAATGGCTATTCCCAACCAAATTAAAAGTTACGATTTTAGAATAAAACTACACTTATGAAGATTTTTATTAAAAATCTGTTTTTACAATTGTTTTACAATCTATTTATGTTATTAATAAGGTTCTATACACATTAAATATAATTTATATACATTATATAATTATTTATGACATGTAGATAAAAAGTGTAACAGTAATATTATTTGCCAAATAGTGAACCCACATCCATCTACACTGTCCAACCTCAGATCTTGCCGGATACTGACCTTACTTTGTTTTCTCCATCAGTCAGCATTAAGCCTGTCAACCTCAGCACATATTGTTAATATGTTTAACCATTTAACAACTAAGTTTAATCAACCAATCACCAAAAGAATGCCTTTTTAGACACCGATGATTATGTTCTCTACCTTAACATGTGAAATGACAAAATTCACACTCTCAGATCTTAGTTTAATCTTTACCTTGATGCTTTCAGTAAGTTCTCTGACTTTTATTATTAGACAAAACAGAAGTCAGAAGAGTTGTGACAAAATGATTATTGATTTTAATGTGTTTACAATCCAATTAATAAGCATGTAATAAACATATATTAATCTCTTAATTGACCTTTATTAGTGTATTCTTATTTTAAAGTGGTAGCAAAGTGTTTTATGAGGCATTGTAATACATTTCACATTAAAAATAGCAAACATTTTTCAGAGGATGAAATAAATATAAAAAGATGAGAGCCAGCAACCATTTACAAAATATTAATTTTTAATAAACCCCTCCCTGTATCACTACCTTAATGTGGTGGAGGGGTTTGCGTGCCTGCGTGAGCCTAGGAGCTATGTTGTCTGGGGCAATAGCCCCTGGTAGAGTCTCCCAAGGCAAATTGGTCCTAGGTGATTGGCCAGACATAGAGTGATCCATAAAGACCCAGATGAAGAGAGTAAAAACAGAGACAAAGCTTCCCTTGCCCAGAGTAGGGTTACCGGGGCCCCACCCTGGAGCCAGCAACTGGTGGTCGGACTTTCACTCATGGGGTCTGGCCGGGCTCAGCCCGAAGGAGCAACATGGGTCCACTCTCCCATGGGCCCACCACATGTGGGAGAGGTAGTAATCCGGGTCTGGTGCTTTGTGGATCGGGTGTCAGCCGAGGGTAGGGACCTTGGCATTCTGATCCTCGCTTATTGAAACTTGGGGACCCTAGAGGGGGTGCTGGAGAGTACTCATTCTGGGGACTCAATTTTTCTGCTGGGGGACTTCAACGCTCACATGGGTAATGACAGTGAGACGTGGAGGGGCGTGATTGGGAGGAACGGCCCGCTGATCTGAACCCGAGTGTGTTCAGTTATTGGATTTCTGTGCCCGTCACAGTTTATCCATTACGAACACCATGTTTGAGCATAAGGGTGTCCACAAGTACACGTGACATCAGGATAGCCTAGGCCGCATTTCGATAATTGACTTTATAGTCATATCATCGGACCTGCGGCCATATGTTCTGGACACTCAGGTGAAGAGAGGTGCTGAGCTGTCAACTGATCACCACCTGGTGGTGTGTTGGATCAGATGGCGGGGGAGGATGCTGGACAGACCTGGCAGGCCTAAATGTGTGCTGAGGGTTTGCTGGGAACGTTTGGCAGAGGAACCTGTCAGAAAGATCTTAAACTCCCACATCTGGCAGAGCTTCGACTGCATACCGGGGGAGGCTGGTGACATTGAGTCCGAATGGGCTATGTTCTGGACCTCCATTGTTGAGGCGGCTGAACGGAGCTGTGATTGCAAGGTTGTCGGTGCCTGTCGGGGTGGCACTGGCCGGGTGGGCTGTCAAGCTGAAGAAAGAATCCTATCGAGCCTGGTTGGCTTGGGGGACTCCAGAGACTGCTGAAAGGTGCCAAAGAGCTAACCGGCTCGCGGCTTTAGCTGTCGCTAAGACAAAAACTCGGGTGTGGGACCATCAGGCGACTCAGGAGGGGAAAGCGGTTTTCCACCAACATTGTATATGGTGGGGGTGGGGAGTTGTTGACCTCGACTGGGGACGTCATTAGGCAGTGGAAGAAATACTTTGAGGATCTTCTCAATCTCACCAGCACGTCTTCCACAGAGGAAGTAGTGTTTGGGGATCCTGGGGAGGGCTCATCTACCACTGGGGCTGACTCCTTGGCGGTAGAGGTTCGCCCCGGGTTCCTCAAGGCTCTGGATGTTGTGGGTCTGTCCTGGCTAACACGTCTTTGCAACATCGCGTGGACATCTGGGGCAGTGACTTTGGACTGGCCGACTGGGGTGGTGGTCCCCCTTTTTAAGAAGGGAGATCGGAGGGTGTGTTCCAACTATAGGGGGATCACACTCCTCAGCCTCCCCGGTTAGGTCTATGCAGGGATACTGGGGAAGAGAGCCCGACTGAACCTCAGATCAAGGAGGAACAATGTGGATTCTGGTCGTGGAACACCGGACCAGCTCTTTACCCTCGCTAGGGTCCTGGAGGGTGCATGAGAGTTTTCTCAACCAGTCTACATGTGTTTTGTGGATCTGGAGAAGGCATTCAACCGTGTCTCTCGGGATATTCTGTGGGGGGTGCTCTGGGGGTATGGGGTACTGGGCTCTTTGCTACGAGCCATCCAGTCCCTGTAAAAACAGAGCAGGAGTCTGGTTCGTATGGCTGGCAGTAAGTCCGACTGGTTTCCTGTCAGGGTTGGACTCCGTCAGGGCTGCCCGTTGTCACCGGTTCTGTTCATAATTTTTATGGACAAAATTTCTTGGCATAGCCAAGTGGCAGAAGGTGTCTGGTTTGGTGGTCTCAGGATACCATGTCTGCTTTTTGCGGATGATGTGGTCTTGCTGGCTTCATCGAGCCGGGACCTCCAGGGTGACCTCTTGCTGGACCAGTTTGCAGCCGAGTGTGAAGCCGTAGGGATGAGGATCTGCACCTTCAAGTCCGAGTCCATGGTACTCAGTCGGAAAAGGGTGGAGTGCTCTCTCCATGTTGAAAGTGAGATCCTGCCTCAAGTGGATGAGTTTAAGTACCTCGGGGTCTTGTTCACGAGTGAGGGAAAGATGAAGCGGGAGATTGACAGGCGGATCGGTGCAGTGTCAGCAGTAATGCGGGCTCTGTATCGGTCCGTGGTGGTAAAGAGAGAGCTGAGCAGAAAAGCAAAGCTCTCGATTTACCATTCAATCTACGTCCTGTAGTGTAACATATACATATATTTTTATAATTTGTTTTATAGCCTTGACCTTATTCAAACTCCTCCAACCTCTGATATTTGACTTAATGAAATTAATTAAGATTTATAATTGGCTTAAGCAATTAAAACATTAATAATTAGTTTGAGAATGAATAATAATCATGCTAAATGAGGTCAGGATACGTCAGGATTTTCAGGAGAATAACGAACAAATCGCAAACACTGTGATTTCAAATAATGAGAGTTTATTAATAAAGAGAAGATATTTAATTAACATAGCGTAGCCTTATAATCTCACGGTATCACAGCGGGAAAAAACCCGATTTTGACCTTAAGGTGGGCTAGGCACTACTGTCTTGTGATTAAATTGTTGCTAACTAAGGTTAATAAATGATAAATTATAAAGAGGGTTTATTTAGACATCAGCTCCTGGAAAAGGTGTTAAATACGCTAGCTTACTCGTTCGCCGTTTCACCGAGCCGTCGCGTCCTGCTGTTTAATCTCCGTGTCCTGGGGTGCTCTCGTCGTTCCCACGTGGTGAGAAACAGGCCCGCTTATGGAGGATCTCTTTCCGGTTGAGTTGAAGACTTTCGATTCCAAGCTGAGCTGCGTCGATCGAGATTTCTCTTCTTTGGATTTTCACAGGCGTGGCTGGTTTCCACCGGAATGGAGCGGCTTTTTCAGAGTATTAGCTAGTCTCGTTGTTCAGTTTTCCAGGAGTACTGTCTTCAGGAATCAGTTATAACGTTAATATATCTGTTATCGACTAATCAAACGGTTGATACCTTACTTTGGCCACAAATAAGTTTCACCCGCTTTGATCACTTGTGAGATCACACTTCGATGGGTAATTAAACATAAACAAGATTAAAAGAAAAGAAGATATTCAAATTACTCGACGTATTAGTAAAACTTCATACTCTTAGCTAATTTCGAGACGTCTCTCGTAAGCTTTTTCTGAAGTCTGAGATTTTCCTTTGTTTCGTTGTCGGCGTGGAGAAGAAAGTGTTTCTTTGTTGTTCAAAGTTTCTTCTCGTCGGTTGAACTCTTCTTGGCTTTCTTTCGTGGTTCGTTACTTCTGTCGAGCTCTCGGGACTGAATTCTCGTAACTCTGTTGAACTTCGAACTGAACTGCGTTGGGCTGCTCTGTGTTTTCAAGGCTGGCACGGTCACGCCTTAACGGGAGGAGTCCTCTTTCTGATTGGACACAAATTCAGTCTCACGTGACTCTCGCGAGGGGGAGAGAGTCGAAGGGGGTTTGAATCATTGATTCACACATAAAGAATATGAATTTCGCGTATTGAAATTCTTATACCTGTTATCAACATATAACAATGGGTACACTGGATCATTAATATCAAACATTTACATAAGGTTTCATTTTTAGGTCCCATTTATGACGATACGCTAGAAAGGAATATTAATCCGTTTTCTCTTATTCAGAGGTAGGATTTCTTTTCATGATAGAAACAATCCACAATATACAACATTTCATTAGGAGGTAGGCATTCATCTGAGGGTACAGAAAGTGACATTAATACATCTGCTTATACACAAATAATCAGAGTTCGACTATTTTCCGCTATGGTTTCCGGCGACTCCGAGCGAGGCGTAGTTTCGCCAGTGTCCATTTGGGGTCGCTGTTGATCCATGTGTAGGTTGTCGCTTAGATGAGTCAATGGGGTTCAATTCGAGGTCACCCCCTCTGAACATATGTTGATTCCCGTGGAAGATAACGAGACATCGAGGTGCCACTTTGTCCCAAGCGGGATTATAATCCTTCCTTTTGTTTGAGGTTCCTGTCTCTTAAGAGCATTATAAAAATTGGTTATCTCGACAGTTCCTGTTAGTTAAAAGAGAGAAGGGGGTTGTTGGGGCCATGTGTTACTTTAAAGGGTTCTTTGATGTTTTAGATTGGGTGTGTGTGTGTGGGTGTTTGTGGGGGTGCAGGGTCCTGGTCAGAGTGAGAAAGGTTTAATTCAAAGCCTTTCATTTCATTATTTCTTCATTGTCCAGTGTTCATATTTGGCCCATACTCCACTACAGTCCCAACCCTCACCTATGGTCATGAGCTTTGGGTAGTGACTGAAAGAATGAGATTGTTTTCTCTGCAGGGTTTCTGGACTCTCCCTTAGGGACAGGGCTAGGAGTTTGGACATCCGGGAGACACTCGGAGTAGAGCCGCTGCTCCTCCACATCAAGAGGAGCCAGTTGAGGTGGTTCGGGCATCTGATCCGGATGCCTCCTGGACGCCTTCCTGGTGAGGTGTTCTGCGTATGTCCAATGGGAAGGAGGCCCCGGGGCAGACCAAGAACACGCTGGAGAGACTATATGTCTTGACTGGCCTGGAAACGCCTCAGTATACCCCCGGAGGAGCTGGAAGCAGTGACTGGGGAGAAGGAGGTCTGGGTTTCTTTACTTGGACTGCTTCCCCCGCGACCCGGACTCGGATAAGCGGTGGAAAATGGATGGATGGATGGATAATGGATAACATCTGTAGTTACCGGGTTTCACTGCATTTTCTTTTTCTTAGAATAACTCTGTAAAGATAGTAGATTTCCTGTTACTCACTAGGATCAATAAGAAAATCAGGGTACTTCCCATCTCTAAAAGTCAAGTAGGAAGAAGTGCTGGCCTGTTGACAATGTTTAGTGAAAATCAGTTGCATCACTCAAAAAAGAGTCCCCCCTCCAAGCTTTTTGCCCACCGCTGAATCACTAATTAACTAAGACCCTGCAGACATTGTGTTTGCTTTGGGTTATGATGAAATGCTTTGGAAAGATGAAAGAGTAATTTATTAAACTGAGGGATTGATCCACAGCTCTGTTACTTAGAGAGTGTAGATGCCTACTATGTTCCATTAAAGTTTTTTTTATTAAAGCAGTCAGTTGATCCCAACATTAATTCACACAATTTCCAAATGTCCCACAATGTCAAATAGAAATGACTCATGATATGTTATTTTTAGCTTTTGAACTGAATCTGCAAATGTAATGTAGCTAAGTAACAGAAGCTTATAATGCCATTACTTAACTTGAACCATTTACAGTTTTATTAAGGTTACGGATGTATGGGCTAATGTAGTATTCGGAGTCTTGCCAAAGCTGGGAATCAAACCATATTTTACTTTGTGATTTCGTACTGTGCAGTGCTTCCAGTTAGCATTATTCAAAGTACATAATTAAATAAAGTATGTAGCTATTTAACTACATTTTGCCACTTTTTGCACTGGAGCTACAAGATGGATTTAGCTGACAAGTAATTACTGCAAGGTTATTTAGTTATAACCTAAATGACACAGGATCCTGAGAATAGTCCTCCACCCACATAATATTAGGACAACAGCAGTCCTTAATGTAAGTAGACAACAAATAAAATGGCAAGTATATGGAAGTAGAAGAGGGATATTTCCAACAAAGTGGCCATTGAGAGGACTTAGAATTGGGGTCTATCCATACAATAGATTTAAAAAGGTGGGATTTCTAATAAAGTGGCTAGTGAGTAGAAACAGAAGGTATGTTCCTAATAAAATGGTGAGTGAACAGAAATAGAAGGCACTTTCTAATAAAGTGGTGAATGTGTGTAACTCTTGTTATACACATTTTAATTATTAGCATTCATTTCAGTGATTAAAAGGGACAGACTACAGTGTTATATAAAAAAGTGGACAATCATTGTCTGCTGACCCACATAATGCTCTGTGGGGCAGGTTAATCATTCCAGAGGAACTCTGACTTGGTGACGGCTGTGTAAACTTGTCCGAAGAGCTTTAAGGGCTCAGCGCTTGGATCTGTGTGAGTGTTTCATTCCAAGTGTGATCTCACAACCATGGCAAAGCTAATCGAGTGTGTACCCAACTTCTCCGAGGGACGAAATAAAGAGGTAAAAGGAGCCGTGAACCGAAAGAAAAATAAGGATTGATTTGTTATTGAGCATGCCATTAACCACAATGCTTCATAATTCATGCTTGCATACTGGTCTACATGCATATACATTGGGCTACAAATCTAGGCAAGGCTGACTTTTATTTATATTTATATCCAATTCTTTAACAAAATTAGACCGTGTTTTTAACCATAACTGCAAACATAGAAGCTATAGAAAGAGCAGCGTTATGTTATATTAACATGACAAGAACATCTACAAGAAACGGGCATTTCTGCATATTTTAGTACACTCTGCTCATTTGATGAGATTAACATATCAGGAAGAACAAAAGGTGCCACAACCTCACTTCATTTTTCATCGACCATGCAAATATATATGTGTGTGTGTGTGTGTGTGTGTGTGTGTTTTTCTACTATGTTAAATTTAGCATACATATTATTCCACATTAAATGTGCAGGTGTTTGTATGGTGTAAACAACTAAACAATCACTGGATTAGAAACACCTACCTTGTATCTACACTCATTGTCCATTTTATCAGCTCCACTGATCATAAAGAAGCACTTTGTAGTTTTGTAGTTCTACGTTTACATACTCTAGTCCTCCTGTTTCTGTGCATGCTTTTTTTAAATCCCCATTTCTCCTTCAATGATTTTCATTGGTCAGGACCACCATAGAGCAGGTATGATGGATCTGGTGGATCATTCTTAGTGCTACAGTGACACTGATGTGGTAGTGGTGTTAGTGCGTGTTGTGCCACCCTGAAGTATATTTGGAAAGTAAATATTTGCAAATTTCTGGCCTGAGAAGTTTTATTTATTTATTTAAATATTTAAAGTAATATTTCATTGGAAATTCTAATTTACAATTTTTTAAGACAAGGCATTTTTAGTTTCTGAAGTTTGTTTCTTGGATTTTGCACTGGAGTTAGGAGTCCAAAGTTACTAATAAGTAATAAAAGCTCAAATCTGACCAATTTACATGGTACTAATGGCATACCTGCATCATCACACACTCACCTCAAGTTGTTAAAGAAGCAATAATCATCTTTACCACCAAAAGTTGCAAATTATTTTATTGTTTATTCATTTTCTCTCTATTTATTTAGATATCTTAATCTAATGCCAATTTCTTTCCAAAATTAGTATTAGTTTTCAGTTCCATCTTCCCTGATTGCACAGTGAGGCAACCACATGCTTCTTTTCAAACTGCTGGTGGGAGAGGGGCGTTATTTTACACAGATAGTGAGTGCTCTCTAGGATTAGTAACAATAAGGATCATCAATATGAATAATTCATTTCCTGGTGGGAAGGCCAAGGATAAAAATACTGTGCCACTCAAGAGCACTATACAGTTGTGAATAAGTTTTATTGCCAGTTTCATTACTTTAAAATCACCCACAATTAGATTTTTTTTCTGCTACTTTGTTAAAATGAATACTATATATTTAAAAGTTTAATATATATGCAAATTAACTTACAATTTACATGAAGTATAGCAAAATACCCACGAAAGATATATTAAAGGAACTACCAGTCATTTTCTCCAACCTTTTGTCATCAAACAGCTGTTACACTGAGACGTAGTAGCATGGATGTATTTTTGTATACATGACTGTTGCTATACTGGGACACACTTTTTGGAGTATAAACTGCAGAAAACTGTAAAGAAAAATGTATTCTTTCTTTAAATTGATAGGGTACAATTATAGTGATGCATTATACCAAGAATATTCATTGCTAAAGTTTGTTTGAATGACTTGTGTGTGTAAATATGTTTCAAGATGTTCTGCTCCAATCCAGGTGATTGATGCCATAGCTGATGCCATCTCAGCCACAGAGGGCTGCAGTCTGCTTGATGTGGACCCTGGGTCATCCACTAACCGGACAGTGTACACATTCGTAGGATCCCCCCAGGCCGTAGTGGAGGGGGCGATAAATGCTGCCCAAACTGCCTTCTCCATAATCGACATGACCAAACACTCTGGTAACACAAATGAACTTGAATTGGAAAAAAAAACCTAGGCCACAAGTTTCATTGATATAAAACACAATAGCACCCAACTGTGCTGATATTCCTAACCTCATGGAACTAGCTTAATTCTCACTCATTCAAAAACCCTCACTCACTCAAGGTTAGGAATTTAATTGAATTAGTCTCATGTTTTTATGTGTAGGTGAGCATCCTCGGACAGGGGCTATGGATGTATGTCCCTTCATCCCTGTGCAAAACACAAGTATGGATGACTGTGTGAAATGTGCAAATGAGTTTGGACGGAGGCTAGCCGACCTGCTGCAGGTTCCAGGTAAGATACACAAGAATGGAAGACAGTAGAGCATAGAATTTGTGTCTCATGAGTGCACTGCTTAAAAGAAAGGTGCAGTTTTTCTAAAGCTATTATAACATTATGTCATTTCTAAGAATATTTCTATATACTTTATACAATTCTGAAATGTGAACTTATAGATAATTGAGTTGCTGTTTAAATACATAAATACATTACTGTAGATATGTAAACATTGACGTCCTAGTCAGTCTATAGTCTATAATCCATATATGGGAACTATGATTGCACTGTCCTCCTGTTTTGAATGTAACACGTTTTTGAGATCACAAATCACTCTCTCACTCTCTCTTAGTGTATCTTTATGGAGAGGCAGCGCGGACTGAGAGCAGAAGATCTCTACCATCTATACGAGTGGGAGAATATGAAGCTTTAGCAGAGAAGGTCTAACTCTAGTTTCACTTTAATAGAAACAATCCCATTTTACTTTCACACCCTGGCTACTTTGTTAGAAACCCAAACCTACTACTTTTTCACACTGGCCACTTTCTTAAAGGCCTTGACTTTCCACTCAGTTCTTTATTTTATTTTAAAAACCCCACCAAGCTTGTACTAACTCTAACTGGAAGATGTCTCTCCTACAGCTAAAGAAGCATGAGTGGGCTCCAGATTATGGTCCTGCCACCTTCGTTCCTTCATGGGGGGCCACAGTTACCGGAGCTCGCAAGTTCCTCATCGCATACAACGTGAACCTGCTGAGCACCAAAGAGCAGGCACACAGAATTGCTTTGGACATACGTGAGCAGGGAAGAGGAAAAGACCAGGTATACTCATGTGTCAGATTGAGGTTTAGGTTTTTGTCCTTTTGGACAAACGACACAGAAGAGGTGTGGAAACAGGATGAATCTTTTATTCAAATTGTTATTTCCCTGATAAAGAGGTTTTGATAGTACACTGTAGAATTCTTGAGCACACACAGAATGTCAATTTAAGATATGAAGCTGGATTTAACTTGCTTGTAACTCATTCATTCACACTCTTTCAGAAAAAGGTGCAATTCAGTGCTTAGCCTCAGTGTCATCATGTATCTTTTTATAATTGTAGTATGTGTGTGTGTTTTTTTTAGCCAGGTACTCTGAAGAAGGTGCAGGGGATGGGCTGGTACCTGGAGGAGTCTAACTTGGCTCAGGTGTCCACCAACATCTTAGACTTCGAACAGACACCTCTCAGTAGTGTGTATGAGGAGATCTGCAGGGATGCGAGAGTGAGTTTCTGCACCTAAGTTTACACTTATCTCTGCTCAGTGGTCAGTTTATTAGCACTATTTTTATTACACTATACTATACACACTGGCCACTTTATCATAAACACCCACCTTGTATTTCCACCACTTTAACCTACCTTTATTTTGGTTGTTAAAATGTGCAAGTATGTCAGTAATTTTCATTTGCATGTGGTCATTGATGTATTCAATTTTTTTGTTTGTTTTGTTTATTATAATGACTTTTTTTAATTAATCCTCTTTCCCCACTACATGCTGTGTCATGTTTGTATATTATGGCTATAATAAACAATATAAACAAAAATGTGCCAAGTGTTTGCACTTTCAATAAATGCAATGTATCCTAAAACCTTAATGTCCACAACTGGCCTTTAAACATTGCTGTACCTTTAGCTACATGTTAACACAAAATAGCTTATATTTAACTGTGCACATCTTTAATTAGTGTGTAATTAAATAAATTATTTAGTTAGTGTCTTTATAAAACATCTCCAAAGCAGTAACTTTATTGGAAAAGGAAAAAAAACTTTTTTCAACGGTCAGCAGAGGTCAGTGTAACTGCTTATCCAATTCAGGGTCGCGGTGTGTCCACAGCCTACCCGGAATCACTGGGCGCAAGGCAGGAACACACCCTGGAGGGGGCGCCAGTCCTTCACAGTGCGACACACACACACACACTCACACATTCACTCACACCTATGGACACTTTTGAATCACCAATCCACCTACCAATGTGTGTTTTTTTGGATTGTGGGAGGAAACCCATGTGGACACAGGGAGAACACACCAAGCTCCTCACAGACAATCAACCCGGAACGGGACTTCAACCCACAACCTCCAGGTCCCTGGAGCTTTGCGACTGTGACACTACCGTGACGCAAATAAAAAGATTTTATTCCACATAATTTTGGAGCATTACTATTTATCTATTCATTTTGAAAGTTTCATACAGTGTGAAGGAAAGTGCTGTGACAAATGACATAGTAAATTAAAAATCAACAAAAAGTGAAATACAGTGAATTCTTTGGATGGTGACGATTTGTTTATATTACAGTTTCAGTTCAGATTTATTGCGACTTCAGTGTGAATGCTAACAAGGTGTCTGATTGTCCAGGAGCTGAATTTGCCAGTGGTTGGCTCTCAGATTGTTGGACTCATCCCCTTAAAAGCAGTGCTGGACTGTGCTGATTTCTACATCCAGAGAGATAAACTCTTTGTGTTTGAAGAGGAACACAAAGTTCGGCTGGTGAGAAGAAGCTCATTCAGCAATATCCTTAAAGCAAAATGAAAACAAAACGTATATCATTGTCAACTAATTCAGTGTAGTTTTGTTTGGATTATAGTTTTGTAGAACACTTTTCACCTTAAGATCTAATCCCTTTTATTAGGTCATCAGCAAACTGGGTTTAGATTCTCTGGGTCCCTTCATTCCTAAAGAGAGAATCATAGAGTAAGTCTCTACTTTTTTATTGCCAAAAGTATGCAGACACCAGCTCATCTAACATTTCTTTATAAATCAAATTTCCACTACTGAACTGGGGCTTGCCCATGTCTGGCAGTGAGCATGGTGATCGTAGACTAGTGTAAGCCACTCCTTATTTTATTACATGCTTTAACGTAAAGATTAGGACAGTTTTTATTCCAAAGTGTACAGTGTACATAATCTCTCCAGTGAAGACATGAATGCTCTCTTCTCTACATGATTGGCTGCTGCTGTGCACAGATATATGGTGGAAGCCAATCAGGACGAGGGACGACTGGTGTCTCTGTCCCTGCAGCAGTTTGTGTGCAGTGTTGGTGCCAGGACAGCTGCTCCAGGGGGAGGATCTGTTTCTGCAGCCATTGCTGCCATGGTAACGAGAAATAATTATCACATCTCTCTCAATTGCTGCATTAAGGCCTGATTATCACATCTGTGACAATTATTGCCATGGTAACAAATTTAGGTGTATCTCTTGCAATCAATGTACATCACAATTAGTAGTAATTACCATGGTAACAATGAAAGGGATTAAAACTAGCTGTCATGTTCCCTATACTCTTTACCACGGTAACAACAGTACTGTGCTGTGGCAACAAAGCCTATCACATCCCTTCATGGTCATTGTAGCAACACTTAACTGAGTAATGAAGTATTACTAACAAGTACTAACAGCATTATACAATTTTATTTATACTGTGATATTATCTTGTTTTCCCTTTACAGATTAGTTTTTTTCTTTCCCTCTTTCAGGGAGCAGCTTTGGGTTGTATGGTGGGTCAGATGACATATGGAAAGCGCCAGTTTGAGGATGTGGATGGTGTAATGAGGAAACTCATCCCTCCATTTCATCAAGCCATGAAGGAGCTGCTGCTCACTGTAGATGCGGACAGCACAGCCTTTAACAGCTACATGGTAAACACATGTGCGCCAACATATTATAAAGTTGTAATATTTTTACTCCTTGTTTATTAACATGAATTCCATGATCTCTATTTAATTCCAGGCTGCTTTAAAAATGTCCAAAAGCTCACCAGAGGAAATTAAAAGGTATGCTCATGCACATCTTTACTTGTCATTAACTGTGTTTTAAAAAAAATATACATTTCAAATTATTAACACACAAATTCAATATAAATATCCTCAATAGGAGGGGAGAAATGGACTTAATTGTATACGGCTATCAATCAGACCTACTACATGCTATAGCACCATCTAGTGGATTCAACCTCCAATGCACAGCACACATTGAACGTGTCCGAAACTTGAAAGAAGAACTGGGGGCCCCTTCACACTGCACCTGGCATTAGTGTGGCCACACGTCCTGGTTTTACCGGGACTGTTCTTTTTTTTTTACTGTCTGTCCTGGAAAATTAATCATCCTTTTCAGGACTCCTATTGTCCTGGTTTTTCGGAAAAACGCCCTTCCATTCACATATACCCATTCCATTCCACGACATGCACTGTACCTCATTTACATTTGTACTATGTTCTTTGATAATGCCAGGTGTGAACTTGGCCTGGGACATGCTCAACTTATTACGTTATTAAAACAACACTAGGTTATTTCTGCAACCAAATTAGCACAAAGAAGCATAACACCACCCCAAGCTTACTTTGTTAAAATGTAATTGTAGTACAGCGGAGGACATAAGTAACACATCTGTGGGTGCTCAAACAAAGCAAGCATGATTTTATCTCTCTAGACATTGTTTTCAAGTATGAACACTGAGTACATTATGGATAATCTACTTTATGGCTGCAAATGCAAATAATGGAAGGTGGTCTGTATTAATTTTAATCTCTATTGTTCTTCAGGAGGGAGCAGGCTATGCAGGACGGCCTGAAGAAAGCTGTGAGTGTTCCACTTTCTCTTGCTGAGAAAGTGACCACACTGTGGCCAGCACTCAGAGAGCTCATCCAGCATGGCAATGTGGCCTGCAAATCAGACGCACAGGTGAGAGAGAAAGGCACACAGAGAGTATTGAAAGTAACTTATTATAATAAGAAAATTGTTGTTATTGACTGTAAGTTGAGCTGTTAGCGAGCAGTAAGCCGTGAAAACCAGTGCTGTAAAACAATTTTTGTCCTCTCTACAAAGCAATTGTGATATTAAATGGACAACACAAATGCAAATTTCTTCAAACATTCTGTACATTGACATTAAAAATATTTTTACCACAATAATATAACTGATTCACTTTAACACAAATAGGGAAATGTGATTCACCAAAATTGGTGAAAATAGTTGGTTTTCTTAAAGATCTACTAATTAACTAGACCTGACAATTGCACTCTTCTCCTGATGAACAGGTAGCTGCTAAAGCTCTGGAGACGGCTGTGTATGGAGCTTATTACAATATCATCATCAACCTAAAAAATATCACCGATGAGTCCTTCAGAAGGGCTGTAAGTAAACAAACTCATTCATCGTCATTCATCCAGGAACTTAAAAAAACAATACACAAACAAACCTCTAAATCATTTGATTCTTCACCTCCTGAAAAAAAATATTTTCTAAATTAATGTATTAATATATTTTTAATTAATTAATTAATTAATTGATTATTATTTATTTTTCGTTCTATTTGTGTTTATTAGACAGAGGAAAGGGCATCCGCACTACTGCAGGAAGCAAGAGAGAGCGCTGCTGCAGTGCTGGAGGCAGCCAATCAATGCCACTGAATTCCCACCTCTCTCCCTTCAAATCTACAACAAAGCATTTTGATCCAGAATCTTTTCATATTTCATTTTTCAGTATTATATCAAATCTTAAACAAAATGATAAACTGCTGTATTCCAGTGTGGTCAGAATATTCTGCATTGATTATGCATTATTTGTTCAAATATATCTTATAATAAATTTGTAAAAGACAAATATATGTCTTTTACAAGTACAAAAAAGACATAAATTGACCATTTAATTAAAAAGCATCTGCACACTGCAATTAATATAGACAATATAACCAACCCATGGAAATGTTGTATGCATGAATTCATTATTTTTTTTTATCTTCTGTAAACATTTTATTATAATTAGGACTATGGTGGAAGCCTATCTTTAATCCTTAGGCTCAATGTAGGGACACACATTGGACAGGGTCCACATCACTCACTCACCCTGTCACATTTGAAATGAGTAAATGTAAAGCACAAATGTTTTGATGTGAGGATATGGCGCCATTTTCTGTCCAACCTTATCACCATGTTCACGTTTCTTGTAAAGTCACTGATTGGTCAGCAGGTGGCAACATTTCATCACACGACCCTAGCAACCAACTGGAATAACACTAGTAACATGACACCTGCCTTGGATAACATAGCAAATGTCTTGCCACACCTCAGCCACCAACTGGGATCACATAAGTATGGCTCAAGAGGACATAAGTAATCATTGAACTAACATAAGCGCCATAGCAACCACCTTTGATGAAACATCAACAGCTAAGCAATACCTTAGTAGTGTCAAGTCAAAGAGTTTGTCATTTGCACAGTAAGGAGACAGGTTTCCGTTTACAATTAAATTCTTTCTTTGCTCCTCACTAAGAATGCCAAATAGAAAAAGAAAATTACAATGAAGCAAGAAATAATAACTAGTATAAAGTACAATAGTTCAATTATAGATATATACATAAGTGAACATGTGCTACAGTAAATTGACATTGGCATGTAAACAACTTGACAATCATTTTGTATGACGGTAATGTGACAGTGGCATTTAAACCTGTAGACAGTAAAACGCAGGGTTATTTCTGAGGTAGGTTCAGGAGTCTGAAGGCAGTAGGGTAGAAAGAGTTCTTTAACCTGGTGGTCTTGCATTCTTGCAGAAGTGTGAACATTATATGCTGGGGGTGCGTGGGGCCTTTAAAGGAGGCTCTCCTGTGGTAGATGCTCCGCAGAGAGAGCAGTGGAGTCCTGGTGATCTTCTCAGCAGTCTTCAACACTCTCTGCAGGCGCTTATGGTCCATCACAGTCGTGCTGCTGTACCACACAGTGATGCAGCTAGTCAGGAGGCTCTCGATGACACAGCTGTAAAAATCGCTGAGGATTTTGGGAGTCATCCCAAACTTTCTCAGCCTCTTCAGGAACTACAGCCGCTGTTGAGCTGTTATGACCAGCTTCGTGGTGTTCAGTGTCAATGTGAAATCCTCACTGATGTGGACGGGGCTACCTTTTTACAAGGAGTTTTGTGAATCACTCACTACCCACAGCCTTAGATGTCATCCTGGGCCAGTAAAACCTACTCCTCAAGAGATCATTTACTCGCTCCATCCCCATATGTCCCATCTGATCATGAAGTGAGTTTCCTAAATTCAGCCAGCAACACAAGCTGGAAAACCTCTCCATCAGGTTTCTTACTGGTCCTATAGAAGTTTCTCTCTCATCACTAGCCTTCATCTGTCTCACTTCATTAGCTGCATGTTTGGGTCTGACTTATCATCTGGCCACTCCCCTGTTATGACAGCTTCTCTCAATCCATCTATGACTGTGTTTTTTCTGGGCCTCTATCAACTCTGCTTTTGACATTTACTCCAGTGAATCATGCTTCAGGCACGTGGGGTAGGCATAAACATCTGGGATACAGAACAGTGTAGCTTTTAGTTGCTCTATATATCTCAGAGAAGAGTCACGTAGCTCATCACTACTAATGAGTTGGCACATTGCTCTTATGCCTGCTTTTGGGATATGCTCATTATCTGCACCCTCCTCCTGCCCTGCCAGGTCTTGCCAGGCCTATAGTGTATATCAAAATCATATCAGGCTAATGCTGCAAGCCTGCACTGACCCGTGGCATTAAGCTTGGCTGTGGTAAGGATATACATAAGTGGGTTATTATCAGTGTGCACAGTAAAAGTAGTCATGGAACTTGTCCACGACTAAAAATTCAAGCTGGTGTATGGTATAGTTCTGTTCAGATTTGCTTAACTTTCTGCTGTCAAATGCTACAGGAATTAACCCCTCTGGGTACTCTTGATATAGCACACTCCCTAGCAACTTCAAACTTGCATCTACATAAAGGTTTGCTGACATCAGCAAATGCCAGTACTTTGGCATTAGTCAGACACTAAATAATGTGATGGAATGCATTACTGCATGCCTGGTCCCACTTATAACCAAATGGCTCCTACTCCCTCAGGTACATCTTAGCTCTCTGACTGTCTGATGCTCCACCTTGCTGTTTCAGTGCATGTCCTTTGGTTAGGTAAGTCAAGGGACTCATAATGAACTAGTAGCTAGCTATAAAGTGCTGGTAGTACCCACAGAGTCCCAGGAAGGACTGCAATGACTTCAGTTCAGTAGGCTGAGGCCAGTTGGTAATGGCCTCCGCTTTGGCAGGGTAATTGGCGATGGCTTCCGCTGATATTATGTACCCCACATATTTCACCTTGGGTTGACAAAACTGGCATTTATAAAGGGAAAGTTTTAGGCCTTTCTTCATACTTCTCCAAAGACCTCACAAAGACTATTAGGTCATCGAAATACACCATCACCTGCAGAAGGTTAATGTCTCCCACAGCCTTTTCCTAAGCCTCTGATATGTCACTAGGGCACCAGCAATGCCCTGAGGCATCTGTTCAAACTGACAGAACTCCAGGGGGAAGATAAAGCAGTCTTTTCCTTATCCTCTTCCACCATTGCTATCTGGTAGTAACCACTGCATAAATCAAGGACTGAGAACCACCTGCTCCCAGACAGATGCTTTCTATACCAGGATTCAAATATTATGGTGACTTGAGAGCCACTATCTAGCAAAGTGTCACATGAGTGACCATTCGCTTTACCTGTACCACTGTAGGAGGCCCTATCAATACTTTGTGAATGTTTTTAGGTTCAACAGCTTCTACAGCACTCTTTTTCACAGAACATACGACATCAGGTTGGGTTGCATCACTTAAGGATGGTCCCTTCTTTGTATTTTCTTTTGGACCGAATACATTTTTGAATAACTTTGCTCTGGTTTTCAGGATTTTTTGCATTTTGTGAAATGTCCAATCTCACAACACCAATTCTGTTTGTTCAGAATGTTCCACTAGAACGGCAACAGCAGACATAGGGGCAGAATTAGCCTTTTTGGTGGTGATTTTCTGTTGCAACCTCTTTACATGTTTCTTTAAAACAATCACCTCTGGATCAGAGCAGCTTGGGGCTATCACCTGAGATACAAATCTTGGTTTTGAGTTTGCTATTGGAACTGGCTGGCTTATATCTGATAATTTGTTGAGGTGCAATTATTTGTCATTGTACAATGTACAATGAAATGTGTCTTCTGCATTTAACCCATCTGTGGCAGTGAACACACACACACACTAGTGCACTAGGGGCTGTGAACACACACCCAGAGCAGCTGGCAGCCATCCGCGGCACCCGGAGAGCATTTGGGGGTTCAGTGCCTTGCTCAAGGACATTTCAGTCATGGATGTTCCCGCCATGATTGAACTGGCAATGAACATGCTAAAACACTTAGCACCTGATAATGTTTCCTTCCATCCAAACATTTTCCTGTACAAGTTTTCCTTTGACAATCCACAGGCTTCTAGACTTGCTCAGTTTAACTTTCAGCCTAGCCAACCTTAGATTACCATTTAACTTCCCCAGCAACCGCCGTGTCCAAGGAGCAGTAGTCGTCAGGGTCGTCATGTCGCCCATGTAAGCCCTGATTGTGGGAAGCCGCCATCATAAATGCTAATGGTGAAATTGAACATTCAGCCATTTCTAACCACTGCCATGATGTAACAAATTCCCCCATACAAAAGCAAAACTGAATGTTCTTAAAATATGCTTTAACAAGCCTAGTAACCTTATCTGACATCTGGAAAAAATCAAGGGCAAAGGCTATCTTCCAAACATTCTGCAAAGTCAGAAAACACTGCCTTTTGTACTGACGTATCAATTTTTTTTTCTTTCAAATAAGCAGCAAGTCTCCTCGTTATCACACTAAAGAAAATCTTACCCTCCACATTAAAAAGACTTATAGGCCGAAACTGTTCTATAGCCACAGCATCTTTCTCCTTAAGGATAAGGATACTGCCTGCTCTTCTCCACTCTTTTGGAATGATCCCTTTCTTCCAAACTATAACCATCAACCTCCACAAAAACTTCAAGACCTCAGGTGCATACTTGTACACACGATACGGCACACCTACTGGTGAAATATCTTGTGGCAACTCTAGCTCCTTTGCTTTATCCTTATCAGTACACATCATTGAAATGCTCCTCCAATTCCCTCTTTCCAACTTTTAAACCCCCAGATTTCTCTCTAACATATAAGGTCTTTACAAAATTAAAAGGGTTCCTAAAGAACACTGCCCTAGCATGTTCCTTCTTTTTCCTCAAGTCCTCTTTCCTCTTCCCCTACTCGCCTCCACTGTTTCTAAGAGCCCTTAACTCCTGTATTAGTTTATCTATTTCTACTTACCATCTTGACTTCACTACATCTTGTGCACTTTACTTTTTTATGCAACCTACCAAACCTTGCCATTCCATATTCATAAATAACTTTACCTAAACTATTCAGTTTCTTTTATGCTGAATAATAATAATTAGGCCTAATATGATGCTTTAAACACAATTACACATTTATGAGAAAATTTACAATTTTGGGGGAAATATGCTTATTTAAAGAAACAACATGAAGAGAGCTCAATTTAATATGTGCTTTAATAGACTATAGGTGAGAACATCGTGATGCTTGGAGCAGGTGCTCACAGCGGCTCTCAGCACTTGTATCAGTAAGTAAAGGAGGTGCGATGCTGTTAAACTGTTTTAGGACTCTTAATGATGTGAAGATCTGCCACGTCGTTTTCCTTCAGTTAAGTGTTCTCTCTATTTATGCCTCTACATTTAGTCCTTCTGGGCTTAGGAGTATTTCACTGGTGTTGGTTTGTTTTTCTCGTTTCCACGTTGCCGTTTTTGCAATAAAATATGAATTATTCACGCCTGTCTCTAGCCTTTGCTTATTTTCAGTATACTGGGAGCGCTTGCTCTTCACCCAGTCCCTTGTTTTGTTCTTTTGCTGAGTTTGTCCTGTAAAATGTTGAACACTACCCACAATGCAATTCGCTGTTATGTAGTGGCCCATTCTCTATACTTATTCTAACAAATATTATTAGCAGGCCCTTTCAGCTGTAATAACTCTAATTTTTTTCGAAAAAAAAAGTAGTAAACACCCAATATTAAGTCAAAATAAAGGGGATGTTTACTAATTTTAATTGGCTTTTGGTAAAAAGATTTTTCTATCAAATATCCCAATCAAATAACTGCATATACCTCTTAATGGTATATGGCTTAAAATGTGCAAGAGCCAACATTTTTAAGGTTCCAAATATGTCAGTGGGAGTTTTTAAATGTTTTGGGAAAAAATCCATACATTCCACTTCTCTGCTGCTTGTGTTAATCTATGTTTCAGTTGCGGATATATGACCGTTTTGTTAGCCAATTGATGGACCAATAGGAAAGCTTTAACTGGACCAATCAGATCGCGAGGTTTGTTTAACCAATCAGAACACTGATTTGTTGCTGTCAACCATAGCGCTTAGGCACCCTTTTATATATATATTTTTTCTTTCCTTTGCCACATGAGGATTGGGTGCGGCAAGGCCATAAACTAAAATGGCCGCTTCGTTCTTTATTGAGCACCCTCCCACCAAAAAAAAAAAAAAAAAATACACACTCAATCCTCGCTGGTGGGGCAGGGGTTAAGGATAGGGAATGCAGACAGAGTCTCGTCCAACATAGTCAGAGGAAGTCTGAGTGCCTCCGGTAGCTGGACAACATGGACGACTTTGAGGAGAAATTCTCGGAGCATTTGCAGTAGAGGAGAGTACGCGACAGGCAAAACGAAACCGCAGAAAGCAGGCGACCGTGCAAAGATTGCGAAGGCGCTCTCAGTTCGCCCAGCCCTTAACAGTCCCTGAGACCTTAAGGCCTTAACAATCCATAAGACAACACAAATGAGAAACTTCGAGTTGTCAGTAGTTAAGATTCAGTTAAGTATGCTAAGCAAGTTAAGTGTTTACAGAGAAGGTTATCGACCAATAACAGTAGCTCTACAGTCAGACCGTGCAATCCGAAGATTTTAGGCTACTTCACCACGCCCCCTTCTCACTCAAGCGAACCAATCGGAGTGGAGGAGGGCGGGACTAGTTTGTGAATGAAACGCTTATCGAAATTCTACGTAAGCTCTAGAAAAACAAAATCCCGGACGTTTGTAAAATTCCGCCCGGGCATATTTTTAAGTCTAAAAAAGAGGACATGTCCGGGTAAAAGAGGACGTCTGGTCACCCTAAGTAGTTAAGATACGACATTCTAACTTAAAACTTCATAGAGAGTAAGTGCACTGTGTTCCACCTTAAATCCAGGCGCGAGGCTCATCACATCATTGTGCCTCGCCCTTTTCCCCGCAATTTTGTAAACCCCTTGTCCACCGTACTCTTCATCAACTTCCCCACCCACTCTGCTGCTTGGGTATTTAGAAGTGGGCCACCAAATCAAAACATGCATTCATAAGTAATTATTTTCAATTATTTACTTGAACATTTATGTACAATTAGAACCTCTACATATCACCATTTTTTCTGCAAGAAAAACAAAAAAATACATGAGATGAAAAAAAAAATTCCCCAAAGGCCATTATAGAGCCCCGGAAGCCCCGGGCAAGGCGACGCCCCTGTGACAGAGTATTTACACTTTTTGTGTTTAGGGAATAGGGTGCCATTTGGAACAGAGCATAATACATTCGGTACCAGGAAAGCAACAAAAGCAGAGGTGAATGTATTTTTTACTCCATGATGTTCAATCTGATGTCTGAGGAAATCTATTGTAATAAATTTGCTTTTGTCTGCAGTCTGTGTCAATGACAGGATTTCTTTTGGGGGGAGGTGCGTGTCAATGCGGGACCTACACGTTGCTTATTGGTTTGACGCAGTAAAATATAAATATGCGGTTTTGATTTACAAATATTAGTTTTAGAGGTATAATGATTGGATGATGCCTGTTGTGTTTGGACTCTCTGGGCCACCGAATAGCCAAGGTATAACCAGTTAATACCCAGTAAACAAGGAACGTCCCTGGACGTTCAAAATAGGTCTAAAAGTAGTCTGTCTGTCAGGGACATATTTTAAACGTCAATGGACGTCCAAAATCCATTTTAAAAAGTTGGTTAAGTGGTGACCAATCGATAACGTAATCTGGACGTCCAAAATGCGTAATATACAAGTAATTTATTTCGGGACCAATTAATAACGCCAAAAAACGTCCAAAATACGTCTAATAGTCGTCTTTTCAATGTCTGTGTTTGGACGTCTTTTCAACTTTCATTTTCAACCTTAAGAGAACGTTGATTAGACGGCAGTCATTACGTTATTTCAACGTTGAATCAACGTCTAAATGTTTACTGGGTATATTAAAACAGTGAATAATCAGCACGTAATTTGACCAGTGGTGTTAAAAGTCTTGCACATGTTACAGTTTGGCAACTTTCCCTCCTTTCATCCTTGTGCACTGAGCCAATCATGGCTCGCGGGGTGGGGGGGGCTTAGGGGGATGAACGCACGCACTATAAAACCCTGTGGATGGGAACTGAACGCCTTTCAGACATTCTGCACAGTCGTGGCCTAACGTGTCCTGGACGCGTATTTAAAGATGAAGGCTGTCATTCTTGCGCTCTCGGCTCTGGCGCTGCTGCGCGCGGGACAGGCTCAGAGCCCCGCGCCCACAGAGGAAGGCGAGCAATGCGCCACGTGCGAGTCCCGACAGCAGAGCAAGCGGATGCGCCTGCACTCCATCAAGGCGCAGATCCTGAGCTTACTGCGTCTGCAGCACGCGCCTAACATTAGCAGAGAGGCGGTGAAGCAGCTGCTGCCGCGCGCGCCACCTCTGCAGCAGCTGCTCAGTCAATACGAAAACGGCGAGAGCGCGGAGCACGACGAAGAGCAGGCGACCACCGAGACCATCATCGTCGTGGCCACGGAACGTAAGACCACGTGCTTTTACGCATAATTTCATTATTCTATTATTTTATACACAGGCAGGGCCTACAGCTCTGACGCACGTAATTAATGTATTCTAATTAGCATACTCTTATAATGAACAGCTGCATGTGAGCCTTTCATGCCCAGTGCGTGTGCTAGAGGGCTATTAAATCCCAAAAAGAACTGGACTGTGGAGCAGTGGAGAGAATGAGCTCCATATAAGGTTCCACAATATAGGATAAACTTTCCCAGAAGGGTAGAGACTGTTACTGTAGCAAAGAAAAACAAACTTCTGATTTATACCCGTCAGCTGTCCCCAAAGTTTAGGCCACTTAGTATATATAATGTTCATGCAAGCTTTTATTAAAACATGCTTCTGATGTCATGAAAAAATTATTATAGGCTTGTATATAGACAACATTATGGAATGGTTTTCACACGAATTGTACACACACATGCTTCTGAAGTTCGGATTTGATGGAATAGTTAGTGTTTTTATTGCTTTTAACATAGGTACATAATTTCACAGTGAAGAAAGATGTTGGTTATATTTGGTTTCAGCACAAGGCATGGTCCAGGGCAATGGAGCGCCACGCTGCTGCCTGTTCTCTCTAAGCCCCAAGATCCTGCCGGACAACGTTGTGAAGGCCCAGCTGTGGTTCCACCTGCGCTTGGGACGAGAGGCCACCACTGTGTCCATGCAGCTGTCTGGCCTCAGCAGCAGCTCCAATATCCACTCACTGAGCCTGGATGTGGACTCTCACACTAGCCCATGGCAAAGTGTTGACATGAAGCAGCCGCTCCAAGCTTGGCTGCAGCGGCCGAATAGCAGCTTCGGTGTCCAGATCAAGGCACTGGACACACATGGCAAGGACCTGGCCATCACCTCCGCTGAGTCTGGAGAGGAGGGGCTTGTAAGGCATTTCCTGCTTAGAGCATGTTTTATACATTTCAAATCAGAACAGCCATTAATGGAACAATCAGACATTTTTTACCAGCAATATTTATGAATTATTTTTTTTCTATGAAATTGAAGTCGTATTAGATGAAAACACAAATTCCTTTTTACATGTTCATGCTCCATTTGGAGGTGGCCATGTTTAAAATAATGATATGTAGTGTTTTTACCTTGGAATTACAGCTTCAGAATAATTGTTATGTACCACTATAGGGAGAATAGGGTCATTGCTTCTCTGGCCTCAGCACTGCAGACACTGCATTATGTAACCTTTGGAGGTGGGCAGGAATCCACCCCTCCATCCCTGTCTCTCTTGACTGCAGGACAGTGCTGAAAAAGCGAGTCTAGAGGAGCCAAGGAGCAAACATACCAAATCTTACATAGTGTTGCTTTATAGCAGGGTTAATATAAAATCTGATACGTCTACAGGCCTGTAGTTGTCAGCAAACTGGCTGCTACATAACATGAAGAAGATTTACTGGAGGAAATAACTATGTTCTTTGCTCTCACAGCAGCCGTTCTTGGAGGTGAAGATTGCAGAGAGTCTGAAGCGTTCAAGGAGAGACACGGGTCTGGACTGTGACGAGCGTTCAACTGAGTCTCGCTGCTGTCGTTATCCACTTACTGTGGACTTTGAGGACTTCGGCTGGGATTGGATCATTGCACCCAAACGCTACAAAGCCAACTACTGCTCGGGTGAGTGTGAGCAGGTTCACCTGCAGAAGTATCCACACACTCACCTGGTGAACAAGGCCAACCCTCGTGGCACCGCAGGACCCTGCTGCACCCCAACAAAGATGTCCCCCATCAACATGCTCTACTTCAACCACCGTGAGCAGATCATCTATGGGAAAATTCCTTCCATGGTCGTGGACCTCTGTGGCTGCTCCTGAGCCCAGTCATGCTACCAGGAGCATTTCATAGCCAGTGCTTTGCTGAACAATAGCTGAGCTTTTTAGGGCAAATCTCCGGGCCCAGGACTAAAGTAAAAGTTCAGATTCTCCCCAAAAATCATGTGCCTCAACCCAGACCAAGGCACTAAAAGTTAAAATATCACATCAAATCTTTGAGGACTTAAATAATTGTGGACCTCCCCTCAAAACAAATGTGCCACATTCATGACGTGAAGACAACACGTTAAATTTAGGCACATTATAAATATAGGAAAAAAATATTGTAATATGACACAATATTTTGTCATTGTGAATGACTACTAGGATGATGAAGTATAAACCAGTTTTGACAATTTACATAATAATTATTATTATTATTATTATTATTATTTTTACTGACTATGACTAGGTTAGGGCCCACTGCAAGCTGTGAGGTTGAGTTATTAAGTGTTGCTGCCTAGCTTTATTTAGCTACTTTGGTCTTAATATCTAGGCCAAATGGTGGTCTCTACGAATATTTAATGTCTATGGCCTAGGGACTGTGGACACCTACTTATTCCACATTTTTTTCTGAAATGAGTATTATTAAGCAGATTTGTCCACCTTTGCTTTAGACATTATACTAAACCATTGCTATGTGGAGTTGGTAGCATTTAGCAATGAGAACAATAGTGAGAACAGCACATCACAGACTTACTGAGTGGAGATCCATCTCTCCAAAGCATGCAGTTCCACTCCTCCACAGCTCAAAGCTCAGGGGTTTTAGACCCCTGTTGCCCACACTATCCATTGGATATTATGACCATAGGCTCATGTGCAGCTGCTCTAAAATTACAAGTTTTATGTAGGCTTTTCTAAAAATATTATACCCAGGGTGTATGATTGAATCAGTGTCAACAGTAGGTGTATCTAAATTTCACTCACTGTATAATGGAATCTGTAAACCCTCAGACATATAGTGCGTCATTGCTTTCTGATATGACATACATAGGCAAAAATGATGAAATAATTTTAGGATCGGTGAGAATGATAATGTAAATTCAATTTACAAAAATGTTTCTATCTCTGTAGCTGTATAAATAGTTAAGAAACAGAACTACAAATACTATGTTGTTAATATCAGCAGAACTGGTTGGAGAAGACCAGTCATGGTGAATATAAGCAAACGCTGTTTTGTAAAAGCTGCTGGATGCTTGTTGATGAGTTGTTTGACGACCTGAAAGCACCTCGTCCTCTGGTAACCGAACAGCCCCGCTAACCCTGCCTTGGGGCATGTGGAGTGGATTACGGCTCTTTAAAGAAATAAACAAACACCCAGCTTACTTTGCATGCTGGGAAATATCCCACTGGGTCGTGACAATAGCACTGGCCTTGGCCTGAGGACAACAAGGACGCCCGCAGATGGTCAAAGAAGAGATTTGCACAATTGGAACCCAAGAATGACTGTGTTTTCATGCACACAATCATTTGATAACTTCAGAAAATCTGATTTTTACAATAATCCATTCAGCAACTTTTCTGTCACTTTACCAATCAATGAGAAACTCAGTCTACATCAGGCAGGCAGTTATCAGATTTCATTTTTATTGTTGTTTAGCAACATGCCAATAAATTCAACAGCACATAATGAAAATATTAAAAATATCTTGGCACAGTTTTCTCATTAATGTAAGGTAACTTATATAAGGTAATTTGTTACAATTTAACAGTTATAGCATTTATATAGGCATTAAGAGTTTACAGATTCTTGTTAACCCCTCTTTAAATTGTTTTCGTCACTGCACATGTGCAGATGTAAATAATTTAAAGAAATAAGATTAAGGGAAAACATGTGATGACAAAATCCCATTACTGTGCTCTTTATATGATTTGTTGAAATCTTATAGGAGATTTTGTTCAATCTGTTGTATACATGACAATTATGATAATGAGTTAACTGCCAAAATCCATTAATTATCATGTGTAAATGTACATGTGAACATAGTGTTGACCAAGACATGTCTAGTGTCTGAGGTTTGTGTCTTTTCTGTTGGCACTGGAGCTACTAGGGCAATGTAGCTAACAAGAAAGTTTTATAACCCACCAAGCATCGATTCCAATGTCATCACACACTCACCTCAAATTGTGTGGTGTTGTCTCGTAAATGGTTTCTGAAACTGTATGACATACTGTTATATATAGACATGGATAAAAATAATGGGCTTGAATTAAAACATTTGTGCCTTGATGGATCTAACACATTTTAGCTAAAGAGGACAATATGTGAATGTTAAAAAGTATGATTTTTAAAAAGTCAGTAGATATGTTTTCTATCCTAAATTGATTGTATACACAGTGCTTGTTGTTCATTCTAGAATTCGTACTCTGCAAGTCTTCAAAGATCCTTTCACTTGAGCAGAATAAAATGACAATGTACATTGCTTCCCAGTTAGCTACAATAACTACTTCTTATTTAGACAATATTTTGGGACATTACACTCTTAAAATTAAGCTGCTACAAAGGATTCTTTGAGTGATGAAGAACCTCTGGTTGTCCCACAAAGAACAATTTGTGCTTAATTGTTTAAATGGATGAAGAACCTTCAGACTGAGTGATTTTAAACCTTAAACGTCTCTTAACAAACACAATTCTTTATGGAATCAAAGGTGGTTATTCTATGGAATCGCTCAAAGAAGCCTTTGTAACACCGTTATTTTCAAGATTGTACTGTATTTGATGGCATTCAGCCTCAAGAGCATTGGTGAGGTCAGATAAAATGTTGGATGGCTCTAACTTAACCCAAATTTATATGATTTAACTCTATTACTCCAAAGAATGCAGTGCCATTGCTCCATAGCCCAATGCTGGAGGCTTTATTTCTCATTGTCTGACTCTAGGCATTGAGCATGGTGACCCTAGGCTCATGTATAGTTGTCTAAGTGAGCTCGTTTATATTGCTGGTGTCTTTAATAGAAGCTGAGCATGCATAATTGAATGTTTATGTTTATAGTAGGCACAACTATAAGCCAAAAAAAAGCCAAATTAAAAGGGATATCCCCTAATGTTTGTACTGAAGTGTTATTTGGGCCCTTGGATTTGAAATTGACTGAATATAGCCAGTACAGCCAGGCTAAAGCACTGTTGTCTGAAACAAGTTAAATGAGATCTGTTGCTTTTTTAGCACTTTGTTTATTTGGAAGGATCTTGAGAAAAAGGAAGTCATATTTCCAGAGTGGTCTTTACACACACACACACACACACAACACTAGCCACAGATGTCTGGCAATCTTCTGATGTCAATCCAATAACAAATAAAAGCTGTTAGCGCTCAATAAACCATGAAACTGAGTTCACTGGAGACATTGTCTCTTCTTTCATGTTAATTTTATTCCTCAGATTGTCTTGGTTCCTATATTTATCAATTATATATTTTTATGAATCTGTCTTATGCTGTTTGGGAAATATTTATCATACCTTCTATCTCTTCCAATCTGTAAACATTTTACTCTTAATTCCTATTGCTTAAATGGCTCTCTGAAGATCAGTGTGAAATTAGAGGGTTCACTTCTTAATGTTTAACTGCTCCTTAACAAATACAAATTTACTAGTGTTACTAGATGATTTATGTGTTAGTGACCTGTGTTAGAGCTGGGCTAGTTTAGGACACAAATATCAAAACTGTCACATTTCTGCTGACACGCTGATGAGATTTAAGTCAGTCCTGGTGCATGGGAATGCATTCTGACCCTTGTATGTTAAACAAAAATATATATTTTAAACACATTCTTTATAGGTGAGGTTTGAAACAGACATTAGCATACACTTTTAGATCAAAAGTTAGTGGATCACCCAAAATTTCTTATGAATTAAATCAGCTTTAAATGGCTGGAACATTGCTACAAGAACTTGATGGCAAACTCAAGAGCACACGAGTGAATGTAGATATACAAATTGGTCACAATAACGGAATGTTATAAATGATCAGAATGGGTGCACCTTAACCTAGCTGAATTCACTAACTTCTACAAATGTTTAGACATAACATGTGCATTTAATTATTGCTATATATATTGATTGCAAAACAACAGAACAGCTGTTGCACACTGCAGCCTATAAAATATTTATCAATGAAACATTTAGTCTTGGGCAGCACGGTGGCGCAGTCACACAGCTCCAGGGACCTGGAGGTTGTGGGTTTGATTCCCGCTCCGGGTGACTGTCTGTGAGTAGTTGGTGTGTTCTCCCCATGTTCGCATGGGTTTCCTCCGGGTGCTCCGGTTTCCTGCCACAGTCCAAAAACACACATTGGTAGGTGGATTGGTGACTCAAAAGTGTCCGTAGGTGTGTGTGTCTGTGTTGCCCTGTGAAGGACTGGCGCACCCTCCAGGGTGTATTCCTGCCTTGCGCCCAATGATACCAGGTAGGCTCTGGACCCACCGCGACCCTGAACTGGATAAGCGGTTATAGATAATGAATGAATGAACATTTGGTATTCACAAAGCATATAATGCACACCTGCTGCACTGTGATCATGCACTTTATATAACATATTTATAAAAACCAGCAAAGCATGAGTTGCTGTCACACAGCCCCAGTGTCCTGGGGTTGTGGGTTCGAGGTCTGCTTCGGAGCCACGTTCCATGAGGAGTTTGATGTGTCCTTCCCGTGTCCACGTAGGTTTCCTCTGGGTGCTCCGGTTTATTCCCACGATCCAAAAACCCATGTTAATACATGGATTGTTGTCTTAAAGTGTCCATAGTTGTAAATGAATGTGTGTGTGTCGTACTGTAAAGGACTGGTGCCAACTCCATGATGTGTGTTCCCACCTTGCGCCCATTAATTCCGGGTAGGACCACCACAAATCACAGGACCACTATAAAGCATGTATTTATTTTGGTGGTGTCTCTGATCCACTCATACCCATCAATAAAATTGGATCAGACAAAGCAGTGGTGGTGTCTGTCCACTCTACCTGATGTACCCATCTTGTTGGGCCAATTTGTAGATATATTTCATCTGTTGTAATGTAATGCAATGTGCAATTATTTGTTATTGTACAACATACAAGGAAATGTGTCTTTCGCATTTAACCCATCTGTGGCAGTTAACACATACACACACTAGTGCACTAAGGGCTGTGAACACACATCCAGAGCGGTGGGCAGCCATCCCCAGCACCCGGGGAGCATTTGGGGGTTCAGTATCTTGCTCAAGGGCACTTCAGCCATGGATGTTCCCTGTCGGTCCTGGGGATCAAAACGGCAACCTTCTTGTACCAAGCCCAGTCCTCTAACCATTAGGCCAAGGCACATTTTGTTGGTCGTCCTCTAATCCTTCATCAGTGGTCTCAGGTCACTGGCTACAGGATGCTGTTGGCTGAATATTTTAGGTTGGTGGGCAATTCTCAATCCAAGAATGACACTGAGGGGTTTAAAAATTGCAGTAGCACAGCTTCAACACACATTAACACACCCCCACCAGTGTCAACATATCTGTTATGATCTGTTATGGTCCTGAGCATTGAAGAACAGGATGAAAGGAGAGGACAATTAAGTACACAAAACAACAGATGGGCTACAGTGAGTAATTGTATAACATTCATTCATTAATTGTCTGTAACCGCTTGTCCAGTTCAGGGTGGCATTGGGTCCAAAGCCTACCCGAAATCATTTGGTGCAAGGCCTTCACAGGGCGGCACACATACTCACACATTCACTCACACACTCACACACACCTATGGAGTGATTCGCCAATCCACATACCAACAAGTGTTTTTGGACTGTGGACACGGGGAGAACACACCTAACTCCTCACAGACAGTCACCCGGAACGGGACTTGAACCCACAACATCCAGGTCTCTGGACAATACCTGCTGTGCCACTATGCCGCACAATTGTATAACTGTTCTTCTTAATTATAAGGTGAGGTTATAAAAATTAATTAGTTCATTGCCTGGGGGAGGAAACACCCTGTTTAATTCGAAGCACAGTGAGAAGTTCTAAGTCTTCAAATTGATTATGTTCAGTTTTGTTATATAAACAAAAAATATTCCAGTACATTCATCGTCTTTAACCACTTATCCAGTTCAGGGTTGTGGTTGGTCTGGAGCCTACCTGGAATCACTGGTGGGAACAAGGTGGGAACACACCCTGTAGCAGGCACCATAGGCTTCATCGGGTGAAACACACTCACACCTATGGACACTTTAGAGTAACCAATCTACTTACCAACATGTGTTTTTTGATGACCCAGAAGAAACCCAAAAGCACACAGGGATGTAGTAGACTCAGGACGAATCTCAAATTAAATCTCTTTGAAGTAAATCAGATGCCCCAAGTTAAAATCTCTTGTTTACTCAAGGCCACAACACAGACCCCTTCTGTTATGCCATGCGTCTGGTTTCTCTAAGGAACAAGGAAGATTGGGGGACCTATCCAGGCACCCTCGACCTTGCAGTCGGCACCTTTGTAATCAAAATTCACGACAAGAGTATCAACACAGAGCGCCACTTCACACCTTAAGATAATCAGCAGGAGAGAGTGTTAAATTGAAAGATGTGTGGAATTTTCTCATTGATGTCCAGTGTAAATCTGAGAAAAAGATCCCATTCTGAAACCATGCAAATTTATTCTTAAATAACATTGTATTTATTACACACTAAACAGATCAATAATAATAAAATAAATCAAAATAATAAAATTAATCAAATAAATTATTATTAACTAAAGTCTATTGCTCACTCCGCTATAGGAAGAACACACCAAACTCCTCACAGACGCCCGGAGCAGGGCCTGAACCCACAACCCCAGGACCCTGGAGCTGTGTGATACAACATATACATGTTACGCCATGAAATCACTGACATTTCGGCATTTTTAAACGTTGTCTTGGGGTTTCTCCCCTGTCAAATAAATATGAGCCCGGTCTTGTCACACATTTAATAATCTACATAGTGTATGTAGATTATATATATACATACATATACATATATACAAATGCATACATTCATTATATTTATATTTTGATTATAATTATTTATAATTACAAGCTATTAAGAACTAAATGCCACTTGGAATCTATATTTGACACAAATTATGTGAATAAAGAACAAAACAAAGGCATTTGTTTTCTTCAGCACACTTAAACGACATTGGATATAAACTCACTTTATGCCCTAAAACATGAGAATTATGCGTTTTACAAAATTTATATTTTTACAGTGTATCTCGTGTATATTTAATAATATCGACAACAATTGCGTTGTTCATTAAACTTTGTTATAAAAAATATAAGTACTTAAACTGATTGAATTCAACGTCTGGAAATTCACAGCAGCCTAGGTTTCAGTTTCCCGTAAACCACGTGACAAAAATTAGGAGGCGGGCTCTTTGTACCATTTATTTGCGCCGATTGGCTAAACCAAGAAATGTATAGTTTCTGATTGGCTGAAATGTGTACGTGTCTCACACGCCTCCCTGCCTCTGCTATGGGACTGCGTTGGAGGAGATAGAAAAGCATAGTTTGTGTGTTTTTGTACGGAATTAAATGCGACAAAGGTATTATAAGAGGCTGTATTAAACCTCAGCAGCTGCTGTTATATCAACAGAAGGGAACTAAATTCGTTTTTACTCTCGTACGTGCCAGGTAAGCTAAGATGTAACTATTTAAGATAAAGTTAAATTCTTTGTCGCTAGCTTCTTATAATTATTCATTCCAACGTAAATGGTGCAGTAGTGAACGTTAAATTATGACATGTAACTTAAAAGGCTGACAGTTGCTACTTTTTCGACAGCTTGTTTTCACTTGAATTGTCTTTTCCACCTTAAGTAGCGCCGTTGTTACATGTAGATAGCTACTGTATAATTTAAGGTGGAATGGCTAATTCCGATGACATTCTAATGAGTAACTAGCGTTAACTTCAAACTTGTCTTTTATATCAGCCACAATATAAACCTGATGATGATGTATATCGGACACGCAGTAAAAATCGGACACAACCCCCGTCTCTACGTCCATACAACTGCCATTTTATATAACTACTGTCTAAATGTCGCGTTAACTAGCTAACGTTTACAATTACACCATGTTTAACTCTCCACTTAACAGAGTCTATCTTGGATACCTTGTAGATACCTATGTGCAGAAATGAATGCAGCTTACTTTTGTTAATGGTAAAGGTAACAGGTGAATGCATATGTGTATTTTTTATTTGGTCCCTCAAAGCAAATAAATATGTATTTAATTACTTGAAAAGTATTTGTGGTGTCTCAAGTTGTTGTGACAGCCATTACTGCTTCATTCACTAAATATACAACACTGAAGAAGTTTTTTGTTGTGATACTCATACCCTGATAGCAGACACATTTGGGTCAAATCTGTCACTTATGGTTCAGTTATACTACTGGCAAGTGTTGCCAGTGGCTTATAGAAGATGCAGTGTGGGCCGGATGTGGGCTAACTGTTAACCTCTGTCACATGTAAAGTGGACCTGTGGCTGAGTTAAGGTAGCCAGGCTCACTGTGAGTCAATGCTGTCATTCCAGGGCTATAAAAGACGTGCAAATGTGCCACATTTGGGTTAAATATTTTTTGCTGTCTCTGTAGTAGTGGTTGTTGGGTAAATAGTTGCTACCAGACACAACAGACTAGTGGTCTTTTCCCAGCTCAGACAGTGAAATTGCTGTCTACCAGTTGCAGTCATCGAAAAGAATCCTAACGATATTCAGTGCCATAAATGTGAATGTAAATGTCTTACAATTAGTCATGCATCTTTAGTTAAAGTTTCAGCATAAAGAATGTCTGTTGGCTTATACACATGCTGATCCACCTAGTTATTAAAATATTTTCCTCCCCAGTGACTCCCAGAGTAACAAGTGGAGATGAGTCAGTGGCTGGAGCTGCAACAGCTAGATTCAAAATTTTTGGAGCAGGTGGATCAACTCTACGATGACACGTTCCCCATGGCCATCCGTCAATACCTGAGTACCTGGATCGAAAGTCATGACTGGTGAGAACTAGAACAGGCATCAGCATTAATTAAAACACTTATTTACATTTATTTTACAAAAAATTACTTCTTTAAGCCCCCTTTTTTATTCCAGGTAATGTGATGCATGAGAATTGATCACATTCATTTTCAATCTTTTAGACCCTGAGTTTTAAATAGCTGAGTTGTTTGTTTAATGATGGATGTTAAATGGAAGCATATAAGGGTGCAGCTTGGCTTAATACACGGCCAATGACTTGACAATTAAAACAAATATCTGGAGTTTGTTCTTATGTTTGTAGAATTGAATTTTTTTTCAACACTCCAAATGAATATCTTCATGTATTAATGTTAATCTTACTATTATTGAACGAATCTTAAAACTATAATGGTAGCTTCCCCATCACATAGGTTATAACACTTAGCTCTAGTTTTAACTCATCTGAAGTTGCATCTTTCATTTGTGCTGCATATTTATTTTATATATGGGCTTGTGAAGGTAGAATAGAGCAAAACTGAAATGCTAATACCTATTGTTCCCATCATTTCCTCCCTTCCTCCAGGGACCATGTTGCAAATGTTGAGAATGAGTCTCTAGCAACTGTGAGGTTCCATGATCTTCTGACCCAGCTGGACCATCAGCACAGCCGCTTTGCAATGGAGAAGGACTTCCTGAATCAGCACAACATCCGCAAGATCAAACGCAACCTGCAGGTCAGAGACAGTGCTTGTGGTTTCTTAGATCCTTTTTCTCAACATGTTGCTCTATGCACTCACATACATGATGTTTTGTATTTCTTTTAAAAGTATAAATGCAGCTCTCTTTATTATTGTAAGAGAGAACAATGGGAGAATCACAAATATCAGCAACTAAACACTAATAATGTCTAAAATCCCAGTGTCTGTTACTTAGTATCAAGGTACAGATTCTTTGATTTGTTACAAATTGACGCACAGTCCACTTTTTTTCAACATGCCTTTTTCAGATGTATGCACTACTTCGTTTCAAAGGTCTGAAATCTTTGAAAATGCTTAGTAGCACTACATGTTGCTCCCAAAACCATTCATGTACTTTGTTCTCTTTGAACACGAGTTAACATCTAACCTCTTCGACGTCAGAGACGTGATGTGGATTCCAGATAACATGATTACATACTTATTTATCTTGCAGACTCTGTTCCAAGACAACCCTGTTTCTATGGCAATGATCATCAGCAAGAACCTAAGTGAGGAGAGGAAGATCCTGGCAGCTGCACAAGTTTCAGAGGTAGGCTGCAAATGTCTGACCATAAAGATATCTGAATAAAATGGTGCAGTACTTCAGATGAATTGCAGCCAATTAGGGACAGTGAAATTCATGAGATTGTGTTTTTCAGAGTTACAAAATAGTAATGACATCAGATACCCTTCTGTTGTGAAATGCATCTGCTTGTTGTGGTAAATTCAGGTTAGAAACTGATTGATGATTTAGAAGGGTGCTGATAAATTGTAACTACAGTCCTATATGTTGGGGGTTTCTGATGCATAAACATATATGCAAACTTGATGTTTCTGTGGCAGAGCACAACACAGAGTACTCAGAGTGACATGATGATGGAGAAACAGAGAGAGCTGGATAGCAAGGTGAAGGACATTAAGACTAAAGTACAGGTGAGGACTGGTCATTTACTAAAATAAAACTATTCTGTTATTAGTCACTAAAATATATATAATCTATATGCCGTTGTTTATTTTTAGTTAAGTCATGCAGTCATTTTTGAATAAATATTTTAATATTTTGTAAACATTTTACATCAATCTGCACAGGAAACTGAACAGAACATAAAAAATCTGGAGGATTTGCAAGATGAGCATGATTTTAAGAGCAAAACACTGCAGAGCCAAGGTTAGTGTGTATTTTTACAGTTTTTCTTACTGTTTCTCTCAGTTTTCAACTTTAATATACAGCTTTTTGAGATTCTTTTTCTAGATCTCTTTTATGAGATTCTTTGGATTATGAGAACATGTTTGCTTTTAACAGAGGAACTCAATGGCACAATATCGAGAGAGGAACTGAATCGTGAGAAGCTTTACCTGAAAGCAATGTTCATGAAGCTCAATGACATGAGAGGGGTAAGAGGCTGATGTATGGTGCAAATATATTATAAGTCAACAAGTCAACTCTGTAGAATATTTCTGGAAATAATTGACATTGTATTAACTGTGACAGAGTAGAAAAGATCCTTCATGTGGTTTTAATTTGAAGTTCAACCTATGGTACAGGTTACTTTTTAAAGTAAAAAATTTTAAAGTATCCTTGTTCTTATCCTTATCTTGTTCACAAAACAGATAAAAGTGGCCAGATTCTATGTGTTTCTTCATAAGTGAGACAGATGTATTTATTTTGTTGCTGTATGATTAGCAGAAATATGTGGTATTGAATATATATATATATCTCCGATCTGTTTGACTCTGAATTCATGTGATCTCACTCCATGGCCGTTAAGAATGATTTATAGACTCGGGTCCAAAGCATTTTCATTTTCACCGATTTAAAACATTTTCTTTTTGTAGAGCATATTCGCCAACGAAAAACATGTGAAATTTCTTAATCCAAGTTCCTGTCACTCGTTTGTGAGAAAATAAATCTCATGAAAATTTGTATTAAGTGTTTTATGAAACAAACACAAGAAGAGCTATTTCTTAGCAGTTCATTATCAATTTCATATTGTTCATGTCTATAGGAAGGCTGCTTAAATGTGGGTCAAGGATACTTTTTTTTTTTTTTTTTTTTAAATCTCTTGTTCTCTTTTTTGGAGACCTTGCGTTTGAGACAGACCTGGCAAATTTGCACGTAGAGTGTAACAGATATTCATATGCTTGGCCAATGAATAATTGCTGACTTTTGTAATCTGAGCCTGAAGCATTGTCATTTGTACATGTGGGGCAGTTTAGGAGCATGATCTGTTCAGACTGATGTCAGATATAGGTCACATTATATAGATAATGGGAATGCCAGGGAAAAAAGAACAGATTGGATCATGAAATCTGATTTGGGCCACTCCTGCCTGCTGTGTAGCATTTGAAACAAATTATGATGCTGTATAAATGCAATTAGATTTACTCACTTGCCTTAAAATGGATTTAACTGTTGAGGCACATGAAGATGTGTGGGGGGAAGAGTACCTAAGTATGTAGCTGAGAACAGAAGTAGTGGTCATCTTGAACAAACTTCAAATACCAAACACAGTATGTGCTTGACCATATTTTGGAATATCAGGAAGCTTAATTTTTTAATGGACACGCTGAATTTGGGTGTATATCTAGGGAGTGGTGAGTCAGATGTCAGAGGTGCTGAACCTGGTGGAGCAGTTGGAGTACGAGCTGATCACTGTGGAACTAAGTGAATGGAAACGACGTCAGCAAATGTCATGCATTGGAGGCCTCACCAATGTTTGTCTTGATCAGCTGCAGAACTGGTAAGACATTTCCTGGCACAATGAGTCTCACGTGATAAGCTTCCAAAACACCTGAGCTAGATATGATCATTTTCTGGACAGGCCAATGCTATACACACCAAGCAGTTAAAACATTAAATTTATGTTGTCATTTCTACACTCGTTTCATTTTATCAGCTACACTCACCATGTAAATATAATTTATAATTCTACAATTAAATACGGTAGTCTATCTGTTGATCTTCATAATTTGTTAGCCCTTGGTCATGCTGTTTTTAATGGTCAAGACACAGATCCATAACAGAGCAAGTATGGTTTGAGTGGTGGCTCATTCTCAGCACTGGGGTGATGTGTTAGTGCTACATGAGTTTTAAAAACTCTGTCGACTCTATTAAACACATGAAGCTTGTTGGTCCACCTTCTATACAAAGTCAGAGACAGTAGCTTATGAGGTGCTACACATTTTTCGTTTATCATTCTCTAGTCCTTTATCTGTAGTCACTTGGCACTGCCCACACAATGCTGTTGCTGTATGGACCTTCAGTCCAACACTGATGCTGGGGTCTTAGAAAACTTCAGCAGCACTGCTGTATCTGATCCATTTATATCAGGGTAATACCAAAAAAAAAAAATTACAAAGTTTAAAAACACCAAATTTACTTGCACTGTCTTTCTGAATAGATGTTCAATTGCGCTCAGAACACGAATATAAGGTAGGAACACCTTGGTGTTCTGAGCACATCTGAGCTAGGTACACTAGTGTAATCAACGCGTTTGAGCCAGGTGTGTAGGTGTTCTAAACATATGTAAGCTAGTGTACGTAATAATGAAAAAGGTACACTATTGTTTTGATTGCATCTTATTCAGATATGAACAAAGTAGATTAATGTTTCTAATAAATCTGAGCCAGGTAAGCCACCAAAAGATACTTGAATAATTATGCAGGTGTTCCCAACACACCTGAGCTATGTAAGCTTGAGCTAGGTGTGCTAGTGCTGTACATATTTGTCACAGATTTTTACTGTTATTATTCCCAATACATCTGGGTCAGGTATAAGTCAGGTGCACCAATATTCCCAATTAACTTATATTCCTAACACAACTGAGTCAGGTATGTTAATGTCCCAACACACATGAATCAAATATTTCACCCTTGCAACAGGTTAACTGGATTAGCCCAAGAGTGGGAACTGACCAGTGATCACATTCATTCATTGACTGTAACCGCTTATCCAATTTGGGGTAGCGGTGGGTCCGGAGCCTCCCCGGAGGGTGTGTTGTTCCTTAGCAGGGCGACACACACTCTGATGAGGAATCTATTTTAATCATTTTAGTATGAACGTTTATTGTAGTATTTTTAAAATATTTATACATTAAAACTTTTAAATTACGAAACATCCCTATTACTTACAATATTCGCTTAATCATTACATTACATAATAATGACATTAATTAATACATTTTAGTTACTGAGTAGTTTATGTCAAGTTCTAAGCTTAATGTGTGTGTCATAGTTGTTCGTTTTAAGGGGTCAAAAGGGTATGCCATCAGTTTGGAATAAATATTTTTAGCCTTTTTTACAGAGTCTGTAGCACATTGCCACAGTTTTTCTACGCATTGTGTAAGTGTACAGGAAGTTGCTCAACTATGTGATGCAATATGGAGCTAGGTCTCTCATGCCAGTTTGAGGCTTAAGGGACTGCAAATTCAAGCTGGGTTATAATCACTCATTTATTGTTACTCTAAAACGAATTAATGTTTCCTGTAAAATTACTTACTATGCAGGTTCAAAACAGTCCATGGTTATTGCTGTCAGACAGTACAAACTACACACACTGCAGATTCATCCTGGATTAAAATCAGAGTTTCATAGTGGCATATGTCTTAAGGCCATTTTGTTATGTGTAGTTAGATGAAAATGTAATTAACATTACCTTAAATGTAAGATAAATAATGAATGAACTTAAAACTCATCCACTCACAAACATTCATTCATTCATTATCTGTAACCGCTTATCCAATTTAGGGTAGCGGGGGGTCCAGAGCCTACCTGGAATCATCGGGCGCAAGGCGGGAATACACCCTGGAGGGGACACCAGTCCTTCACAGGGCAACACAGACACACACACATTCACTCACACCCTACGGACACTTTCGAGTCGCCAATCCACCTGCAACGTGTGTTTTTGGACTGTGGGAGGAAACCGGAGAACCCAGAGGAAACCCACGCGGACACGGGGAGAACACACCAACTCCTCACAGACAGTCACCCGGAGCGGGAATCGAACCCACAACCTCCAGGCCCCTGGAGCTGTGTGACTGCGACACTACCTGTTGCGCCACCGTGCCGCCCCACTCACAAACAAGTGAGTTAATTAAAATTTCTATATTTCTGTTTCTGACAGGTTCACGGCAGTAGGTGAGTGCCTGCTACAGGTTCGTCAGCAGCTGAAGAAGCTTCTGGAGCTGGAGCAGAAATATTCATACCAGCATGATCCTATTGCACTAAGCAGGGGCACACTGGAGGAGAGGGCACTAACACTCCTAAAGACATTAATCACCAAGTAAATCTTTAAACCAACAACACTGTTTATTTACGCATATATTTATTTATTTATTTTACATTATTGGAGGCCCTGCAATGTTATATAACTGTCATATGTCCATAGCTCCATAGCAGTGTGTGTTAGTGTAAAATATTGAGAAATGCAATAGAATAGTCTTTGGTTCAGTGGTATCATATTTTACCACAATTTCATACCCCTTCCACCAATAATTACATTGTGTTAAAGTTTTGTGGTTACTAGAATTTGCGTACATTTTTAAATTAACTTACATTGGAGGCAATTGACACCTGAACTTTTTTTTTTTTAAGCTCCATGGTGGTGGAAAGACAACCATGCATGCCCACACAGCTGCAGAGGCCCCTAGTACTGAAGACTGGTGTTCTATTTACCCTCAAAGTCAGGTAACACCCCACCAGACTCCATGCACATACCAATCAAACACACACTCTCAACACACACACACACACACACACACTACAAAACACACACTACAAAACACACACTCAACCTCCTTAACCATGCTCTCCAAAGTACAAGTAACAAGTAATAAAGCCTTCTTACAAAACACACAGTCAGCCTGCCATCACACACTCAATAAACACACTTGCTTCTACATATACACACACTCACCAAATATATTCAACCTCCAACACTCATAGTACACATACTATCCATACACAATCTAACTGGTCCACATTGCTAAAATATGAAAGATTTTCAGAGTACTAGATAAATCTTCCAGCTCACATTTAGATTCGCACACAAAATACCCCAGAAATGCATTAATACCTTTTAGGATGTAACCTTTGTCTATGACTTTCTTCTCCAGATTGCTGGTGAGACTTCAAGAATTCAATCACATGGTCAGAGTCAAGGTGAACTTTGATAAGTAAGTGACTCCTTCAGCTAGCAACCAGTTATAAATGTAAAACACTGCTCTGTGTTAGGATGGTTTGAGCAAAATAGTAGTAGCCAGAATACCTTTGATACTGGTCTCTCCCTCTGACAATTACGTACAGAGGCTCATTTTTAATGTAGTCAACTCCTCATATAAAATGCTCTTATATAATATTAAATCATTGTTGTAATGCATGTTTACATGAACGTCTGATGTCATTTTTGCTTTGTTTTTATAGAGATGTAACGGAGGAGCGGAAAGGGTAAGATTCTGAGTATAATGTTTACACCACAGTCCTGTTTGTGGTTGTAAGTACATTGTTAGCCAATTTAATCATTCAGGACGGGGTGGCATCTGGGATGTTTATAGAGAATATTGAACTCCACATATTGGCTTCCACAATGCCCTCTCACAATTAGAAATTGCATTTACTTGTTGGCCAGCCAGGTAAAAGATAACATACCATATTGTGTGTTAATTCTTATCTGTCTCACTACACATCAAAACACTTAAAAATAGGGATGCATAAATAAAATTTTTTTCCCCAACCAAGTATGTGCATTTTTGTACTTGCCGATTTAGAATTAAACAATCAGGAGCATTGTGTACTAGTGTAGTTATTAATTAAACCTTTTTTTTTTTTTAATTAAAAACTTTATTGTTAATTTCTGGAACTGTCCATTTTTATTTAGCATTTTCCCACATTATACCAATAATTTGAATTTCCCACTGGGATCAATAACGTACCGATCTATAAATTAGTAACATGAGCAACAAGTTCTGGATATGCATTTGCTCTGTAAGAGAGTTTGGTAAGACAGTTTCTGTTATATGATAACAGCTGGGAATTTTCCTGGAACATTTCCTGGGAGGAAAATACAGAGAAAAACAAAAAAACAAAACAAAAAAAAAAATATATGCATGATAGCATAAGTATACGTGCCAGTGTTCGAGATGTGCTGCCATAGAGTACTATTATACGTAGTTTAAATAAAACATTAGGTGGGATAAATGTAGCAGAAAATGCTGCCTACAGAAGTATAAGCAGGAGATATGCACAGTCCAAATCCCCTTTATTAAAGAAATTATGAGATTATTACGATGATAAAGTTTTATAGTATATATATATATATATATTTTTTTTTTTTTTACATTTAATTCGTCATTTACAGTTTTGATACACTCAAGCAAATTATAACAGTAAACTAATATTGTGTAATACACTGGAGGGAAAAAAAACAGATTTAACACGAAAAAGAAATGAAAACATGAAAAATATTGGGTCTGAGCATGTGCAGAGCTGCAAAGTAGCACATTTTGACAAGGTAGCACAACCCGTCAAAACACCGGACAGCGTGGCTGTGTTTACTAGGAATAGAAAGGAAGGTTTATTGAACTTGTGAAATAATTCACATTAGCTCATTAGCACAGCAACGCGCACTAGGCACAAGGTATCGGAGTCCTGTTTGTGATTACGATTACGAGCAAATGAACATGGTATCGGGCAAATACCTGATACCAGTATCGGTACTCATGCATCTCTACTTTAAAGGATGAAAATAGATGTACACTGTTGTCCAATGAATAAAATTGACAGAAATCATATAATGACGTCTATTAAAAATCACCCAATAACTCCATATTGCTCAAAGAGAGATTTTCATGTTCATAACTTTTCCACAAGCTTCTCAAATGTAAAGCTAAAAAATAAACAAAAACCAGTATGTCTTGGCTAATTGACAACATGAAGTAGTTTAGGGCACTCTGTGCCTGTCTTTAGTTACTGGAGATGTTATTCTGAAATGGATTAAATGGAAAAGATGATGATGGTGGTGATGATGATAATAAACCATCACTTTAAAACAGCCTGTTTTTTGATGCATGCTTTTGTATTTAGTTACCGTAAGTTCAATATCCTGGGGACCGCTATGAAAGTGATGAACATGGAGGAATCTATCGGGATGGCTGCAGAATTCAGACATTTGGTAAAAGAGGAGAAAAAACTCATAACATGCCTTGTTATCCTTCTGATTAGTTTCTTATCACTAAGTATAAGCTCTGATGTTCTTTTCCCACAAAAACAGCAACTGAAAGAAAGAAAGATGGCTGGAAGCAGAACAAGCGAGGTAGGGCATAACATTTTTTTTATTTTACATTATATTATGAACAATTCATTTATTGGTAATCTTATGCTTGTAAAATCTGTTTTGATGTAACGTTAGATATAGACATTATAAATAAATATTGGTCGCAGACACTACCTGCTTGATTAATATTGATCATTTTAAGTGTGTTTTTGTGTGTGTGTGCGCACTAGGGTCCACTGATTGTCACTGAGGAGCTCCACTCTTTCACTTTTGAGGCAGAGCTCTGCTGGTCCGGACTCGTAATCAACTTTGAGGTGAGATCAAAAATTTGACTAATAAGTATACTACTGGATGCTGAGTTCATAGATGTGTAGTGATTTTAGCATTACAGGGGACATAACATGGCCCTTTTCCACAAGTTAACAGTTTAATCACGCTTATTTAGAAAGGCTGGTTTGAGTGCCTGTTCCTTTTAAATGAGAATGAATCACATATCAGTTCAACACAACCACACCCATAGTAAAAATCAAGTGAGCAAAAAGTGCTTGTTTTTAGTCATTTTCCCTTGGTTCTTTTTCTTCTTAGTTCTCATTTTCGCCTTTACTCAGAACTGTTATACTTCTGCACTCAGTTTAACCTCATCTTTGTGCACTCACGTAAATGCAGGTCCAACAGTGTCATTGGAGACAGGTGTTTTTTTTTAAAGCTTTGTTATGTTACAGTAAGCATAACATAATAACAACCCAACCCACCACATCCTACCCATTGCATAATGTATATATACACATCTGGAGGGAAGAGAGAGGGGGGAAAAAAGTATTATACTATAAAAAGTTGAATAGGTAAGTACTAAACATTGGGTACAGGTTTAAAGTCTCTGCCCTTGATGTACAAAGCAGCGCAAAATCATAATGGCTGGTTTTATGTAAATTGGAGGTGTAATACAAATGCATATGTTTTCTGATATTGTCAGCCTATTAAAAATGGACTGGGATGTTTTATTTCACAGTTTGTGTGTTAATAGGCAGTCGATTATATCCAAAATTAGTCTGCATCCACTGAAAAAAATCACTATTTTCCATAATATGAATATTTCATGAGGCAGTCTGCAGTGCACATCTTACTAGAGCATGTTTACTATTCACAAGGGGTTAAGATTTTTCTACTACCACAGTAATGATGACTAGTAATCTTTCTCTCTCTCTGTCTCTGTCTCTCTCTGTAGACCCATTCTCTGCCCATTGTAGTGATCTCAAATGTAAGTCAGTTGCCCTGTGGCTGGGCTTCCATCCTGTGGTACAACATGCTGACCCCGGAACCCAAGGTATACCAAAGCATTTCTTCCCCATAATTTCTTAATTTAGGCGACACTAGGTCCAGTTTTAGTTTCACACACTATATTGGCCTAGTCTCAAAGTCCAGGTTGCAGTCAAGCAGTTTCATCTCTGAAGGCTGTTCCAGTGTGAAGGGTCCTCCAAATACTACCAAGAAATGCAGGCTTTGTTCTGAGAGATTTGGATGATGTGCCCATGCATTCAATGATGTACCTGTTACTTTGTTCAGTTATCCACAGTTCCTGCATGCATGATCAATCATGACATTATGAAAACCTCCTTGTTTTGACACTCACTGTCCATTCTCTCAGCTCCTCTGACCATACAGGAGCACTTTGTAGTTCTACATTAGCAGACTGTTGTCCATTTGTCGCTCTAACTCCAGCGGGGCTACTGTGTCTGATCTATTCATACCAGTCCAACACACACTACCACACTACCACCACATCAGTGTCAATGCAGAGCTGAGAATCATCCACCATTCCAAATCATACCAACTCTGTGGTGGTCCTGTGAAGGTCCAGACCGTTGAAGAACACGGTGAAAGTGGGTAATCAAAGCATGCGGGAACAGATGGGCTACAGTCTGTAATTGTAGAACGACAAAGTGCTCAGGTCTGGTCAGTACAAAACAAGGTGATCATAATTTTATGGCTGATTGGTGAATGTCACCATGTAAAAAAATAAAAATTTGGTGGAATCTGAAGTCTCCAGATCAGAGTTTGTCTTTTTAAAAGTAAGCTGTTGATGCAGTTGAATTTGTTCAGTGATCCTATGAAACAGCTTCTCTTTTGGAAACCACCTTGTTCTTTTCAGTGGAATGTTTCAGGTCCTCAGGAGTCTTTCTGAAGCTCCAGTCTCAGCTTTGAAATGCAGCTACTTTTTTACAAATTGTTTTGTTGTTATTTGTTGTTTGAGTTGCTCCTCTTTTTTTTTTTCCAATCATTTCCTTAAGATGGTTGACTTTACGTAATAATGCAAGAATCACATAATACAAACCATTCGACCAGTTAACCCTCTGTGTCTCTTGCTCTCTCTCTCTCCCTCTCTAGAATCTCTCGTTCTTTGTCAACCCTCCTTCGGTCACTTGGGGTCAGCTGTCTGAGGTTTTGAGCTGGCAGTTTTCCTCCATCACGAAGAGAGGCCTCAATGTGGAACAGCTAAGCATGCTGGGACATAAACTTCTGGGTGAATGTTTTTAATTGTAGCCTTTAATATATGGCTGTGTTTTACTAACTATAATCTACACTAGATTGAGGTTTTTTTTCAGTAAGCTTCACTTACATATGCTATATGTATACATATAATATACTATTTTTTTTAATATGGAATTTGTTAAATAGGAACTATTTTACAAATTTCTTTTTATAAGCAGGACCTTACACTTTGTATATGGGTATATATTTCCCAGCTTGAATGTGTTCTAAAAATATTTTTAATATAATATAAAAATATATGTAGCATTTGTAAGTTCTTTGTCGATATTTGTGCAGATTGTAATTGTTACACAAATAGTTCTGTGTAACTGTTGCTGTGTCTGATATTGTTCCCTATTCATTATATAGTGCACTATTTAGGGATTCTGCCATTTTGTAGTGGTGTCCAAAAAACATAGTGAACAATTTTTAGTGCACTCAGGCAACCCGACAATGCACTGTAATAAGTAGTATATACACTATAGCAGATAACAACAATAAACAGTATTGATTGGTAAAAAACACAAGGTACTACCCACTGATTTCACTTCCCTACAATACTGCTCTATATAGTGAAAAATGTAGGGAGCCATTTTGAACAAAGCTTGTGTGTTTTTGTTTGTGTGTTGTTAAAATCTGTTTTCATTTACTGGATTGAATAATTTTGTGCTTTGACCCCATCAGGCCCAAAAGCATCAAAAGACCCAGAAGCTCAGATTCCCTGGAATAAATTTTGCAAGGTTTGTACAACAAGCAAATACATAATCATAACAATCTCTCTATCCAATGAGCTGTTTGACTGATGTGTATATTTGTGTAGGGCGGCAGTGAGAGAAACTTCACCTTCTGGCTGTGGATCGAGGGAATCCTGGACTTGATAAAACGGCACCTGCTGAGCTTGTGGGATGATGGGTAATAATCAGGATTTTATTGGCTGACTGGTTTGGTATAAACTGTCTGTATTATTTCACACAGTTAAGATATATACTGGTTTGCTGCACAGTTACTGTTGGACTTCAGATATCTAAAGATAGAATCTGAATATAATATACAGGTGCATCTCAATAAATTAGAATATCATGAAAAATGATCTATTTAAAGGATGTATTTATTTATTGTATATGTATTTATTTTATTTTAATGTTGATGATTAAACACCCGAATGAAAAGCCAAAATTCATTGTCTCAGAAAATTTGAATATTATATAAAACCAATTTTAAATGATTTTTAATACAGAAATGTTTGTCTACTGAAAAGCATGTACAGTATACGGCTTCTTTTACATTAATTACTGCATCAATGCAGCATGGCATTGAGGCGATCAGCCTGTGGCACTGCTGAGGTGTTATGGAAGCCCAGGTTGCTTTGATAGCGTCCTTCAGCTCATTTTCCTCTTGAAAATTAGGTCAGGCGAGTTTGCTGGCCAATCAAGCACATGATACTGTGGTTATTAAACCAGGTATTGGTACTGTTGGCAGTGTAGACTAGTGCCAAGTTTTCTCCTGGGCACAGGTAAGACGCTTCTGGTGTTGTCTCTGGGTCATGAGTGGCTTGACACAAGGAATGGAACAGTTGTAGCCTATGTCCTGGATACACCTTTGTGTGTTGGCTCTTGACTCCAGAAGCAGTCTACTCCTTGTGAATCTCCCCCTAATTTTTTAATGGCCTTTTCTTGACAATCCTTTCAAGGCTGTTGTTATCCCTGTTACCTGTTCACCTTTTTCTACCACACTTCAACTTTCCATTAATATGCTTGGATACAGCAGGAGGGTGTCAATGGCTGCCTTCTGGACATCTGTCAAGTCAGCGGTCTTCCCCATGATTGTGTAGCCTACTGAACCAGACTAAGGGACCGTTTTAAAAGCTTGGGAAACCTTTGCTGGTGTTTTGTGTTGATTATTCTAATTTATGTAGATAATGACTTTTGGGTTTTCATTGGCTGCAAGCCATATTTAAAAGAAAAATTAAACACTTGAAATAGATTATATTCTGTTACAAACATTCTGTTTGTAATGAATCTATTTCACTGTTTCACTTTTTGAATTTAATTGGTGAAATAAATTAACTTTTTGATATTCTAATTAATTGAGATGCACCTGTATATTCATACAGAGTCATTTCAGACTTTAAAAATAACTACACACTGCAGATTCATACTGGAGTGAAATCACTCCATGACTAGTACCATCAGACTGTGAAAACTGTAAAAACTACACACTTCACAACTATTACCATCATATTGTAAAAATTACAAACACTTAGGATTCCTACTGAAATTAGTATCAGTCTGCATTTATTACCAGCAGAACAAAATTACACAGGCTTCAGATTCATACTGGATTGAAATCACTCCAAAATACATACTGCAGCTTACTATAGAAATATTCTACATAAGAAAGCAAACATAAATTCTACATATAGAAAAGATTCAGTTTGTTTTTAGGCTTACAGACATGCTTCCTTTGAATCATCCCTGCAGGAAACTAGAAACCATTTTTGAAAATTAATAAATAAATACAATTTTATACATCAATCAGTTAATTAATTTTATTAAATTTTTCAGTTTTTCCATTTAAGGATCCTCAGTGAATTCCCCACCCCTATTTTCTTGTCTGTATTCCCTTTCTCTTATTCTCTGTATAATTTGTTTACTTGCGCTCTCTCTCTCTCTCTCTCTTTGCGTCATTCTCACTCTGTGCCAGGTGTATTATGGGTTTTGTGACGAAGGACCGAACAAAAGCTCTTCTCAGTGATAAGGCTCCAGGAACATTTTTGCTGCGTTTCAGTGAAAGCAACCGCGATGGAGCCATCACCTTCAGCTGGGTAGAACACACTTTAAATGGTGAGCCAAAACTTGCTCTTGATCTTATAAAAAAAAAATTCTAATAAAAAACACATTCAAAATGCAGAGCAATTTGGATTGAAGACTAAGTTTGTGGTTTGTTTCTATTTTTTATTTATTTATTTTTTAATTATAATTATTTTTTATTTTGTGTAGATGAGCCACAGGTTCGGTCTGTTGAGCCCTATACAAAGAAAGAGCTGTCTGCAGTCTCTCTGCCAGATATCCTCCGAAATTACAGAGTGATGGCAACTGATAATGTTCCTGAAGATCCTTTACGCTTCCTGTATCCCTCCACTCCCAAAGATGAGGCTTTTCGCAAATACTACTCCAAACCCACCGAGAGTAAGTGCTCTACTCACTCCCTCAACATTCAGACACTCTACATTACATTGCTGTGATGATTAGTTTTGCATCTCAGTGGTTTTGGATGGAGTGCCATCACTCCAGAGAACACAGTTCTACTGCTCCACACTCCAGTGCCTCATGGCTGTTTCCTTTCATAACCAACACTAGGAATTGAGCATGTAGACATCAGGCACATATACGGTACCACATTTCATGTTTTCCCATAGAGATTATACAAGCCGTCAAATATGTCAACAAAAATTACTTGATGTCATCCTCTCTGATGATAATCTTCAGCATTGATAGAGTATGTTAAACCCTCACAGCCTTTTTGTGATCTTGGTATCGTATTTGATAACCTATTCTCATTAGACTGCCTTCTTCAACCTCTAATATTTCTAAACTCCACCTCATATTGGAATTTTGTAAAGCCCTTTTTAAAGTCTCCCCACTAAACATTTCACTAAATTACTCAAATGCACATATATTAGCAGCTAGATTCCTCACTCAGACTAAACACTCTGCCCACATTACACCTACACAAACATCACTGGTTACCTGCCACTTTTCGAATTCAATACAAGCTATTCCCCATAACCCATAAAGCCATACATGGATTTCTTCATATCCGTACCCCAGCCCATTCACTTAGGTCCTCTGGTACTGGTGTGCTCAGAGTTGCCTGTTTTAGATTGCTTTTAGTTGGTGGTAGGAGGTTCAGTATGACAGCTCAAGAACTTTGGAACTCACTTCCTAGAAAGCTTCTGGCATCTTACATTTATCTATATTCCAAACACTTGCTTTCCCTTCCTCTAATTGTATACAGATGTTTTCTGCTGTTCTTATTATGAACTTAGAATTTCTAAAATGGCAGATGTAATTGTAAAGTTTGTATACAATCCTACATGTAGTGTGTCATTACAATATATATGTAATCTATAATTCGTAACTACATAAACAAGTAATGCACCATATAGCCGAATGCCTCAAATCATTAATAATAATAATTTTGGTTTTTTACTAAATCAAATTTTAAAACCTGAAAGCACTTATGTTTTTATATTTTTATTAAAGATATGATTATAGAGATAGTCCCCTAAATACAAACGTTTTTACAATCGTTTGCAAATTCTGTTTGTTCACATGTGCAAAAGAGTTAGCCTGACATCCAGCATTGTTGTTAGCATATGGCATAATAGCACTGTAAACTAATAAACACGGGACCAGCTTTGAGTGGCAAGAAGAAAATGGTTACTGAGTGAAGAAGGACGAGGTTGTATTGGGAGATGGTTGAGATGGGTCATGAGCAACAGGAGGCAGAGATCAAGATGTAACACCTGATGATGTTAGCAGTAGTTCAGATTTTTGGCAAGGCTTAGATTTATTCACTTTCTTATTTAACTGGTTTAGTAATGTCTGGGTAATGGCTCTCTTCTTTTCATCATAGATAAGACGGTAGCAGTTCATTGCTTTGTGATTGGCTCTTATTTAATCAAACTTAAAACAAAGGGACATGGACATAAGCAGCTTTTAAATATCGCAAGGTTTGCATTTAGAGGAGATAGAGTGTGTGTGTATATATATATATATATATATATATATATATATATGTGTATATATATATATATATATATATATATATATATATATATATATATATATATATATATTTAACAAGGGCTTTTGTGTTTTAATATTTATTAATATACATTTTCTGCTCATTTTCCTTTTTATATTTCTCTCATTTTGTAGAACATGAGCCTATGGACGTGGATAAGAAACAAGATGAAGGTTACATCAGCACAACCCTCATCTCTGTCTCTGAGATGTAAGCCATTATCAAATATATTAATTTTTTCCTAATAACAGTTCAGCAGGATGTAAATGTAAATCTTACTCCACTGTGTTTTACTGACAGGAAAACATCCGAATACAATGACAATATAATGCCCCTGTCTCCAGAGGTGTATGGAGAACTGGAGAGAATGGTAAGTGTGAATGATAAATTACAATTTAAAAAAAAAAAAAAAACTTACAATACCTAAGTACCTTTATGAAATACTATCTTTCTGGTGCACTTTAACAATGTAAGGATTGACACTGATAATGTACAGTAAAGTTAAGGTTAATGCTTACTCAGATACAGTATTGTTATAGATTATATATTGTATAGATTACTGATTACACTCATAAAATTTCAGTATTGTAAAGGTTGTACAGGGCAAATACATGGTAAAATACAGTATGGCAATGATTATTGCTTACAGTGATTAAGAACATATGATATAATTAGTATACATAGTACAGTACAGCAAAGACTAGTGCCTATTCTGGTATGTTATGTACATCGTAAAGTACAGTACTGTAAACATTAACACTGGCTCATATAATCATCATGGTAAAATACACAAAAAAAGAACACTATTTTAAAAATTAGCTCTTACTCCAGTAAAGTATATATTAATATACATTACAGTTCACATTAAGTCTTATTCTGATTAAGAATAGTGCTATACCTACTATTATGTACTATAATAATAGTGCTGTAAAAATCAGCTCTAAAAACAAGTTTATGGTGAATTATCAGAGTAAGTAGAAAGTCTTAGAGTACTCTGTGTAAAGTGCATGGTAAAATACAGTACTGTAAACATTAGATCTTGTTCTAATGAATTACACTGATTAAATTAGAGATTAGCATTTACTCTGATAAAGTATGGTAGTGTAAAAATATTTATAGTATATTTCACCAGTTTATCGGATGATGATGTTACACTGATGTGTGCAATTTGTGTCCTGTTACAGACTCGGGATCTGACAACTGGTGATATTGGAGAGGTAAAAATAAACCTAATAAATTATAAAAACATGTTTTCAACATAGGCTTTTCCATTACAGTATACTAAGGTATATGAACATCAACCCAAATAAATGTTCAATTTTTATCATTATGCAAACAAGGACACATTTTAACTCCAGTTTGGTTGATACCTTGAGGTTGTAAAGAGGAAGGTTTTCCAACCACCAAATTTAAATCTGGATGGGAAGTTTTTAATCTTGGACAAGTTTGAAAAGCCAAAGGAAATGCAAATTAATCAAATTTTCTTTGAATTATTTTTAAAATAAAAGTACACTTTAGGGAACAGTGCAGTTTGATTAGTTTATTTGGCAGCTGTATACCCTTAGATACACACCTGCTATAGAAAACAAACCTCTGCACATTTTCATATCCACTTACTGTTAATTTAACTTATTTGAAAATAGGTAGGACCATGCCCAAACTCCTCCCCTCAGCCCTATATATACCCTGTGAACCCACCTCATTTCGGTGTCGGACAAACTGGCTCCCAAATCCACCATCTTTCTTGTATTCGTCTATCCAACGGTGTGGGATGGGTGTTGGCTTCATATGCATGGTCCATACCAGCAAATGTGCAGAGGTTATGGCCAAATTTATATTGTATGTTGTTTTTCCATTATGTTGACTCAGCAATTATACTGTATATTTAGCTATATTACTTAGCAAATGAATGTATTTTTAATGATTTGTTCATCATAGAGAAACCTTAACTTTCAATTTGAAAATCAACAGATACAAGCCAGAGCTTTTTATAATACATATTTTACATTATAACATAATTACAAAAAAGAACATCTAGTGTAAACTCACAATTAAATGTATTCTTTTTCTTTTTGGTGTCTAGCTGTACCGAGGGTTTCCAGAATGAAGGAAACAGTGGATGGCCTGACAGAGAATCTCCACTTATTCATGAGGAAATGATCCAGAGCTCCAGCTGGTTAAAAAGAAAACATTTCATGATTCACCTGCTGTAACATTTGCTGAAGTGTAAACACCGTGAGAGTTTTAAAAACTCTTACTGTTATGCAACTGTGGCAGTTCTGTGATGTTTAAAAAAAAAAAAGAAAAAAAAAGAAAAAAAAAAAAAAAAAGAAAATATAAGCACTTTTTCTCCAAATCCCCCATCTTCCTGAAGCTCAAGGACAAAGCTGATAATGTGACTGTCAATTTGAATTTTTGGCCTTAGTTTTAAAGGCAGAATAACCTGTAAATGAGTGTTAGAAAGAAAGCAAACTTTATCAATATTGTCTTGGTCTACTGATATTAAGTAAAGAGAAATTTTATCCACATTTATGTGAACTGGCACTTCAGATATTTTACTTTATTTGGCAAGCAAGCCTTATTTATAGCCTCACAGGATATTTACAAATATAGCCTCATTTAAAAGTATAGAAATGTTGCAGAAAAGAATTTTAGTTTCAAAAGTTGGAATCAAATAATCTTAAGTAATAATCAAAAGTACTTAAGTAGAGTTGACTTTTTATATTTTAATTTTTTTTATTTAAACTGGTCAGCCATAACTTTAAAATCACTTTCCTTCTACACATATAGTCATATACATATATACATTTTTTAAACGTTCCATTGACCATATAGGTGCCCTTTGTAGTTCTACAATTGCAGAATTCAGTTAATCTGTTTTTCTGCATCCTGTGTTTGCCCCTTTCACCCCGTTCTTCAGTGCCCCCGAGAGGACCACCACAGCACAAGTATTATTTGGGTGGAGGCTCTCTCTCAGCACTGCACTGATGCAAACATGATGGTGGTGTGTTTGTGTTAGACACACCTACGTTATTAGTCCACTCTGTAGATGTAAATTCAGAGACAGTAACTCATTTGTTGCTGAAGAGTTTGTCTTGTCCTTCTTCAGAGGAGACAGGATGCTGTTGGCTGGATAGTTTTAGTTGGTGGAACATTCTTAGTTCAAGGTGGACTCTGAGATGTTCACTCCAGGAGCACAGGAAGAAATAGAGCTGATAAAATAGACAAATGTAGGAACAATCAAAGGTCATTTTACTATTTTGGCTGATCAACGTGTATCTTTGCATGCAGGGAAATGGCACCAAATGCCAAAACAGTAGCTGAGTAAAACTGAATAGTTAGTTAGCACTTAATGTTTATACAAAAAATAACTGGATTTTGCTCATCGGACATTTTTAAACAGCAAAAATTCACAGACAACTTTGAAGCTTCCATTTTTTTAATTGATTTACATGGGTGAAATACTCAGTGCAGTTTGTATACACACAATAGGACAAAAGCCTAATACAGCAAAAAAAAAAAGCAGGTAAACAAAGACAATAAAGTACATTCGTAACAGCGCTAAACACACCCAGTGAATTGTTGTTTTCTTGGTTTTAGCAGATAGGTTCAACATGAGGTATCACTAAAATACACCTTATGTACAAAAGTATCTGGACACTTATTTTGTGTGCATCCACTGCTATTATTTCAAGCCTGATTTTATAACTGAGAAGACCACAACAATCTAGCTTAAATTTTGAACAGTGTCAGACAGTCATTTAGTTGTAATCATTATCATGTGTACAGCAGAATGATTAATTTATCTCTGTCGCATTAAAGCTAGATGTCACCATTTTCGAAGAGATGTTCTTGATAATGCAGGCTATAAATAAAATTGCAGCTCCTGCAATTTTGGAAACTTTCCTTCCTTTTCCAATCTTTCAGCCCTAGTGTGAAATCTCCACTGATAAAAATACTAGTAGCTGAAATACACAAGAGAGGCATAAAGTCCCCCAGCAGTGACATATGGAGCAGCAAAACTCTTTTCTCAGGAGTGATGAAGCTCTATCCTATACCTTTGTGATGATCTGTGAACAATGCTGAATCATAATTTCCCTATGCTCTGGTGGCATCATAGCAAATGTCTACAGTCTATTCTTCCCAGGAGATTAGAAGCTATTGCTGCATCAAAGGAAAAACAAACCTCTATAGTAATATACAAAGGTAACATTGGATGAGTTGTGTCTAAATACTTTTGGATATATGTAATGTAGATACAGCCAAGGGAAGAGACTACGGCCTGTACTACACTTTTACCTCCTGTTTAGTTTTTTTTGTTTTGTTTTGTTTTGTTTAATGGTTACAGTTTTATTGTTTTGCTTTAAATAATGTTCACAATGTGACCCTCATGCTTAACACACACACACACAAACATACAGTAGTGAAGTAGCATTCTAAGTGTTTTTACCGGAAATATAAAGTCTGTTGAACACACGCTTCTTGTGCTTTTTGTGAGCCTCCATCTACTTCAGTTTATTTTTATTCTTAGTGGGTTTTTTTTGTGTGCAACTCCATCCGTAATTGCTTGTAAATTTCTTCAGAGGACCTTCACTATCAGCTCTTTGTTTCTGATGGATGCCTGGGTACACTGAGGAGATTTGAAGCTTCTGAGAGTCTACAGCTCTTCTTTTGCAAATGTTTCTCTGCCCCCTGTTCACAAATTTTATTGGTCGCTTTTCCAAGTGAAAAATAATGAATAAATTCTCTGCAGAGAACACACATTAAATATGCAATATTACTGCACAGTTTAGTTAATTTAAGCATTTAAAATGTATAATTAGAGAAATATGCAGTGAACATCATGACACACTTTATATTCATTCATTCTTTCATTCCTTCATCCATTGTCTGTAACCACTTTTCTAGTTCAGGGTCGCGGTGGGTCCGAAGCCTACCGGAATTACTGGGCGCAAAACAGGAATACACCCTGGAGGGGGCACCAGTCCTTCACAGGGCAACACAGACACACACTCGCACCTATCGACACTTTGAGTCACCAATCCACCTACCAACATGTGTTTCTGTACCGTGGGAGGAAACCGGAGCACCCGGAGGACACCCACACGGACACGGGGAGAACACACCAACTCCTCACAGACAGTCACCCGGAGCGGGAATCAAACCCACAACCTCCAGGTCGCTGGAACTGTGTAACTGCGACACTACCTGCTGCGCCACCGCGTCACCCACATTTTATATTTTCATGCTTTATTTTTATTGATCATATGTTAAAAATAGAAACTATGCATGAAAACACTTGATGAGCTGTCATTTATTTTGCACAAATAAATGTAATTTTACTGGAGCGCATCATTTGACTGTATATTGCATTAAAACAAAATTTAAAGTTGCCTGCTTGTTCTGCTACAGTTCCATGCTTTTAGAACTACAAAGTTGACATTTTTTACAGAAGTCAAAATACAGTACAAAATCTACTGAAAAAAAGACTTAATACTGACTTGCTGAATAACTTTAGATTAAAAATTTGGCCAAATTACATGTTTGAATTGATTTTTCGGTGAAAAAAACATTGATAAAATAAACGCTAAAATACGGCACCTTTCTGCTATTATAGTGCACAACTTATATTTATTTGCTTACTTTTATGTATTTGAGGTACCATATTGTGCCATAACTTTTGCAGAGGCTGTTATAAGGGTGCTTTTTCCCCAAAATTTCTGTAAATGAAAAGTAATTGTCTACTAAAAAATCCAGAAGTGTGTTCTCTGTAGAAAATTATAAACTAAACCACTCATAAAAACCTTGGCACATTTTCAATTGTTTCTTCTTTTTCCTGGACCCTGGGACACGGACACATATTTAGTAGGTTCTTAAAAATACAAACTCATCTTGAAATCATATTATTTGTTAACTATTATTAATTTTTAGTGTTCTGTTTTCTTGTTTGTTTGTTTTTAAATGCAAATCTCTTCAGTGCATCCTGGCCTTTAAAAATGAATAATTTTCAGAAAAATGAGGAATAAGTTCTGGTTTGTCTTGTTATCTACGTCCAGCAAATGTGTAAAAATAAATAAATAAATAAATAACAAATAAGAAAATTTTATTTTCTTTTTTGTACTGCTTCCTGCCGTCACAGTGCAGTGGTGGGATTTGAATTATTAGGTATTAATAATGTCTTTTTTAACAAATACAAAAAAAAAAAAAAAAAAAAAAAAAAACACTAATCAAGAAACAACAAAAATCAGTTTTGGGAATGTTCTGCAGAAATGGCTGGTCCCTAAAAACATCTTTTTTGTTCTGAAATATCCACAAATACACACAAAACTAGTGCAAATGGTTCCATACAATCAAAAATATTTCTCTTTTGGATTAGATCACAAATCACAAACTATTCAAAAGGCAAAAAAAAAAAAAAACCCTCACCCACACTGCAATAATAAGCAGATGCCACTTAAATATTTTCCCTACCATTCAGAAGTTTGGATTATAGGCATATCTTAGATTTTTTTTTTCACAGAAATATATCACATATTAAATTTATTTCCATTGTAGAAGTATTTTAGAAACAGCCATGAGTTATTTTGCTTTTTCCATGTAGCCATCCAAGATTTGAAGATTTGATCATCACCTTTGGAATGATTTATTTGTGTATTTTATAATAATTTTATTCTGTACCTTCATCTTTCTGGGTATACATATTGTGACACTTTTTTAGATTTCATTCATCAAGATTTTCTGTCTTTCATAGTTTCTTACAGTTTCCTGACAATTCTTAGTTTTACAGTTCTACTGGAAGCATTTTATAAATTTGTTCATACCTAACCTGGTTTTATAGTGTGGAAAATCATTGTTACCAAACTTCAGAGCAGCACTGAATATATATGTGAATAAATTAAATTAAATTAAATAATCTTTTTTAGAATGATACATCCCACTGAGTAACAGCAGTTTTCTCCACCTCAGGCTCTTTTTATGAAGCCCTCAATCTTTATATTGATATAAACGACATCATTAAAGTCGAAAAATATTCCATATTAAAACAATACATAAATGTACATTGTAAATTATTTAAAATACATTTACAGTGTGTGTATGTGTGAAAACACACACAGTAAAAGGGGAAGGCTACATACACATCACTGCGGACCAGGATAATATGAGCCTGCAAACACAAACATTCACGCACCCAGCACAGCGGGAACTGGATCAGAAGTGCTCAGAACTGAAACCTATAAACACATACAGCTGCAAAATTACGTCGCTAATCTACATTTTCCATAATAGAGACAAACACACACACACAGAAAAAATTTCAAACAAGAGAATCTCCTTCAACAAGAAGCCGGTACACACCGAGCGTGAGAAAATGAAATAAATAACTTCTCAAATGATTCTTCTTCAGTTGTTTTACTGACATGTAGTAGCCTGTATGTATCAGAGATGCTGTTCAAACACATTTTAAACATGGCCTCTGTGGAGTATAAAAAATTTACCCTCTCACTGAATTAATAGTAAATAAAGTTTGGTGTGTAAAGACCTGATGAAGACAGAGCTGAGTTACAGCATACCGTCCAGGTTCTTTTCTGCTGTTTCCTTCTCCCCAGCGGCGGTGGTCTCCTGAGGGCTGTATTTGTTGTGATAATCCTGAAGGATGGTCACTACATCATGATGTCCGAAATGCACGGCTTCGTCCATTGGAGTGTTACCCCACCTTAATATTATCATAGAAATAAAACACAAACATCACCTCAAGCATATCTACAATCTGCTGTAATAAATGGTTTAGAGCAGGGGTCGGCAACCTTTACCACTCAAAGAGCCATTTGGACCCATTTCACACAGTAAAGAAAACACTGGGAACCACAAAACCATTTTGAAAATTTAAATGAAATAACACTGTGCATAACTGTTTTTTTGGATGCCACACTATGTGCTGTGGAGCATAAACCTTTCATATATTGGGAGGATTATACCTGTCTCTGGGTACTGGGTTCACTTTACATGCTTCCAAGAGGAAACAAACCACTTCAGCATGACCTAAAAATACAAATGAAGTTTTGTTCAGATATATGCTTTTCTTTTTTGTAAATCATATTTATTTTCTGTTGCTGGAAATAGAGCTCTTGGTACCTTCTGCCGCAGCCACATGAAGAGCTGTTCTTGAGTCATAATCTCTTTGTTCCATATCCATAGAAGACAAAGCAAACCTAGACACACACACATACAGTGCAGCAAAGTTCATTAGACCAAAGACTGCAGGTAGAAAAATGAACAGTGTTACAGTTGTTAGTCAGTCATTGCTTATAATCTCTTAATCCTGATCAAGGTCGCAGTGGGTCCTAGGCATGACCATGGACAGAGCAATGATCCATCACAGGGCAACACACACTCAGCCAGTCACTCAACACACTCACACCTGCAAACAATTTCACATGGTCAATCCACCTACCAGCATGTGTTTTTGGTCTGTAGGAGGAAACAAGTGCACCAGGAGGGAACCCGTGCAGACACAAAGAGAACACACTAAACTCCTCACAGGCAGTGACCCGAGGTGGGGACTGAACCCACAACCCCAGGACATAAGGCTGATGCAGTTGTGTGTGCTTATATGTATACTGTGTATGTTGTGCTTGTGTGCATACCTCCTCAGAGCAGACACATCTCCAGTGTAAGCAGCAAACAGCAGATTTATAACTGACTTCACCTGAGAATCAAACAAATCTTGGTTCAGTTCTTCTCAATGTGCAATAAAATTTTCCACTTTAAAGAGCCCATGTTTCTTGAATTTTCCTGAATTCATATTCTACTTTTTATGTTGGTTTATATACCAAAACCATATATCATTTCCGACTTCTTTGTATCCCTTAGAATTAAATGGGCTGTGCCTTTAGGACTGATTTACATATAAAGGGGCTCTGTTCTGATTGGCTGACCTGCATTGTATTTATAGCTCCATTAAAAAAGAAAGCACTCTGGGTTGAAACACTTCTTAGTTTTTCAGCACAAATGGGTGAGGCTATACTGCTATAGGCCGAAAAAGCAAACATATGTATATGTGTTTTGTGACACTGCGTAAACAGCAAATTCAGTAGAGCTGATTTTACCTTCAGTGAATGAGTTAACTATAACTAGAAACATATTTTCTGGGCACATAGAAGCACTTGTGTTTAAAGGGATGCAAGTCACTGGGAAGAAGAAGGAGGAATAATGCCTCACCCTTTCGTCACCTCCCTCTCTGCGAGGATCCAGCTTCTTAGCAAAATGACGCAAGTTATCGTAGTTGTGGAAGTTGAACAATTGCACCAGATCCTACAGAAAGAGAAATAGATGTATACAGACATATAAATAAAAATACAAGCTTATATATTTGTCGTCCAGGGTCAGAAACTGCATAACAAGTCTAATAGTGATAGCATAAAGGGCTCTGTCCCAGTGTAAACCTGGGTCAATCATAATATGTTTTTTACATATCCATTTTCCAAACTCTAGGATTACACAGGATGCTCAATTGGTTCAATCAAATAGCAGACCAGACGTTAACCACTTAAAATTATTAAAGTCTTTATAAAGTAAATGAGCAGAGCTATACTAGAGCTATACACAGCTATACCTCTTTGCCTGTCCTTTTGTTCTATGTATACACATAGTGAGAAAAAGTGAGAAAGAGAAAGTCTGTACCGTGCAGAACTTGATGCCACGGACACTGTTGCCCAGTTTATCCAGAGGTGGAGACCAACACATTATTCCCATCACATTAGGAACCACCAGCAAAATCCCACCAGCTACACCTGATTTAGCAGGTAAACCCACCTACACACACAGACACGCAAACACTCACAAAAATGTCTCTGACAGCCTTCAAATTCACCTGTAGACCCAAATCTATGATCAGCATTTAATCCATTACTCATTTTTAAAATGTACTGTAGTCTCTCTTTTTTAAGTATTAGCATTAGTATTAATTTGGTATGGTATTTAAGATCTTTTCATTTTGTATTTGTGCCTTCTAGGTATTAGCAATGAATCCTGTATTTAGTGTGATCATGATTCAGGGGTATTTTGACTCAAAGCTATTTATACTCCCTAGGATTCTCTGATTTTAAAAGCCCGTTTTAAAGTTGCTCTTGATAAAAGCAGCTGTAAATGTTGTAAATGTAAACCAGTGGTTACTGATAAAAAATATTCTAGGTGAGGTTGTCTGCACCACATTATCAGTTTCAACAACCATCTCAATACAATTTAACACATACTCCAGGACACCAAATCTCTGTGAAAATCGCATGTCAATCAATATCACATGCACTAACATAGACTGAAACATAATTTTGCGTTGCCATGTTTATGTTATATTTTCTTTCATAGTGCTTTTCCACCAATGAGGAACCCGAACCCAATCTGGAGTGTTAGGTGTGTTTCCACTAAAATAAATTAGAACCAGAAAAGTTAGTTTCCAGCTGGAACCAAAGATCTTAAAAATTCATGAAAATTCATTATGTTGTCTGTGGGCATGTCAAGCGTTTACATTTACACATGTATCATCCCTGGTCTGACCTCGCTGTAAACAAAGAATAAACAATGACCCTGTCATAACTCTGTTTATCTCTGTTTATGGTGCTGTATTCAGAAAAGGTGACGCTAGAACTGAGCGAACTTGCAGCTCTCCCCCGCTGATGTCATATTTTTGGTTCCCATCTACACTGGTGGAAATGTGTGCCAGTCCACTGAAGGACACCAAGGTTCCAAGAATCAGGAATGGACCCAATTTAAGAACCAGAGCTCTTCTGTAACATGATTAAACTATAAATTGCCCTGGATAAGAAGGTTTAACCAATGTCATAATTGTAATGTGTGTGCATAGCGTGCCTGTACACTTACATGGAAGGCAAATTGTCCGGAGAAGTCGTACATGCCACAGGAGTGCATGAGGCTGAGTGTGTTCCTCACAGCCTCTGGGTTGAGCACTCTCTCGCCTGTAATTGGACAGAAGCCGCCGTTGGCTAGTGTAGCAGCCATCACGCTAGCACTCTCACACGTCACCTCAATAGAGCACAGCTAAACAAATGAACAAGCAAACAAACACACAAAAACACAGTTAAACACACAAATATTCTAATTTTATATCAGTTTCATAAGTCCAAATGAAATTATATTGTTTTAAATACTACATCATTTAAAGAGACAAGTCTATATTGTGATCTGTATTTTGATCACCTCAAACGTATAAAATTATTGGTGACTATAATAATAATACATCAATTTTATATAGCGCTTTTCATATAAGAAATATGAAAACTATTTAGATCTGAACTTATTAAAAGGTCAGTGCACAAACCCATTTCCAGAATTAGGGGTTTTGGAAAAATGTAAATAAAACAGAATGCACTAATGTGTTAATCATTTAAATCATATACTTACATGAATATAGAACAAAGACAACATATCTACAGCTGAAACTGAGTAATTGTTTTGAAAACAATACTTGCCCATTTTAAATTGGATGCTAGCAACACATCTCAAGATAAGTTGCAGGGGCATGTTTACTACTGTGTTGCATCACTTCTTCTTCTGACAACACACTGTATACATCTGGGCACTGAGAAGAGCCATTACTGTGGTTCTGAAAGTGGCGTTTTACATTCTAGCTGGAGGATTTCAGCTACTCAACAGTTCAGGTCTTCATTATGTTATTTTTCATTTCATAATGTACCAACTGTTTTCAGCACCTCTGTTTTACTATGGGACAATGCTGTTGTAATACTGTAATGCAGAATGTGGATTGGCACTGTCTTGCTAAAATAAGCAAGGACTTCCCTGAAAAGACAAGGTCTGGATGGCAGCATGTTTCTCCAAAACCTGTATATATTGTTCCACTTTTGAACTGTGGGCTTACGATTCCTTTCCTCTCTAGCCCAGAGCTAGACAGAGCATCCATAAATCCCAAAATGAGTTAAAATGACCTTTTCTTCTTCACCTAGGTTCATCTTAAATGAGCTTGGGCCCAGAGAAGGCAGTGGCATTCTGGATCTTGTATATATGTGGTTTCTTCTTTGCATGTTTTAACTCACATTTGTGGATGCAGCAACGAACTGTATTCACAGACAGTGTTTTTTTGTGTTTCTGAGGCCATGCGGTAATTTCCACTACCACTACAGAATCGTGTCTGTTTTGAATGCAGTGTCACCTGATGGTCTAATATTCAAGTCCTGTTAATATAAGTTTTTGGGCCTTATTCTATATATAAAGAGTATTCTCCAGCTTCTCTGACACTTATAATAATATTATGTAATGCTGATTAGGAAATCCCCAAGTTCTTTTCTTTCTTAAACAGAGAATGCATATTTTTTAAGATTTCTAACCTGAAAGTAGAAGTCCAAGATAGAAGTCATGTCAGTACCCTCTGGGAAACACTATAGACAAATGAGAAAGCAGAGGTATATATATATATATAAAACAAACCTACAAACCTATGAAAGTATACCTATGTATCAATACATTTATCATTTCGAATTTAGTTATATAATACCATTCAAAATGTCTTGATATTTTGAACACATAAAATATTGAAATATTATTCACCTTCTTCTCTTTCAGATAGTAACCAATGGCAAAGTTTCTGTCTCCAGACAACCTCTCAGACTGAAACCTGAAACAGACAAAGCAAAAACATAAAATAAACAACAAAAATGTGCAACTAATAAAAAAGAGCTGCTGATTGTCCAGTTTATAAATTAGAAGCATAAACAGCTTTCTTTAAGCTATGAATTTAAAGGTGACTCACGTAGCATTGCTAAAGCCCACATACTCATTCCCTGCCAGCTTCTTCATAAAGTTCATCACCTACCAGTTAAAAAAGAAAACAAATGTAGTCATATCCCTGACTACTTTAAAAGAGTAATAAGACATTAATCACCAAAACAAAGACATTTTTAATGAAGGCAATTGTTTTATTTTTACAATATTTCTGTGAAGTTCAACTTCTATGGGATCAATCAAACAATCAAACTTTGCAGTCACTGAATAAATCAATTTTCAGTTGAGAACCCTTTATATATAAAAAAGAAATGAAAACATTACTTACGTAGTCAAATTTTTCTGCATTACTTGCTCCTTGCTAAAACACATATAGATGATTTTAAATATTAGCTTGGTAAAAACATTAATGTAAATTCAACTTAAGAGCAACAACACAATGGAAAAAGATTCAAACTATTAATATACATCAAAAATAAATAAAAATACTACAAACTGATTAATACACTAAGTAGTAGAAGGTCAAACATGTTTATATTAGGAAATTACTATAATCAGAATAAAGACATTTAAGTTGAGTAGTTGGTTATAAACAGCAAGAAAAAAAGAAAACCAACAAGAGGCTACATATTACAGCTACATTTGAGTACTGTACATTGACAAATGTAGTAGGTAAACCCTAATAAGTATATTATTCTACAGAAAAGATGGGTTAAATTAAAGTGTGTTTGTGTTATGAAGTGAATATCTGGAGCTCTGAACAGTGTGGGTGGGAAATGTGCAAGTTTTCTCTATTTAAAGATTTGAGATGTGATGAGTGTTGTGGTATGACATATTGTGACATAATCCTATTTAATATTTTCCTAATACAATTTTTTATTTGTTATTTAAACAAAAAAACAAACAAACAAAAAGCAATAATAATGAAAAACATGTTTTATCCTCATTTTAATTATACACAGGATAAAATGTAAAATTATTGTATGCCAATCCTTTAGAAATTTACATAGGGCCCAGCCCACTGTCTTCCTACCAGCAGCCACATTTCTGACATCATCTACCACTGAACATTTAAATGAAATTGCATCCTACACATAATTCTAATCCAAATATGTTTAAAGGTGCTATATATTATTTCAATCCGATACATTTTCTGTAAAAGTCAGCTGTTTGTGCTAGGGAAAATATTCATGTCTTGATAGTCAGCCCTGGGCCAGTAAATGGGAAACTAAAAGAAAAAGCTTGGATGGAGAAACACAGCACTATTCCAGTCAATCAGTAACAGGGGGCGTGCACAGCACAGGGGAATAGGAGATGCAGAGACTGTACCTGCAAGCCCAAGTGGCATTACCTTGGCAATGTGGGTGTATGAATTTGAGTGTGAAATTGAGCAGCACTGAATGGAGGGGTGTGCTTATTTTGCTGAATGTAAATATCAACATTAGCCCTCCAGAATCATAAGCAGTGCCTTTAACAATTGCTTTTATTCAGAGAAATGTACAGTGGCAAGTGTAATGCTATGTTATTAACCCTGTTCAGTGATATTTATTAGTGATTTAAAGTGGGCATTTCTGTCTGTATGGATAGACTGGAATTGAGCATGTTATCCACTTTACTGACCAATTCTTCAAAATAAACTGTGTAATACTTGTTAAAAATATTAATAGCAAAGCATTGATAATAGGTTCTGTTTTTTTTATCATTGGGCCTGTATCTATACTATTTCTAAATCCAAATTATTACGTTTTTGTATAATTTTGTTTCCCACCCCTACTGATTATTAAATGAAAGTACCTAATATGTATTTGGCAACAATATTGATTTAATCCACACTACATGAAAAAACATGTTTGTATGTAGAGCATTTTAACAATGTGGTGAGTTGAACTGCATTAGGCTTGTGGGTGTAAGGAAAATAAACCTAACAAAAAAGTTTAAAATTATGCACATTTTTTCCACATTGAAGAAATGTGTTGTGTAATCACTGATGATATAAGCGTATTGAAATAGTATGATCAAACATAAAAAGTGTCCTGTTTTATGAAATAAAATCAGCTTTAATACCAAGTTGAATATGATATTAATATTAACTATTAATATTAATATCAATACTAATAATTATTAATAGTCATGAATAATAATAACCATTGATAATTGCTAATAATCAATAATGGTAATAAATAATAATCAATGGATATATATTAACTGCAATGTAGGTGGCTTAGGTTGGTGTTCATCAGATTTATAAATAATATTTGTGAAATTTGTTCAATGAGGAAAAAATACTGAAAGAAAAATTACCGACGCCATTGACCTGTTGGAGTGGTCATAATTTCCCACAGTTCATAATGCTGAAAAATATGAGACAACAATAGAAAAAAACACAAAAAATGCTTGAAAGACACACTACACATTTCCATCCCAGCCTGGATGAACATGCAATTTTTTCTGGAAAATTTTAATGTGAGCCTACAGCAGTGGCCAATATTTTAAGAACAGCCACAACCTTAATATGAGTAGGCAAATTACATTTATCAATAGATAACCTTAATAATAGATTAAGTGTTATTACTCAGTATTATTTAATTCAGTTTATAAATATGCAATACAATAAAAACAAGAAACTCTGATTTGAACTTTTATTTAGCTGAAAAAATCAAAAATAAAAAGGATTTCTGTGTTTTAACTGACAAAATAAATTGTATTTTGTAAATACATTTTGACTTTGATACCTGCTGTACATCCAAAAATAGGTTGGGAAAGCAGCATGTTCAACACAGTGTTAAATGCCCATTCCTTTAAATTAGACTTTTAAATCATTTGGGAATAGAGGATATTAATTGTTGTAGTCTGTGATCCTGAGATGAGCTTGGGCCCAGAGTACTTACTGAGTACTTCTGCATAAAGTTGATCTATGGCATTCTCCTTGTGTAATAGTTTCAGATTGCATTTCATGACACAGCAAAAGATTTGACAATGTTTTTTCTAAAGTACACTTAAGCCCATGTTGCAACAGCAAGCACAGTAGCACACCAATTTCCCTTGCAATACTGTTTGAGAACTTTGTGTCATGCTCTGGCCCTGTCTTGTGTTTTCCTGCTGTGTATCTCCCTTGTTTGCCATGTGCTAGGAGCACATGGCTCTGCTTTTGTTTGTCCTGGTCTTCCCCTTAGCTCCGCCCTAGCCACACCTTATAATCAGTCTCCTTTGTTGCCCTGCCCTCTCATTATCCTTCCCAGGTGTTACTTGTCTGTTCCTTGTCCTTGTCTTTTTTTGGACTACTATATTTCCACATGACCTATCTCCTGCACTATTGCTGGTACTCCTGGTAAAGATGAGTTAATAACCCTTGGTGTTTTATTTTCATCTCGTATTGAAAGACAATAGAAAAATCTAACTGTTAATTGGAGTTAATTTTTTCTGAAAAAATCAAACTCACTTAGTCAATCTTCAGTATGCGAAAGACTAATGAATCCATAATTCAAATAAGGGAAAAGTGTGTTTATTTCATTTGTCAGACAACAGCTAAAACTCCACAAAACTCCACACAACTGGAACTGTGAAAACCTGCTTGGTTGTGCAAGATTGCTCCCCTCAGACAAGGATCACCTTTGGAGAGTTACTGAGGTCCTGTCATCTAACCAAAAAGTAATTGCCTGGAGTTTGCTAAACACTACTGGAACTTTCACTGAATCAGGTTCTATGGTCAGATGAAACAAAAAACCTTCTTGGAAAAAAACAAAACAAAAAAAAAACTGAGGCTGAAGAACCTGAGGCTGAAGTATGGGCACCCTTAGGGTATATTCTATCATGAATTTCATGAAATACCTAGAAATTTAAATCAAAATCTGTGCCTCTCTGACATAAAATTAAATTTGGGTAATCACTGAACGTTCCAGCAGGACAATGATACAATAAAATACGTGCAGATGAAGAAAAAATGTTACACAAATTCAAGCTTCTGCTTTAGCCATCACAGTCCTCTGAACTAAATCCCATAGAAAACTTGGGGTGTGAGCTTAAGAGGAGAGTACATAAGAGAAGACCTAGGAGCCTGGATAATCTGTAGAGATTCTGTAAAGAGGAATGGTCTCAAATGACCTGCCTCAAATTAACCAAACTTTATAAATTACGAAAAGCCTAACTGCTGTTTTACTGCCCAAGAGTGATACATGCAAATGCAGGGTTGCTAATAAGTGTAGCACATGGTTTTGCTAAAAATAATTATGCAATCTTCATTTATGTCTCCAAATATATTAAATTAAAATGACATGAAATTCATAAAATGCACAAATATGTGAATTTTTATAACCCTCATCATTACCAGGGTGCCAATAATTATGGAGTGGACTGTAAATATAAGATATGATTTCATAATCTAAGAATCCTATTTATATTATATTTTTTGTGGCAAAAGGAGTCTGAGTCCAAACAAAAAAATATAGGCAGATGTTTGAGTCTAAAATTGAAACCAGAGCTAGTATGTGCGTGTGTAACAAAACTGCAGAAATGCCATGGAAGATTACTGTGAAATGAACCCATGGCACGTGCTATTCACAGCTCGCTCTTCATCACCTGTTATATGTATTCTCTCTCTGTCTCTCTCTCCACCCCCCACTCACCCATGTCTAAAAAATCTCTCTCAGAATCATTATTCATAATCTTAATCATTTTTATGAGAACAAAATAAGGCGCCACCACCCACTCTGCAAGTTTTTGCCATCACCCATCAGATATCTGTTGGACATCCCACATGGGCATAGAGATGTTTTTTTGTTTTGTTTTGTTTTGTTTTATTTCAACCACAGACTGTTATAAGCAGTTGTAAACAGATTTACCTTGATAAGTGATGTACATACTATTGCTCCTGCGTTTACCATGGGATTGTGTGGCTTATCTAAAAATAGAAAATTGGGTAAAAACATTTACACACAGACATTTAACACTTGCATTTAATTGTGTGTTTGGTGATTGAATCATGTTCAGATTTTTACTTAATCACATTAAGTGAAAAATGTAAATTCATTGTGATCAAAAAATGCATCCATTGCTGGTGTAAATGGAATGTTTTCTATGTCCAAATACAAGTATATGATGCTTTCCTGAGTCCTAAAGCTTTGTAGTGGTTTACATGAATATTAAAGTGAGAAGGAAGCCAACATGAACATGAATATTAAAGTGAGAAGTGAATGTTACAAAACGAGTGTGTGTGTGTGTGTGTGTGTGTCTCACCGTCTTCGTCAAGGAAAAGTTTGTTGAAACGCAGGCCACTGGGCTCTTTCCCAATGAAGCGGTGGACATATTCTGTGCCATGGTCATGAACAGCTACAGCATATTTCAGAGGTTTCACACATGACTGTAAACAAAATGGCACTTTAGTATCCCCCACTGTGTGTCTGTAAAAAGATAGATAGATAGATAGATAGATAGATAGATAGATAGATAGATAGTGAGAGAGAGAGAGAGCAAGAGCAAAGATGAGAATGAATAAGTATAAAATGTACAAGATTCACAGTGTAATAGAATCCTATTTATTTATAAAAACACACTCCAATCTAATGCTGGTACCTCTGTCCATCCACAGTACACAGAGAAACGGCCCATAGGTCAGGACTGAACTTTGCCAGCTGAGGAATATAGTCTGCTACCTACACAAATTAATATCAGCATTAATCACAGCTTAATATGCCCACAGGTTGTAATGAAAAAAAGTATACAAGTGTGATTTTGTTTTATAGTTAGCAAGACTTCTGATATATATTAGCTGGTAAAATGATATTTATGCCATGCAAACAGCTTATTTTGCAAAGAAAATATAAAATATACAAAAGTGTATACATTTTAAAGTATGTTTTGTAAAACTCAAGTGAAACATACTCGAGTATGTTGTGTAAAACTCGAATTTCTCCATTCGATGGTGTCTATCAGTCTTTGAGTTAACTGGTGTTTGCTGGTGTCTGTTGTGTCTACTGACATCTGTAGAGATCTTGCAGTGTCTTTTTCATGTCTGTGTCTCTCTGATGTCTGTTGTAGATTTTTGATGTGTTCTGTGGTTGTTTTGTATCAGGTTGTGTTTAGATGTTTTCTGGTGTGTGCAGGTGTCTGTTTGTTCTGGCTTTTAAAATAACAGCATTTCCTCAAAAAAAAAAAGAAAAAAAAAAAAGAACAGGAATCTTCAGGCACCTGTCCTCCAGAGAGTTTCTTGGCATTCTCATACAGCTCGTCAATGTGTGATGTAAATGACTGGAAATCAGGAATAACAAATTTCCTCCGGAACGCCTGAGTCAACAGCACAATATTACTCTGAACACACCTGAGAGAGAAATAAAACGTGAGAGAGTGAATATTAACACATTTATTGAAGAAAAGCAGATACACATTTATACATAAATACATTTCAATATGTTCCATTCTCAGTATAACGGAACACACTTTCTCTCAATCTCATTTCAGCCCTCTTGTTATTGCTGTCTTCCTGAGATTGAAATAATTCCATCTGGAAATATCCATTTGGTATTAGCGCACACACACACACACACACACACACACACACACACACACACACACACACACACACACACACACTTAAATCCCTCCTACACACTGTGCGTGACATATTAAAAGAAGCAAAAATGTGCATGTGAGTAAAATGCAAAATATACACATTTTAATTAGAAACAGATGTACATTATTACACCAAATATTTAACAAGGAGTAATTCTACTTGTAAAAACTGGAGATGCCGCCAGTGTTTTCATATACTAATTGTTTTGCTAAATGTATTTTTAGGAATTTCTGAAGTATTGCATGTTCCCAGAATATTGACAATGATACTGCAATCTTAATACACTAGAAAGCAAAAGGAAAATGCATAAATAAATGAATTAAAAATAAATCAAATAAACACTAATATCAGAATAACATAAGATACATTTATTTAAAAGTAAGAAATGAACAAAATACATTTATGATTTCCTATACAGTTTATATATAATTACATAACCATGACATAGTGAACCTAAAATTGTTTCAATAGGGCAGAAAATTTTAGAATTTTGTGAATTAGTGAGAACATTCTAGAACTGCTGTTAATCTTTTATAAGCAGCTTTGTGTGACCAATCAAAGATCAGAACATTGGAATCAGCTCTTTAATTGTTTACGTTGTGCAGAAATAAAGAACATCAAAGTAACATCTTAAGCTCAAGGGGAACGTCAGAGTATTTTAATGATCCATGACCACTCCAGACAAATATAAATAAATAAATAAATAAAACACCTTCACACACACATGAAGTCAGCATGATCTTTAATTTGCGCTGTATTATATATAACTTATGTTTGTTTATTAATGTTTTGTGAGATTGTTCTTTTATAACATCAACCTGCCCAGGGACTGCAGATGAAAATTAGCCATTTGGCTAAATCTGGCACATTTACATTATGAATTGATGATGTTGAATAATGCGTATTGTCCCTGTTCTTTAAATAAATAAATAACAAATAACAACAACACAAACACACACACACTTACTTTTTAAATAGGTGTCTGTCCAGGGCTCCGTCTGATGTGGTCTTCAGAGTAACCTTCAGCATTTCCATACACTCCTTCAGACGAGGATCACCTGTACGGAGACCAGTTGCTTTCAGTGCCTACACACACACACACACACACACACACATACCCAAAACATGTTAATTACCTGAGGAGAATACACGAGACGAGAATAGGACGAGAATATTTAACCCGTTTCTAAGAATGAACTCTGAAGGTCTGGCTGAAGATTTCTCTGAAACTTAAAGCACATATTGCTGAAAGATCAAAAGCTGTAATAAAGTGTGGGCATAATAAATACAGAAATGGTTCTCATTATATTTATACACTTCTGTGTATTTATGTGTTTAATATTAGTGTTTTTGCTGAGAAATTAATGGCTTGCGCCCTACCATTTGCAGAAATACATGCAACATGATTAAAAACAGTATATGTGGGTGTGTTTACCGTGGTGAATTTGTGTGCTGGGATTTTTTCTTGACCTTCTGCAATTGTGTAGAAAAGCAAGTCTTCTAGACTGGGCAAAATCCCTGCCTTCCTTCTCCTGTAACACACATACACACTGTGAGAGAGTGGTCACATGCTCTAGACTGGATGTACGTAACTATAAACAAGACACTCTGCACTGAAAACAACAAGAAGCAATTACTTCATAGAATACTGGCACAGAACTGAGATTTATTTCAACTTTAATACCAAAATGTCAGCCAAGAAAGATTTTTTTATATACTTGAATATCAGATAACAAAATAACTGAAGGGCTGCATATGAATAAATCTTGTAACTAAGAATTTCCAGCTATTAGCTAGTTACCAAAAACATGTAGACACCTGTAAGTTAATGTTTTGTCTGAAATTAAGTGTATTAATTAGAGGTTTGCTCCTTGCTACGGTAACTGTCTTTGGGAATAATTTGAGAGGACCTGAAGAGCAAACACAAGCATTTTGTATATATTGTACTGATGTTACATGATTAGTTGTGGATCACAGCTATTCGCAGTTAAAAGCTCCATAACTCTAGAGAACACAGATCCACTGCTGGACAGACTCTTGGCTTTGGGCATAGTGACAAAGGCTCATGTGCAGCTGCTCCAAAGCCATTCTTTTAATCAATCCTTTGGAGATAAATGCACCTTAAAACTGGTGGATTCACTAAGGTGACTGGATATTTTTAGAAATATAGTGCAGGTCAAATATAGTTTACAAATTTTATTTCATATGAGATTTCACTGACATTGTGATGGAGTTGAAATCTTTTCTCATGTGGAAAGAAAGAGGAGTTAGTGTGTTATAGGTTGTAAGAGAAGCCCAAGATCACACAATACACACAAACCCAGTGTATATACACGGTGTATAATAAAAATAGTGTTTAAATATATTCAAACATTACAAGAAATTCAAAATCAGGTTCTGAAGGATGATTGTGGGATAGCTTTGGCTTCACAACTGAGGAGCTTTCTCCATGTTGGAGAGGGATTTCTGAGCAAAACATAACACAGTACAGCTTCTAAGACTGGGTCTAACCATCCAGAGATTAGTCTCAGAGGACAACTACTTTATTTTATTTATTTATTTTTGTCAGAGTTTATATGTTAACACAATTTAAAATTATTTGAAATTTTGAGACACAATTATATACATTTTAACATTTATTTAAACACTGTTAACTATTAGAATGCCTTATAGGCTTTAAATGTTAAAAGTCTGCAGTTTAAGCCAAGGTTTCTAGATAACAATGAAATATCCTTCAGGATCTTATAACAAAAGAAAACTGTAGCCAGTATTTTTGACTAACTAACTGCTAGAGTCACTAAGTTCTAAGCATGGTCTCTGGATGGCTGAGAGCATCACAGAACATCAGAAAGTTCTAGAATCTTTAGTGTTGAAGTGGGAGTCAGAGGGGCTCTAGGAAATGGAACAGAGGACTGGATGTTAGACAGTTCTAAAGTGGAAGATCACAATGGAGAAGAAAGAAGTTCTGGAATGTCTGAAAGACTCAGGAGCATGTGAAAATTGTTCCAGAATGTTTAAACCTGGGTCAGTATAGTTCTAGAGTGGTGCATATAAGTATTAGAAGTTTTGTATGTTGAATATGAATGAGGTTCTCGAGCCAAGTATGTGTCTGAAATGGCTCCCTATTCACTATTCTCCATATTACTCATTATACAGCGCACTATTATATGGAACTGAATTCAGGAGGATAGTAAACGGTTTTGGACACTAACTCATGCATGTTTTTACCAAACAACGCAGTGCATTATGGGTATCTACTCTCCACTAGTGTCAGCAAGTGAACATGGGTGGTACACTAACTTTTTTGATGCATTGTGGAATTTTTTGAGTCCTCTGAAAATCCTGCACTAGGTTTACAAAATGGTGGAACACAAAATCAATTGCACTATATAGTGAATAGGGCGCAGTTTCTGACATGCCAATAGGCTGGGTGGAAGCAGGTGCCAAAAGTTCTAGAGTGTGGACAAATGGATTGAGATATCAGAAATGATAGCTTCTTGTCCAAGAAATGTATGTCAGTGTTGACGAGTTCTAGTGGTAGAAATGTCAAAAGCAGTGAAGAACGAGAACAGTTCTGAAATGTGGAATGTCAGAGTGGTGTTATAAATATTCTAGATTGAGAAGGGTTCTAGAGTGTAAAATGTTCCAATGCTGGTTAAAGGGGATTTTGGAGGAAAGAAGCTGCAAGACACTACTGTGACTAAAAGGAAAACAGACAAAACGACATTTAATACTTACACAACAAATTCAAAAGCAAGCAGATCAATCAAAGGGAGAGAAAATACACAGAATGAATGAGAGAATCACTCATAAATCAGGACAACATACCACCTCATTCATCATGGTCATAGCTCTCATTATGATGATTAATAACCAGTCTCAGAAAACAAGTTAAAAGTTGTTAAAAAAAACCCTGAAAAGAAAGAAAACAAAACAATAATGTAAAGTACGTAATACTGAGTATTTCCTGAATTGAAGTATCCAACAAAACAGAAGGGTAAAACTACAAAACCTAAACGATTCCCTGATTAGTGAAAAACACTGTGGTGAAGAGTCACATTATGGAGATGTTTTCAAAAAAAAAGAAATTCATTCATTCTATCATATGACTGTCAGGCCTATGGGTTACATGATCTTAAAATAATGCAGTAAGGATTTCACCTAGAGACAATGAACAGTAGGGCTGAATGATTTGGAAAATAATATTTGATTGTGTTTTTTTCTGCCCATTATTTCAATTTTAAAAACTTATTATTTATTTTTAATTTTTTTTTGCCAGAATATATATTTTTTTGGAGGCTTGTAAGTTGATCCTTAGTGTGAGACTTTTTAAATGTATAAATGTTAATTTTATTACCCGTATTCAAGCTTAAAATGCAGCTATAAGTGCTTTTAAATGATGCAGTGAAAGTTTTTCATTCATTCATTCATTATCTGTAACCGCTTATTCAGTTCAGGGCCATGGTGGGTCCGGAGCCTACCAGGAATCTCTGGGCGCAAGGCAGGAACACCCTGGAGGGGGCGCCAGTCCTTCCCAGGGCAAGGTAAAGTGTTTTCTATTTTTAAATCTTAATATAATACAAGCTTTAACACATTCATTTTAAGAGTCTCTTCATGGACACTTAAAAAGTGCTGAGAAATGATTGGATCCCCAGGACCAAAATTCAAAGCAATGACCTACCACAGTGGTTCTCAATCCTGGTCCTGGTATACCACTGACCTACATATTTTAAAGAATCCCTTGCTTCAAACACAGCTAAGGCGACTCATGAACTAATTGCCAACCCCTTAATGAGTTGAACTGTGAGTTTTAGAGCAAGGAGAACAATAAATCATTCCGGTCAGTGGTACTTCAGGGCCAGGATTTAGAACCACTGATATAGCACACAGGGTGACAGAGAAACTATGAATAAATCTAGATCCCCTTAGGTGTCGTACAGTTAAGCTTTTCTCTTTCCTCCTCTTTGAGCCCACTCTACCATTGTGACTGAGGCCAATGTGCTCTGTCACCAACCCTTCACCTATTACTCACTTCTTCTTACTCCTTCCTGCTGAGTTAATCCACACAGCAGGAGTGTACAAAACCCTCTACAGATCGAACTAGTGTAATGCCAACATATAAACATCAGCAGGAAGATGTTACAGCAGTTAAGAATGTCATTCTTCCAACTTGAAGTGGTGCAGCTGTAGTGGTTCAGCATAACACTGACCAAGTTTGGTACTACAGCATTTTAATTTAATGAAAATGATACTCATAAAAAAATCTTATTTATAGTGGCTAGCAAAAGAGGCAATCCTATGTTGATGGTATATAATAAATAAATGATTAATGTTTAGATGTAATTCATTCATCTTCTTTAACTGCTTCGTCCTGTGGGCATCCTGTGCTTCATCCTGGGCGCCCATCTATCACACACTCACCCATGCACTCATACCATGGGCAATTACACACAATCAACTGATGTGTGATTTTTTTGGACAGGAGCATGCAGAGGAAACTCACACAGAGATGGAGAGAACACAGCAAACCCCTTACAGACAATGACCCGAGGCAGGGAATGAACCCAGTACCCTGAAATCCTGGAGCTGGGCTCTTTTTTAAAGCTCTACATCCAGGATTAGATGTAGAGAGAAGTAGATAGAATGAAATATGGCCACAAGCTCATCAGCAATCTAGAAGAGATTAGTCCGGTGTAAAGTGTGTATTAGTAACCAGCAAAGGTCGTTGTCACACATTTGCTTTTGGCAAACTATAAAGCAGGGCATGCTAGCATTCTGCTAAGCCTCAACTTCCCTAAATTGACAGCCACTGATCCCCTGCTGTAGCGGAACTATGCCAGTGGTCAGCATGGTGTTACATACACAGATCAGAACTGGAAGATAAGTGAATGGTAACTGGATGACAATAAGTAGTGACGGAAAGCCCTGGGCCCTGGGTCTTTGGCTGGTCAGGCTTCATGTTTTATCCTCTCGTTCCTGCCAGGGGAGAGATTATCCAGATGTGCTCATAAAAATGAAACATGATTTGTTGGGTATCAGACATATCCACATTTATAAATCATATTTACATGTACAGAGCTGGACTATATCATACAATATAAGCAATCGCTATAGCAAATTAAATTGGAAAAGTTCATCGTCCTTAACCAAATGGAAGGCCTGATTTGGAAATCACAAACATATTCTGATATCCAGTATTTTTCATATAAATATCTGATGATCTTAATACACAGACATGTTCAACTTCGGGAGCTGCACTGGAAGCCTTACATGTTAAATTAACAATCAATATCATTAGCATGTGACTTACATCATAGTTGGTGTGATTAATTTTGAGAGTAAATAAAATGATGCAGCTAAAAATAATTTTGCAAATGCAACCAACTGGCAAAGCACTGTTTAGGGTCCAAATTTTGCTACTTTATTATAGAGCTAGAGCTATGAGGCTAAGCTAATACTAATAAAAGACTGTTTGTTGTTGTTCTTGACTCCGCCCTAGTCCCCGCCTCTGTCTCATTGTCTCCAGGTGTTCCAGTGATTCAGAGTAGGGTCCGGACCCACCTCGACCCTGAACTGGATAAGTAGTTACAATGAATTAATGTTACCCCATTGCTGCTTAGTGACATCAGCCTCCTAGCCCTTGCTCTAACTAAAGAAGCAAATGTGGAGTTATGTTTTAAATTTTTCCTGAGCTACTCCATTAATACACATAAAACAACATATGTAAGAGCAGAAATACCTTTACACATTGAAAAAATAAATCACATAAATTAGTCTTTCATGGTGGCATTATCATTACCACAATCATCATCATATGATTAGAACCAGAGTCATGGATCATGAAGAAACAGTGTGAACATGTGCACTCACACTCTCACACTCTCACACACACACAAACACATATATTACACACAGGCACACATACACCTCTGGCAGTCAGCTGGTCAGCTGGTGCTGCCATATCCGATGCAATCTGAGCTCCAGATTGTGATGTGTTTTTTCACTGGCCCTGGAGTGGACTGTCCTCACTGTGAGCTGTGAATTTCCACTGGTGCCACGGCCTCATTTCACCATCAAACAATGAGAACGACACAAACACACATCTCGCTCATTGACAGCCAGACTGATGCTCTTCTGTCCTGAAGGCTTTTTGGTGACCTTTCCGTACTGGCGGCAATGCAGTGCCACATGTACCACAAAACATTTAAAGGTCCACTACTTTTTGAAATACATGGTTGTGTGTGTTTGTGTGTGTGTATGTGTGCTTTTGTGTTTTAAATCAGACCAGCTGTTCTCACCTCCAGCCCAAAAACATAGAGCAATTTACAAACCATACTAATGATGATGAAGGGAGGGCAAAAAGAGAAAAAAGGAGGGAAAGGAGGAAGAGAACAAAAGACATTAGTAAGAGAATAAAGAGAACAAGTGAGCATGAGAGACAGTGAGAGAGAGAGAGAGAGAGAGAGAGAGAGAGAGAGAGAGAGAGAGAGAGAAAGAGAATTTGCACCTGCTAGCCGTTTGAGCTTACTTTTTAACGGTAGCCATTGATTCTGGTAGTAAGTTCTTTTTTCTGGTTGCTGTGTGTTTACAATGGCCAGTTACACTTTGCATCAGTGAATCCCACATTTTGTTGACGACAAAGTGTTAGAATTAGGTTTTTGAGAGTTACTGATGAATGAGGGTCAGTGGTGGCACCCGCTAACTTTACACGAATTAGTGCACGTTTTAGCACTGGACATCAATTCTTATGATAAATGCTTTTCTGTCAGTTGCTGTGATTATAACGACTAGAGTAATACGAACGTTACATTTTATGGTTGTAATTTCATGGTCCAGTGAAAATTATGAGCGACGTATATGTTTTATTATGCAGTCAACACCATTTTATTCAATTACACACATTCCCCAGGCTCAACAATGAGGTAGAGTGTATCACTAAATGTCCCAATTGTGTTTATCACTCGACGCCTCGAGAGCCATTTGTGACTGATGTGAATATTCCTTGGCTTAGACGGTCTGTGTGTGCGCTTGTGAGAAAAGAGAGAGAGTTGTGTGTGAAATTTTATTGATATAAAGTATTAGGGTTATTACTTTTATCAGTATTTATCAGTATTATATCAGTAATTGTTACCAAAGAGGATATCTGTTAGCTCACAAAAAAGACTTATTTTTCATTGTTATTTTCCAAGTGTGTTGAGCTGTAAACACAAGTGGAAGAAAATTTCTTTCTCTCTCTCTCTCTTACTCTCTCTCTCTCTCATTCCCACCCATCAGTCAACACATTGCACAAGCATCTGCTAGTTGATCTAAGAGAATGAGCCGTTAGTGTTCTCCTTTTTTTGAGCTCCAGAGACAATGTGTCACAGTTTGAAAAGTTGGGGTGGAGCGCTATGTGTTGAGTGGATGATCACATTTGGGAGCAAACTGGTTTAATACAAAATATTTCAAAACACTTGGAAATACTTGACACAAACAAATAAAAAACAACAACTCAGAACTGACATACAGGGGGAAATAATTCATGTTAATTAACGAGTGTGGCCCTCAACTGTTTCTTACTGTAAGAAAATAAAAGAAATCAAAACCTGCATTAGGCAAAATGAGTCATAATGTTTACAACAAATTTCTTTTGTATTTGTAATTCATCAAAATTCATCAAACACTTAAGGAAATGTACTACATCTGGACCGTGACTAAATATACCATACAGCATCAACAGAGTGCTTTCTCCAATTATCTAACTGCTACTGAATATCATAATTTCCATTAAAGCAAGATAAACAGGAGGACATACTAATACTGCAATATTATACAGATAAACCTGACCTTCACCAGTCATTGAGAAAGGAGGGGGGGGGGTGGATGTTAAAGCCTCACACCAACACGCTCCTGTCATCTCATTATAACATTATATAATATTCAAAATTATTTTAAAAAGATTATATTTCCACTTAGCTAATATCTGCTGTGTTTACTAGCTGTTATTAAGTAGTTAAGTAGGTATTATTTAGTAATTACATGTTCATACCAAAACAATGACATATTGTATCATACTGTGATGTATTTGATCAACAATGTACATACAAATTAAAATATAATTTTAAAATGTAATCATAAAAATGATATAGCTGTGCCACATGGTTTCATATAAGCTTTATAACCTAAATTGTCATAGTCATATAGCATATGTGTTAGGACAGGACAGTTTTAAAGTAAATGTATGTATACACTTTGAAATCCTAATATATCTTATCGAGGTGCCTTTTACGATTTGACGTGACGTCACTCTGTATCGATCACTCCCAGGACAGGCCTATAATAATACATAAACGAAGAAATGAGTGAATGAATGTGACCTGAGCCTGTGTCCAGCCAATGAAAGAAGGGCGGGCTCTCTCAAATGTGCTTACCTTTAATAACATTAAAGTTAAACATTTAAATAGCGAATGTACTCACTTATCCGTGTCTTTCGCGCTGTGAGCTGCTCCAGCGTCTGTTTTGGAGCAGAAAGCACGACCACAGACCCTCAGAGGCCGGCATCCAGCCGCTGAGGGCCGCCGCTCTTCCGCAACGGTGCTCTCACATATAACACGTCTTAAACCGCCTCGGTACGCCTCCCTTAACGCGTGAAAGCCCCTAAACTGGAACATTTTAATTTATCACAATTGTTTTTAATACGTCTATGTCAAACTCGCTAAAACCTAAACAATCCTTGTCTTTCAGCAGCCGTTATAGCACTGGGATGCTCCTCTACGGTTTTAAAGCGTGATCAACGCCAGAGCGCTCCTGATTGGCTGACATTGCAGCTGGTACCACCCCTGCTCAAACGTTATTGGTTAGAACGGTGCAATGGTCATTGCTGATTGGAGAAACATCATGTCAATCAGCGCTAATCCAGCGCGCACTTTATTCCTCCTAAACGAAGTGGAGTGATAAAATGAAGATTTATCAGTATGTGTTTGATTGGGAAGCAATTTGAAATATATGCTTTCAAAATGAAAAGCAAATCATAATTTTTAAAGTATCTGACAGAATTTTCTCCAAATGCGACATCTCCATAGCAATGGTCCAAAGTCTCACATTAGAATGTGGCTGGAGTTTTAATGTTGCATATAAAATAAACATTACACTGATGAAGACATGACAGCATAGCTGCTCATTCACTTTCTTTATTGGAAGACAAGTCCCTCAAAATGTTACATAATTTTCCTCTGCATACAAAGTACACATGTCCATCAAAGAGGTCTCCAAATCCCCAAATATTAAACAGATTTAAGGACAATTTAGTTCTTAGATAATAATAAGTAATTAGCTTATTTATATTATTGTTTGTTGATGACTAAGCACACTCTGCTATTTTCCAAATTAAAATAAAACAAACATGATAATCAGTAGAACTCCCCAACCAGCAGCAAACAAGTCATCAGAGAGTTCTTAGCTCCTTCTTAATGCATTTATGCTTCTTTAAATCCAAACGTCCAAAGGTGCTTCCACACTGTGTGCAGTGGTATTTTTTTTGTTCTGCATAAGTGCAGTGATGTTTTTGAAGATTTCTTTGCTTAGTAAAGCTCTTCCCACACACTGAACATTGATATGATTTCTCTTCTGTGTGAATACGTTTGTGTCTTTGAAAACTACTCTGATCATTAAAGCTTTTCCCACATTCAGTGCAATGATATGGTTTCTCCCCAGTGTGAATGCGCTGATGTCTTTGGAAATTACTCTGTTGAGTAAAACTTTGCCCGCATTCTGAACAGGAATATGGTTTCAATCCAGTGTGAATGCGCTGGTGTATTTGGAGATTACTCTGTTGAGTAAAACTTTGCTCACATTCTGAACAAGAAAACGGTTTCTCTCCTGTGTGAATTCGCTGGTGTCTCTGAAGATGACTTTGTGTAGTAAAACTTTGACCACACTCTGAGCAAGAATACGGTTTTTCTCCGGTGTGAATGCGCTGGTGTGTTTGGAGGTTACTTTGTGTAGTAAAACCCTGCCCACACACTAAGCACTGATATGGCTTCTCTCCAGTATGAATGCGGCAATGTCTTTGAAGATTAGTCAACTGATTAAAACTATTACCACACTCTGAACAGTAATACGGTTTCTCTCCTGTGTGAATGTTCTGGTGTGTTAGTCGATTGCGCCGTAAAGTAAAGCTTTGTCCACACACTGTACAGGAATACGGTTTCTCTCCTGTATGAACGTATTGATGTTGTTGGAGAGAATTTTTTTGAGTAAAACTTTTCCCACACTCTGAGCACTGGTAAGGTTTTTCTCCAGTATGAATGCGCTGGTGTCTTTTGAGAGAACTCTGCAGAGTAAAACACTTCCCACAGTCTGAGCAGTCATACATTTTCCCTTTGTCTGCATTTGTCTGCGTTTTTCGGCCAGATGTGTTTGAGTTAGGAATAGCTGTGGATGTTTCCAGAGAAATAGTGCTTTCACAGACTGTATCCTCACATTTAATCTCTCCTGATTTCAACATTGTGATATATTCCTCTTAATTGGGTTTCTTGAAGTATTTATGGAAGTAGAACTGTCTCAGACACTAGGAGCAGGAGAAAACCCACAGACTTGCAAATTTGACATGATTTTCTTTTCTGGATGAGAAAAAGGAAAATAAAGGTTAATATTACAAAATAAATTGTAATGATTGAGATTTTGATATGTCAGAAATATGTCATGCTAGTCTTTTACATTCTCATTCATGCTTTGGGAGGTATTCAGTGCTTCATACTTGTAAAGTGAAACCAATTAGAATCCATGACTCAATGAATCTAATGTGCAACTGTAGCACTTTTCAGTGGAACAAGATTGCTACCCGCAATTTTTTAAATATATTTTTTGATTATTTTACAACTGTATGTAGTTTAAGGCAAGATGATGCTTGCAGGTCTGAGAAGTCACACCTTGAGGAAAGGAACTGCTTTTGGTGTGGTGAACGATGTCGGATTTCCTACTCAGAAAGCTAGGGTAGCATCACCAGGCCGTAATTCACAATCTAAGATGGCTACCTGTTTATCAACCGTGTGTAAAAGCAGCATTATCTTAAAGGCTAAGCACCAGCTATATGAAAGTGTCAAACAAATAAATACAGTGGAATTTGAGTTCCTAACTTGTGTTTATTGATAGTCATAAAACATGTTATTTCTTACTAATTCAACGAATAAGGTTTAAAAGACCGTTGGTCCCCCCCCAACGGTGTTCAGAAACTCTAATAGATGTCTTGCATGTGACGTAGATGGTGGACAACAACTCTAGCTAGAAGTTGCACTTAATTTAATGCAAAATGACGAAAATGTGTGTTGTTTTTGGCTGCAATAGTTAAATGTACAGTGGGACATCTGTGCACAAATGGCCCAAAGATCCCAAAATATCCAGAAAATGGACTAAATTTGTCAACTTTAAATGGGCACTTTGGAAAGGACCATCCGCTCACTCCGTTATCTGTAGCTCATTTCACTGGCGCTTTTCCAACAATATCGGCATGTAAGGAAACCAACGAAAGGTGTTCAAGAGCCTCTGTATACATGGAGGTAAACAGGGTAAGTACACTTACTTGGCCTGTTTTAGTTGGTGTTAGTTAACGTTAGCTTGACTTGCTAAACTCGGTGGCTCAGATTATATTCGGCTACGTAGTTGCATTACGGAGGTTTATAGTGTCGGATGAATTCGAGTTTGACTTCGATCACATTTACAAGAATAATGGTACCTCTAAATTTGAGTTTAGCTTATTGCTAGGCTATTGTAATGAATAATGTTTGTTATTTAGCTAGCTAGATACTGTCATAACAGTCAATCATAACGGTGTTTTACCGCGGCGTTGTTCAGCTGTTGTCCACCAGTTGACGTCATGGTTGCGTTCAAGAATTTCCATAGCGAGCTCGGGTTTTTCTGTCAATTTAATAAAATTGTCAGTTTTAAAGCAAATTAAGCTGCTATTTTCATTTTAATTAATACTTATATATGTAAGTAACTAAAATAATGTGAAATATTCATGGAGGTCTATTAAATGGTGTTTAGCCTTTAAAGTGTATTAGTACTACTGTTTATTGGTGTGCCATTAAATTTGTCGTCCACAGTACTATCCAACCAATCTACGTGAGCGTACATGGTGTTTAAAGGCATAATACACTGCATGATGCACTATTATCAACTGATTTCACAAACAATGAACACCTAGGACATAGGGTTTTCTGAATGTTTAACTGGAACACAGTCAGTTCGGGTGTGAATTCATTCCCAGTTAGGACAACTGATTTAAGAGGTAAATAGAAGGCAACATGAGCTGAGGCAGAGTGAAGTTAGGCTTGTGGAGTTTCAAGTAACCACAGAGGTGAAACATACACTCCTGACCTCAGATCTCTGCTCTGTAAGACCCAAGTGCTTTAGATTTTCAGAGCTAAATCCACATTATGTTTTGGCTTTTAGGGAGGTGGGCTGTGTGGGGTTCATCATAGCCCCACACAAGGAAATGTTGGTAAGGGTGTGAAGTCATCCAACATGGCTCCCCATATCCCCATAGTCCCCCAGACACATCTTGTGCTGCAGAAGAGTTTGGCTGTGTTTGAAACTGCTTTTTGCTCTGTCATCTCCAAATTTGTAATTATTCTGACTAGCAAACGTTAGCGTACCGGTATCCTGGCAACACCGTGACGTATGGCCTTTGAAGCGGTTCTTAGACGCGGGTCATCATACAGCATGGGCAGCAAGGCATCGAGGCTGCAACTTTCTGTCTTAGACATAGCATTTGTGTGAATTTTGTGTATAGTTCTGTTTAATAAATATTAGTAATGTCGCCCTCTGTCCCTAAGACACATAGAAAACTGCAATGCTGCAAATACACCCTCCTTTCTTAGTATACAGTGTATGCACAGTAGGTTTTACTCTAGAAGCTACTTCAGAAAAAAAATTCGGTTACCTGTGTAATTGTCGGTTTCTTTACAATAAAACTCGAATTTGAAATAGCATCTCAGTCATGTTTCCCATCATTTTCATATTAGTTTTCAGAAAGAGAACATTTATACACACGTTTCTGTGAAAATCAGTCAATTAATTAGTGTAAATTACTGGGGAAAAACTCTTTCTACCTTTAATAAAACATCCTGATTTCATCTCCGACACAGATCTCCTGATTCTCTCTCTGCCACAGTCCACGCTCCGTTTAGCCCCACACAACCTGGGCTACCATTGGCTGGAAGTTCAAAGGGGCTTCTCTCTGATTGGGCTGTTGCCTTTGACACACGGGTCTCGTTGATATTAGGGCGTTTCCACTGCCGCGCAGGCGGGCAGCAGGTTACACTGCACTGCTGCTCGAACAAACTATATCTTTAAGGAACAGGCGCTAGCATAATCTGTGTTTGTCAAAGAACGTTATATTTATTCACATGCACCACGCTAACAGAGAGAAAGGTTCATGTGTAATTGTTTTGTGCAGTGATTAAAAATGTTTTCCACACCGAGGTGCTGCTAAGCTAGCAGTTCACAAGCCTGAATTATTATTATGGTTGTTTTATAAAACGAAAGATGCTTCAGTCCTCGGCCTAAACCACATCACGTGTGGATGTCAGACACTTTGGTGAAGGTGTCGCACTTCTGGCCCATTGAAACCTGCATGTGAACAAAATTTGTTCCACAAATTACAAATGCCTAATATCACATAAATAAATCAACACAATGAATGTTAAAGGGTGTTACAAATTTTATTGTGCTTATTTAACAGTGGTGAATTTGCTGTGAGCCAGGCACAGCAGATAACTAAACAAACAATGCATGCTTCTTGGACCTGAACTGATTGATAAATGAGGCTCTTACTTAATTTTGAGCAACAATTTAGATAACATTTACTATTACATTTCATTATTTTGATTTCATGATTTGTTTTCATGATTGCAATTTAAAGTTTGCAGATCTGGGAACTTTGTTATGAGTCATTTCTATCGTTCTTTTTGTCAGTGACGTGAAATTTTCACATGTCACCAGTATTGTAACAGTGAAAACAATGAATAACATATATTAGTTTTATTCTGGGGCAGCAGAGCCAGCACTAAAATTGAAGAAGTATGAGCAAAATGAGAGACTTATCACTGCTTAACATGTTTAAAATGTTTTTAATATGAGTAGGTTCTAAATGACAAATTGGTAGTCCACATTCCATGGACTGTAACAGCTAAGGTGAAAGGAAAGTGAGCATGCAAGTTCACTAGAAGTGCATCACTACAGTTCTGCCTTGTGGTCACTTCTGTTACAGCAACTGTTCTATTAAAAGAGAGGGGTCGTACAGGCCTAAACGGTTTAATGCTTGATAAAGCCTTGAAAAAGGCTAAAATGTTTGATATACACAGAGAATGAAATCAAAACTGTGTTTTTGCCTTCTCTCCCTTATTGTTATTGTGTTCTTGTCTTATGGTTTGCTTTCTGAATACTGTTACACTGTGATTTTCTAGGTCTCGATATTATCTGAGCTGAATATTAAAGCTGGAGTATGTGATTTTTATAGGAACCAGTGTAAGCCAGTTTTGAAAAAATCCCACTTGAAAAATCTAAACTGAAATGGCAAGGCTTGATAAGTTGCACAGCGTGTCACACTCAAACACAATCCCCTTACCTCATGTCTCCTTCACATGTAAGAAAAGTATGGCATCAAAATAGGGCCAAATTGTTTGAGAACCAAAAACAAATCCATTACTTTAGATGTTTGATCTTGGCTACTGTACAAGTTTAGAAAACACTAATGTTAAAAAAATTAAAAGCATAACTAAAAAACTAATCCCAAAATTACAGTTTTGTGGCCTAAATATAAAAGTATATATTGGGTTGCTTTTGGGATCTAAAGATTTCAGGAAATATAACAAAACGACGTACTCCATCTTTAAATTGAGTATCATAATGGTGCAACTCTATTAAGATTATTTTTGAATAAATATGTTGTTCTGTACTCCTCCCACTTCCTGTATATGTAGAGGAATTTGTTCCTTTTAGTGACCTGTTGGATTTTACTGGTATTTTGTATTTAAATCAGTGGTAAAGAAGTTAAAAACGTCTTCACTTTCTTATCACTTCTCTGACATTTCTTCACTCACACACCCACACCCACACTGTGTTCTGCTGGTCTGAAAAGTAAGATGTTATCTGAGATATTGATGTCAGTGTGGGTGTACACAGCTGCTGAGATTAAAGTGATAGTCCAGCAAAAATCAAATCCCTCTTCACCTCAAGCAGTCGATCGAACAAAACCTTTGTTAAATACTGAGATGTGACAAGACTTTTTGTAAAATGTACCTTTCATAAGAGACTTACCAGTTCAGTGAATGGAACCAGACGCCCAAACCTCTTAAAACCTAATCTCTTAAAATCAACAGGTTGAGAAACAATTGGTTTGAAACCTATTTTAAAATCCATTCATGGTGGGCAAAACCCTTTTTGAGGTAAAGAACTGATTTAGACATATTTTATGATGATGACTACCATCAACATAATTTCATATAAAACTGTTTCGATGGGTGGAGTTCACTGCTGTTTATGGAGAAGAAATACAGTGCTGTATTGGCAGCATGGAAACGGCTAGTTTCATTCACCACCATAGTAAAGTAATAATGGTCCACAAGTTTCAGTGCAATCAGCCACTTCAAACCTAAACTATCACTTTTTTACATCTGAATAGAGGGAATTTTGAAAGACAGGTGGCATTGTCCTTTAAAGGCTGTTGTATCTGTCATGATGATGATGATGATGAAGGTGCGTCACAGTGGTTGATTCCCACTCTCTCATACATATTCCCGCCCACGCACAGCAGGGTTACCGCGGAGATGTCATTGCTTCGCCCACAGGAGACTGTGTGTGTGTGCGAGCGTGTTTTCTCTTCACTGATACGCCTACACAGTGTGTGTGTGTACGTGTGTGCATGCGTGTGAATATAAGCTCTTATGATGTGTGAACATCTGTGGTTTGTATTTAGGCATATCTGGTCCTACAGGAAGTACATACTCTTTTAGGTCACACTTTTAAAAAAATATATTGTGTAAAAAAAAGTGTAACACTTTACTGAAGTGCTTATTAGTTAATGTGTACAAAAAGCTGGGGAACACCTACAGCACAGTTCAAAAGCCAGATAAGTATTAAAGACCCCCTTCTCTGAAAATCAAGTGTTTACTCTTAACATGGCTGTGGTGTTATTTGGTAGGAGACCCATCAATAGCAAAATATTGACTCAAATCATTTTGGCAGAGAAACTGCACTATTTCAGAGACAGTCTTGAATGTGACTGGCAGGGTTACTTTTGTCAAAACCTAAAGAAATAAGCTTGTAGAAAGGGCTTTCAATCTGCAGTTCTGCAGCAGTAACTTCTAAATATGTTACTGGATGAATAGAGTTGGGTTTTAGGGGGTTAATCAATGACCAACTGGAAATATATGATGAAATATGATGACATTCTATTCTAAGAAATCTGTAGCCACACATCAAATGTTTGCACTGCCTGCATGGGCTTTTCCCATGCCCCTTTATTAATATTAAGGTCTGGTCTCTGGATGTCTGAAAAACACTGGCAGCTTTATTTTCTTCTTTTGTGTCTATTTCTTTTTCCTAGTAAGGGCTTCTTTTTGTTCCTGACCATTAGGGTTTATGATAAAACATAGTCCTATGGAAACTGATGTGTGAAAAAACAGGCTTACTGTGTTTTGACTTCACCTTTTATAAAAGATAAAAATTTATTTGTACAGATTAAAATCAACTTGAATGTACAAAACAAGGGTATACATAACAATCCACACTACAGAAATGAAAAAATAAAACCCACACAAATACAAAACCAGACCAGTGATTTAATTATGTAATCTGGTCTTCTAATAAAGATATATAAATTCTAGTAAGCTCTGAGGCCTGATAGACATTAGGAAAGGTCACATCCAACACTGACTATAACGTCACATTACATTGACAACTGTGATACACAGCTTACACAACACTTTACACACACAGTCGCTCAAAGTTGTTCTCTTTAAATGTGTCTTTACTCAATATTGAAAATGTTTTGAATGCCCATAATATTACAAAATGATGATTAAAAGCTTCAATTATGATTCTATACTATATATTTTTCTCTTAGTACCACCACACAACAACCACTTCATTAGAAAGACCCTCTTTCTACTGCCACATATGTATACCTTCTACTTACACACACTGTCCAATTTATCAGAGGACACAATGATATTATAGGGGTTTTTATAAACACCTAAGCATCAGTGCGCAGTCTGTTGTGAGCAGTCCATCAGCTAAAAATCACTGGTCAGACCCTGAGCATTGAAGAAGGGCTAGAGAATGGACAGAACACTACACACCAAAACAAGAACTAAAGTCTCTACCTGAACAACAACAGTGTGAAGGGGTTTCCAGTAAAGTGGCCATGGAGCGTTTACTGAACAGTGTGTCACTATGCTCACAACTCGCACATACCAGTAAATTCTGTCTTTTATTCAATGAATATTTATAAAAGGGACTTGACTATATTCACTCATTTACGGAAGTTGGCGAAGAAAGTAAACAAGAAGAAAGACACATGCTAACACAACAATGTGCAACAATGTATGGCCACAAACACATACTATTCTATAATAACTAGACCAGCTAGATAATATATGTTTTTCGATATATATATATTTACACCATTTATGCCATTTGAACATCAAATTTATTGTGAAAACTAAACTAGTAAACTAAAAATTTACAAAAATGGAGATACATGTTTTTCTTTCAACAGCAAACATATACAAATCGAAATAGAGCAAAAATGACCAGGAATTAAAACTCCTTACATTAATTCAGGAAGGTTTTTTTCTGTCGCCTGTAATGTTTCGAGGCTTTGTTATGTTACCATTCTACCATATGTGACAGATGGACATTTTTTCCAGCAGTATCTTTTAAGGCAGGAAGGGGCAATGGAAAGTCCAGACTAATGGCAGTTTCTGCTATCTAGACTCTTCTGGTTCTGATTTGACCTTTGTGTAGTCCACAGGGCAGAGCTCTCTCTGGGACATCCAGTTTTCTGTATTTACAGGAGAATACAAAACTATAATAAAACTCTTGACATGTACATCATAACAATGTTAAAATGAAGGACCAATATAAATTAATTGATTAACAGAGATCAATAAGCAAGAACTAACAGTAAATAAGGAAATACAAACAATTCAGTCTAGTTAGCTAAATTGCAAATCTAGTTAAAATGTGAATGTCATAGATTTAGCAGTTAGTGTTCTCCTCTATGTATGTTAGCATACATGCCTTCCAGATACATTAGGCACCAGTACATCTTTTCAAACTGCCGTTAACCACATAATTGGACTCAGCATACTTGGAGAAGGTCATTAAGTGTTATAATTCTGTTACATCAACTCATCACCTTTGGGGGATATTAACTTTTAATTCATAAACTGGTTGGCTAAGAGTGCAAATATCTGACCTGTTTTCTCAGTTGTGTCTGTTTCTGAGTTCCACTCAGAGTTCTGTTTATGGCGATGTTTGTGGTGTTGCTTCAGTTCATTTGCTAACTGTCGGCCTAATGGGATTTCTCCTTTAGACTCATTCCGACCAATCACATACAGACCTACGGATTGGTTTGCTGAAACTGGAGAGAGAGAAAGAAATATGTCAAAAAAAAAGAAAAAAGAGATGGAAAAGTGAGGGAGAAAGACAGGAAAAAAGGGGAGGAAGGTAAAGATATGTGTGTGTGAGAGGGAGAGAGAAAGTATGTACAGTATGAATTGCACCTGGTGTGTGGCTGGTTCTGGAGTCAGAGAATCTGAGGGCAGGTGTTTGAATGTTGTGGGGATGAACTGCAGTGTCCTGCAACGCAGAGTCTAATTGCATCTACACACACACACACATACACAAAGAGAGATAGAGAAAGACAGACCTTAACCAAGTGTCTGTGTTAAATATTTCAAGTTAAATAAACTCCTGACAGTGTTATACTAGAGCCTGTAAGTTAGGGTTTGCATATTAGTTTCTCATTATGTTTAATGGGACTATTACCATTGTGCCATGAAGCTTGTCAAACTTTGCAACAGTAACGATTAACCATATTTTTAAGTGGAGCTTCTCTTGTTCCTACTGAACTACTAGTAAAGGTGCTGTACCTGTAAAGCCTGTGTGATGCTCTCTTCTCCTTGAGTTTTAACACAGGCTAACCTCTCCCTCAGAGCTTTCTGTTGCATGTGGAGGAGATACAGAGAGTCCTGTAGACCATAAACACCTTCCTGGAGATCGAGAGAGAGAGAGAGAGAGAGAGAGAGAGTTTTTGAAAATAAGGTTAATCTGATGTTTGTGCTTTTCCACCAGATGTTGAAACACTGCTTTGAGGATTTGATGGCATTAGTGAGGTCAGGTACATCTGGATCAAAATTATCCCAGACCTACTGTTTGAAGCTTCACAGTTCCACTTATCCACAGCCCCAAGCTTGGGGGTATTTTTACCCCTCTAGCTGGCACTTGGCATTGGGTTTGGAGACATAGAGATAATGTGTCACATTTTATTGTTCACTGCCTTCCTGTTGTGAGTATACAACTGGCCAAATAAAGTAGATGAATGTATTCAAAAACCTTTGGATAAATACTGCAGCTAACGCAATGGAAAATGAAGAAAAACCCTTCATTATTCACCCTGCAGGAGTGTTAACGTCTGAATTTCTGTAGAGCGCTAACTCACGGCCCTGGCATTTACGCAGTTTAAAAAAACTCCACACTGAGTCATCACCACCTTCATCATCATCATCACTAGTCTGTAAAAGCTGCTGAGTCACTCCTCTGCCCAAGCAAGCCTTGCTGAGCTACAGTTAAAGTTATATTTCAGCAAAATCTCAAACAACTGGCATGTTATTGCATTGAGATTCTTTTTCCTGTTTATGCAGATAATTGTATGTCGTACTGTCATAAACCACAGAATTCTAGTAGACATTACTAAACAGCAAGTTTTTAGGCAGGTGTGTATGCAGTTAGCATGATGCTAATTCATTCTGTAAAGCTTTGATAACTTGGTAGTAATATTAGCCTAACCCTAGCTGAAATGCAAAATTAAACAAAATTTCACACACAAACCATGACTATATTTGGCAAGTCTGTAAGTTCTGGTTCAAATCTTATGTTTCATCAAAACAATACAACTTCCAGGAGCGCACCAGTGAGTGACATCAACGATAACACTCCTGAGATTAACGCACACACACACACACACACACACACACACACAGAACTGTGATTCAGAGGTGCTAGTGGGAGCTATAAAACCCCCACTGAGACCCAAACTGACATCAAATGAGATAATTTACTGTATTTAAATATATTTATCAGAATCACTGAATAATATATAAGTGCTTGGATATATTATGTTCCTTATTATATATGCCATAAACCAAAATAAAATATCCAAAAGGGTTGTTTACTTTTAAGTTTCTAAACTTTCTGCAATTTGGAGGCACTCCTCACCTCCATTTTAATTCGTTTGGGCGACACTAACTCCTCCTCTTCCTCTCCACCAGGCCTAAAAAACAAATTTCGAAGGTTAACGTTAGAAACCCAGAAAGAAGTGTGCAAAGACTAAGTGGCCAAATACTTAGTTGTGGGCTTGATGTTTGTATGAGCCAATGACTTTCTTGCAGATTGTAATACACTACAGGAAGTGTAGAGGGTGATAAAAGCCCCCATAATGAGCTTCAATTAAGTTAAAACATTCATGGTTCAAATATTCACTTAATTAATAAATGAATAGATAGTAGACTGGTGGCAAGCCTCAAAAAGACATTAAAATTATGACATATTTCAAACACTCTCCTCCACTGTGACAGAAGGTGGAGTCTTGCCCAGGGATGCTTATTGGTCTTACCATGCTATGTGTGTGTCTGTGTGTGTGTGTGTGTGTGCATGCACCTGTTCTTAAAGATGTGTCTGTAGGTGACTTCTCTTGAGATGTTTCTGGCCAAAGAGAAGAGCTGATCTCTGTGTGTGAGCAAACCTGCATCCCACAAACACAACTGAGCCGCAGCCTCGTTTACTACCAGCTACACGCATACATACATATACAACACACACACACACACACACACACACACACACACACACAAAGAAACAAACTTAAAAAAAACATAGGCACTAAACTATCACAAACATTTATCTACCAAATTGGACAGAAGCATTGTAAAGCATTGCATACTTATACTAAACCAAGCTACTGCCTTTTTAAAAGAAGACAGGAGATTTTAACCTAAAATTAAAAGCCATAGTAACAGCTCAAAAACATGTTTATTGTCAATGGAAAAACCTGACAGAAGTCATATTTATTAGCTTCTTAAAACTACTGCACATACACACATATCCACCCTAGGGTGCTCTAATTTCTTCAACGATGATTTCGAGACCTCACCTCATGAGTGGTCAGTGGTCTGCCGTCTCGTCTCTTGGAGTCAAAGCGTCCATAGATGGCGCTGTATTTGCGAATCTCCTCCTCTCTCTGTGGGTCATCCTCACGCAGGTCGCAGAGACGGCTGATGGTTCGGCTGAGCTTCTTATTGCCACGGAGACGCCCCTTTACCTCAGCCGGGTTGCTCCTGGGTAGAGTAGATGCCAAAATCTGCACACACTCTGACACACAGCGCCGCATCCCGGGTTCAATTGCCTCAGTTGGCTCTCCACTCCAGCAGGGGGAGCCGGAGTAGGTGGGGGAGGGACTTTCAGACACCGGGGAACCTGATCCATCCCCTAAACCACAGGGGCTCACGCTCCAGGTCCCGGGCTCCAACAGCGGTGATTTTTGTCCCACACTGGTCCCAGTCTGTGGCTCTTTAGGTGTAAAACAATTTAAATCAGTTGACTTGAAAAGTGTATATATAAGTTTATAAAATACACACACACACACACACACACACACACACACACACACACATACACACACACATACATACACACACATACCTTCTTGCAGCTTAAACACAGGGATGCTGCAGGCAGGAAGTGATGTCAGTGGCTGGTCGAAGAGGGTGGGGTTAGTGACCCAATCTCGTAGGGCCTTCTGCAGGCGACGCACATGCAGTGGTTTGGTTGCCATGCCAACAAGTGACATGATCTCCAGGAACTCCTCCTCTGCTGCTTCACAAAGTTGCTGCACATCATCGCCGCCCTGCTGGACGAACGCAGCATAATAACTCAGCAGATTGGCCCTCTGTAAAACACGGTAGAGCTGCAGCTCTCCAACGGAGCGAGGGATCAATGACATCACTAGAGGGAAAGAAAGAGTGGCAGAGCATGAACAGAGTGGGGGATAATATATTTAGATGCAAAATACCTCATGGAACTGTCTTCTAACTCACTCACTCACTGACATGTAGGAATTGCACCACATGCGTATTGCTTACTAACACATTAAGGGATGGCTCCAGAATGGGCTTCTCTTTTGCCTGGCATCAAGGACATGTTGTGTCCTTCTTTATTAGAAGTTCATTGGTTGCCAACAACTTGGATCTACAAAGATGCTCGCGTACCTTGCCAGTACAGCCACTGTCCATTACATTGTGTGAAAATTGTATGATGAAAGGACCAATTGAAATGCCCCAAAATTATGTTTTACAATGACTTCCAATAAGAATTAAGTTTTTTCCATGTCTAAAAAGTTACTATTTTGGAGATACATAGTTTTCTTTGAACAGTCATAATATTATTTCTGAATTTATCCCCACATGCACACACACACACAGAGGCATGTCACAATAATTATATTATTGACTTATTGTACAACATATGGACATTACGTCGATAATTTTTCTCTTGTCTCTCAGTTGTGAAGTAGACAGATGTATTTGTTTGTTAAATAAAAATAATGTCAAAATTATTTTATTTCCAAATAAAATATCTGAATATTTTTAAGTTTTTGCAAAAAGTTCAATCCTCTTTAAAGGAGTAACTGCCTTATTATGCTGCTATAATTATATCAGTGTAATAAAATGTCATTAATATCACACTTATTTCTGGAACAATATATTTATTCATTCATTGTCTAATCGCTTGTCCAGTTCTGGGTCGCGGTTGGTACAATATATCAACCACATAAAAATGACTATCGTGGCAGGTCCACACACACACACACTAGTGACATTAGGGCAGAGAGCACACACACACACACGGAGTGGCAGGCAGTCATTCCCACCGCCTGGGAAGCCAATTTTATAACAATTTTAGGTTAAAAAGGCAGTTTCCGGAGAAGACCGCATCTTTTCAAAATGCTAACACAGTGTCACTGGACCTCAACATGCTTAGAGGAGTCCAATAGATGCTCAGTTCTGTTATTTTAACTAAATAATACTTGCAATGGAGTTTTAACCACTAAACAAAACTATGGTAAAACAATAATGTCTCGGACATTGGCCGTATGTTCATAGGAGGCAGACGTCTGGTTCCATTCAGGACCACTGTCAACAATTCTGTTCTAGAACCTGTATTCACATTAAACCAAACAAACTCTCAGTCACATGTTTACATCTTTATCTCTTCTAATGTGCTAAATTATTATGCAATTACATTTTTAAATACACATAATTGCCATGTAAGTATATGCCTGTTCTATTAAGGCTTACGTACAAAACAAAGTCAATCATCACAAAGACATCGCAACAGTCTACAACAGAACAGCGCATGCAGGACTGCACCTTCAGAACGACACACACACACACCCGCAAACACGCACGCACACACACACACACACACACACACACACAAACACACACACACACTCATGCTCGTGCAGGGTTCGCGTTCCATATGGTCATATTGTTTATTATATTTTGTTGACACTGACCTGCTCGCGCTCCGCTCCTCCGTTCAGCTCGAGATCTGTGAGTGTGTGTATTCGTGCGTGTGTTCGTGTGTTACACACCTTCTGTCCCCTCCCCTTCTCCACACTGCACTGTGTGTGTGTGTGTGTGTGTGCGTGTGTGTGTGTGTGTGTGCGTGTGTATGAGGGATATTCCGTTCGGTCGCTGCCTCGTCCTCGTCACTCCCACGCTGGCTGCCTGACGCAAATCCCCGCGTAGGCGACAACAACGAGCGCGAGGAGGGGCCCCGCGCTCTCTTACACACAAGCCGTTTCCCGCCACTTTTAATAATTAAATAAATAAATAAATAAATAAACTAACAGCATGCTATGTGAGAAACCTGTTTGGGACATTGTTTCTTTCTGACGAAGATCTTTATTTATTTGTGATCTCAATTTTTGACATTAAATATAAAATATAAACTATTGTACTATTGTATGTTTTTTTAAATTTAAAAGGGACATACATTTATGTACATGTATACATACATGTTTACACGGTTCTCTGGGGTCTGAATAAAATATCTGTGACATGCCTGAAAATACCACAAAGATTAAACAACACAGCAATTTCTCCCTAAACATCCCTGTTCAGAACAAGCAGTTCCAGTGCCTGTTCCTTTAAATGAACATAAGCCTCTGTTTACACCAAATGCCAGAAAGCCCAGTGAATCATGAGGAGCAGAAAATCATTATTTTGCAGGACTGCCTACTGGCCTACAGGAGGCATTTTCGCTTGACTGACTGACTCCCAATGTGGAAACACGCATGTGTGAGTTAGTTTGGAGACGTTTGGTGCATTTCCACAGACATTTGCAAACCAGAAAAATTAGTTCCCAGCTGGAACCAAAGAACAGTAGGAACTTCAGCGTGAACTGTGTCTGCATAAAAAGAAATAACACAGGAATACATGTTTGTGTGTGTTTCTGGGGCTGTGTTTGACGCAACACCATAAACGTTGGCCAGAGCCTTGGCTCGGCGTTGGTTAGTTCACAAACTCAGTAGGACGGCTCGGAGCTCTGCAACATTAACACACGTATTATATCTCAGAGAGAGAGGAGGACTGCCAAATTTGTCATATTTCCCGTGAGTGAGTGTCTTGGGTGGGGAGACATTTTGTGGTGTTAGTGTGTTTATAAAACTCTATATAGCTGCACAGAGCCACATTAAACTACACATGCTTTAACCCATTACACTGAATAAATAAGTAGTTGTAATTCTTCAAATCAACGCAGTGCTCGTGGTCTTCTTTGTTCCTTGGTGGTAGATCATCTTATATTTATATTTAAATAAAATTAAGAATAAAAACACTGATGCCAGTGTTACATATTATGAACAAAACGTTGTGCTCCTTTTTTAATTTTTGCATTTATTATGTACAACACATTCACATAATAAAAACACATGTAAACAAAGACATTGATATGATGCACCAAAGCTTCTCCAGACCTTCCAGTGACAAGGGTATGTACTTTGAGCTTTCTGTTTTCTACATCTCTGTGACAATGGCTATATGACTAATAGCGGTCCGGCAAAAAACTAGGCTTGGCTAGTTTCTCTATGCTCTTGTTTTTGTCATCTTTGTTATGTCCTCTTTCTTCTCTGTAATCATTTTCATCATATTATTTAGCTTGGTATTATGTTTATCTTTTGTTTTACTCCTTAAACCTCTGAAGCTCCTGCTCTGTACATAAGATTCAGTGATCCAACCAATGATCGGCCCAAGTTTTTTGAAAAAAAAAAAAAAAAAAAAAAAAACTCACTTCGATCAAATTTGGCTTTGGTAGGAGCTCCACTCCCAAAGTGATTTTTTTCCATAACATGCCCTTTTTAACATACAGTTTCCTGTTGTTAGATTCCAAAAGGGAATTATTCAGAATCATTTAGTTAGAGCAAAATTGTCTGTTTCCGAACAGGATTTCTGATGGGAGTAACCTCAATCTTGAACACAAAAAATGTGTGTGTATGTGTGTGTGTGTGTCTGAGAGAGAGAGAGAGAGAGAGAGAGAGAAAGAGATTCTTCTAATACTCTGAGCCTATCAGGGTGAGTCAGGCATAACATCCCACACACGCACCTCCTACACCTTGTCACCTACACACACACACACACACGCATGTATCCACGCATGCACGCACACACATACACACACACACACACACACATACACACAAACACACACACACACACACACACCTCTCTTTCTCTCTCGCTCCCTCCCATTTTCTGTTTTTCTAGCCATATTTATATTTATATTTATATATGCATACATATGTCACTAAGCTGGAATTTCTTTTAGGCTGCAAGATAACCATTATTAACCAGTAATAAACGTGTCTATTAACACTTAGTAATAGTTGGAAACTTTATATTAGGTGCTGTGGTATGTGCTTTTTGGACATTTATGTTTGGAATGTGTTTCTGTTGTAAGTGTGAATTCAGTAAGGTTGAACATTAAATAACTATGCATTTTTAGACACGTCTCAGGACTAATCTAATTATCTACAAAGCACAGGAAATGTGACAATTGTCAGTTATCTTCTTATCTGACTTCCTTATCTGGGCCTGGTGTGGGTGGAGGAGGTGGAGGCTACTGTTCATTCAAATCAGAATATGCAAATAGAAGAGTTTCCAGGAGTCAGTTAGAGCAAATCTTGTAGACGTGTAGATCTGCACAAATGGGTTTGACCTAAATTTTCGCTGAAGGTTAATGGATCTAATGGTGTAATGGTGCCCTTGAGCAAAGCACAATACCCACAACTGCTCCCTGGGCTCCAGGGATGGATGCCCCTCACTCTGGGTGTGTGTTCATAGCCTCTAGTGCACTAGCGCAGTGGTTCACAAACATTTGCTCTGCAAAAATGACACATTTAATCTCCTCAGTGATTGGTATGAGCTTGCTTTGAGACATGCCTCAACATATTTTCTTGTTTTTCCTTTGGAATTTGTGGCTTGAGAAAAGTCATTAGCTGCAGCATGTTTAGCCTTCACAAACTTGTCCATCTTTTGCTAGCAGTGCTCAAAGGTGTGTAGCTCATTTGCCTTGCTGTGCCCCCCCAACTTTGGGAACCATTGCACTAGTGTGTGTGTGTGTGTGTGTGTGTTCACTGCCACAGACTGGTTAAATATGAAAGACCCATTTTGTTTTATTTTGTACAATGACAAATAATTGGACATTAAGCACATTAAGGTATACTGAAGGATAATAGACCTCCAAAAAACTACACAGTAAATTCACCAGTGTTAAATCAACACTATTAGTGTTAAATTAACACTGTTGGTGTAATAATTTAACACTCTCAGTGTTAACATTAACAGTGTTGATTTAACACTGGTGAATTTGCTGTGTAGTTAGTTTGAAGCTAAAGACCACTGAGGAGACGTAGACCACCAGACTCTCAAGGAACATAGTCAGAGCTGCACAATATTGAAGAGAAAATTTTCTCATGAATGAAATGGTTTTAATTTAGTCACAACCACACACAGGCCCTTTTATTTATTATTTTATTATCTGTTGGGAAGCCACACGTTTCCTCTTTAACTTATGAAACCAGCAACTTCTTGAATCTTTTGAACCACTGCTAACACAAGGCCATTAGTCAAGGTTTCACTGAACATGTTTTTCATTGGAGAATGATGATAGATGTAGCTGTTGGGAGTTTTCTTACATGTCAATAAGACATGCAGCAAGTGGAACGTGTGTGAAAAAAATATCTTATTAAGCAGTGGCATTTCCGAAGTTTAGAGAAGTGGCTTTTGAAGGAGAGCTGAATGTAGGAAATGGGACATTTTCAATTGGATTTATTTATTTTTATTTTCATAAACTGGATTACACTAGTTTTTACACTGGATTAACTGGTTCCTACACAATCACCTTCTCCAGCTTTAACATAAGACCACATTGTACAAGGCACAATGTGGCATGGTATCGTTAAAGCACCTGGTGTAAAATAGGGGTAAGAGCCCATGGGCAAAACTCCAAATACTACATTTGCAAAAAAAAAAAAAAAAGTACCAAAAAATATGTAAGTCCCTCAGGATAAGAGCAATGACAAATGCCATAAAAGGTAATACCTCACTGGGGACTGAACTAGCAATCATTGAAACATATTACTATAGGCTTAATTTCAAAATATACTGTTTATATATACTATACTGAAATAATAAGCAGGTAGCTTCACTGCTTCCTGGAAAATCATGTTTTTTGAAACTAATAATTAGATTACCAGCCAACTTGTGTGGCTCTGTGCTAGATCACAGCTGCTGACCTTCTCTGCTCCTTATGTGTGTGGGCGAGAGAGAGAAGGAGAGAGAGAAAGAGAGAGAGAGAGAGAGAGAGAGAGAGAGATACACAGCCTTGACAACAACCCTTCTTTGATTAGCTTATAAAGTCATGTGAAAAACAAAGTACACGCTCTATATATACTATGATTTTACATACCTGGTGAGCAACACATGACAAATAACACAATGTTATTATTTATTAAACACTAGGCCAAAATGCTGAAGCAGTATGTCAAAAATTAGTTATGCTCTTACTAATCTAATACCTTTGATTATCTGCAAGTGTGACTACCTCTATACAAGCAGAAGTCTTGACATTCATGTGTTTGTTAACACAATTCCAATGTTGAAAGACATCAACAGTAATCTCAGAGAAGGTCTTGCCCATCAGTTAGGTAAGGTTTATAAGACAATTTCCAAGCAATTTGAAGTGGGAAACATTATTTACAATTGGAAAACACTGAACATTGGTTGCCAATCTTCCCAGGAAATTCCAAGTAAATTTCTCACAAAGTCAGACTGCAATGCTCAGAGAAAAACCCAAGAACTACATCTCAGACTCTATAGGCCTATGGAGCAGATTTTTCACTTTATGTACAAACCGGATTCCAAAAATTTTTTCCACTAAACAAATTGTGAATAAAAACTGAATGCAATGATGTGGAGAGGGCAAATGTCAATATTTTATTCATAATAGAACATAGATGACAGATCAAAAGTTTAATCTGAGTAAATGTAACATTTTAAAGGAAGAATACATTGATTCAAAATTTCACAGCGTCAACAAATCCCAAAAAAGTTGGGACAAGTAGCAATAAGTGGCTGGAAAAAGGAAATTGAGCATATAACGAACAGCTGGAAGACCAATTAACACTAATTAGGTCAATTGACAACATGATTGGGTATAAAAAGAGCTTCTCAGAGTGTCAGTGTCTTTCTGAAGACAAGATGGTAAGAGGATCACCAATTCCACCATTGTTGTGCAGAAAGATAGTGCAGCAATACCAGAATGGTGTTACCCAGCATAAAAAATACTTATCATCATTAACCGTGCATAACATCATCAAAAGATTCAGAGAATATGAAACAATCGCTGTGCGTAAGGGTCAAGGCCGTAAAACTCTACTGGATGCTCGTGATCTCCGGGCCCTTAAACGTCACTGCACCTCAAACAGGAATGCCACCATCAAGGAAATAACAGAATGGGCTCTGGAATACTTCCAGAAAGCATTGTCAGTGAACACAATCCACCGTGCCATCCGCCGTTGCCAGCTGAAACTCTACAGTGCAAAGAGGAAGCCATTTTTTTGCACTGGGCCAGGGGTCTTTTAAAATGGAGTGTGGCAAAATGGAAGACTGTTCTGTGGTCAGATGAGTCACGATTTGAAATTCTTTATGGAACACTGGGACGCCATGTCATCCGGACCAGAGAGGACAAGGATAACCCAAGTTGTTATCAACGCTCCGTTCAGAAACCTGCATCACTGATGGTATGGGGTTGCATGAGTGCTTGTGGCATGGGCAGCTTGCATGTCTGGAAAGGCACCATTAATACAGAGAACTATGTTCAGGTTCTAGAACAACATATGCTCCCATCTAGACGTCATCTCTTTCAGGGAAGACCCTGCATTTTTCAACAAGATAATGCCAGACCACATTCTGCAGCAATCACAACGTCATGGCTACGTAGGAGAAGGATCCGGGCACTGAAATGGCCAGCCTGCAGTCCAGATCTTTCACCTATAGAGAACATTTGGCACATCATAAAGAGGAAGGTGCAACAAAGAAGGCCCAAGACAATTGAACAGTTAGAGGCCTGTATTAGACATGAATGGGAGAGCATTCCTATTTCTAAACTTGAGAAACTGGTCTCCTCTGTCCCCAGACGTCTGTTGAGTGTTGTAAGAAGAGGGGGGGATGCCACACAGTGGTAAAAAATGGCCTTGTCCCAACTTTTTTAGGGTTTGTTGTTGCCATGAAATTTTGAAACAATATTTTTTTCCCTTAAAATTATGCATTCTCTAAGTTTAAACTTTTGATCTGTGATTTGTGTTCAATTCTGAATATAATATTAGTTGTTCTCACCTCCACATCATTGCCTTCAGTTTTTATTCACAATTTGTTTAGTGTCCCAACTTTTATGGAATCGGGTTTGTATGTTTTGATACTTGAAGTCTTATATGTTTTCATGTTTGTCATGTCTGTTTCAATCAACAGATTTCATGTTTTCAGATTGAGATTTTATTGTTTTAGTTTCATATCTTTTTTTCACTTATAGATCTTTTTTCATTTTCTTTTTTTACTTTTGGATCCATGTTTTTTAGTTTCAGACTCTTGGCCCTATTCTGCCATGGGAGGCGGGATATCAGCTGAGAAGGGCGTGGTATTACGACTGACAGCATAGCAATGAAGGCTCACTGTTGAAATATCACTGAACACTCACATTATACACAATAACATAATAATATATTTTAATAAACCACAAAATCTTCAACTTGGCCTATTCAAAATGGTTAACAGAATAAGGCCTGTTTTTCCTAAAAAGAACATGAACATCAACATAGCACCTAATTTGGGGTAATCCAAAAACAGCATATTAGTAAAAGCAACTAATTATTAATTATTTAGCACACAATTCCTGGGCACCTTGCAGTCAACGAGTTGACCATGAACACCTCTGTGCACAAAATCTTTCTAAAACGAAATGTGAGGCATCAATCTGACAGCTAAAGCTTGACCAAAATTGGGTCATGCAACAGGACAATGATCCTAATCATACCAACAAATCTACAACAAGAATGGCTGCAAAAGGAAAGAATGAATGTTTTGCAATGACCCAGTCAATGTCCATACATTAACCCTAAATGAAAGGCTCTGGCAGGACCTTAAAAGAGCTGTGCATAAGCGAAAGGTGAATGCCAACAAACCTCTATGAACTGAAGGAACATTGTAGAATAGACCAAGATTCCTCCATTATGATGTGAGAAAATGATAAAGTGATAAAAATATGGTAACTTTAAGTTGTTGCTGCTAAAGCTGGAACAAGCTATTGATAGAGAGTGTACTTAGTATTTCTCACATGGCTTCTGAATTTTGGCTTCATTGCTGTTAAATAAATGATGATAAGTGGAATACGAAGTGGTTTTTATTTAAATTTAAGATCTGATTGGGCCCTGAAAATTATTTTTAAAATATCCATATACGTAAACCCATAGAATTAAAAGAAGCTGTACTTTATTTTGCACGATAGTATATTGTAACCTTTAGTTAATACCAGGCAAATTGTTAAGAACAAATGTTTTATTTACAATGACAGCCTGGCAGTGGCACAGTGGCAGTATACATACTTTTCCTATCTGTCTCAGTTTAAAATGTCCTTAAATATACGTTTTTGTCACAGAGTCTCTTTACATCTGGCAGTGCTGAACAGTTCCTATTCTAGTCTCTAGCTAGTGACCCTATGGGATATCTAATAGCCTGTAGGTACTTAGGACATGGGTCATTTTAATACAATTTGGCTGCTGTAGATCAGACAACAAAATTTGAAACATATAATAGGCAAGTTATATTTTTGGCATGTATTAAAATTGCTAATGGCGTAGGACTTCAAACACCTAGATCCAGGTTCCAGGCCGATATTTTAAAAGGGTTTGACACTATTTCTAACTGTGAATTTATCTGACTGACCAGGTAGAGTGTAATACCAGTTGGTCATTTTAAAATGGATACTGGATTCAAGATCAGGATTTGAAGAAATCTGGTATAGGTTGATTCCATTGTGCTTTGGTAATGTAAAAAATGTTGGTGGTTACTGAAGTCAATAAGCCTTAAATTCAATCCCTGAAGTACTAACGGGCAGTGTGCTCACTTGACAGTATCTATCTAGACATCAAAGAGAACAAAAAGACTTGATTTATTCACTCATCTCCTGTAATCATTCTCCTAGTCAGGGTAGTGGTGGGTTTGCAGTGCTAGGCATGATCACAGTTTGGTCAGGGCATCAATCTATCAAAGTAATCTTGATTTAATGATTAAATTAACTATTAATCCTGCAACCTCTTACTGACTTTAGTGACCACATTAATAAATGTAAGCATTGTAAATCAAAGCATTGTAAGTTCTTCAACTGCAGGCATTACCAGAGCTAAGGAGCATGGCATTCACAAAGCCAGCCAACTTTTATTCACAAGCTGCAGAAGTGATCAAACATTCGTAAGTTGTTTGTAGGTGGTATGCGTGACCACCCTGTTTGGAAAAGCAGTAATAGTCTTTATGTGGTAATTATTGTAAGAATTGTATTTGATGTTTAAGCTCTACAAGGCTCTGGAGAATAGGCTCCGCCTACTGCCCCACCTACACGTCCCCATAAACTCCCTGACTCAGTGAATCCCAGAAAAACTCAGCCTCCTTTATTGCTGACAAGAGCCAAATGTGCCCCTAGCTAACACAATTTCTCAGAAAAGTGCTTCTGCCTTAAAATTACGTAATGCATTATTTACAGCATAAACATCTGGAAGGCCTTGTGACCTGAAACATGTAAACTGTGGTACTTGTATGACACGAGGAAGAGAAAATGAAATGGTCCTTCATGACTTCAGGCCTGTTTGGGCTGAAGGGCCTTAAACTTACTCTAAGGCTTCCTCTATTTCTCAGTATGCATCTAAGGTTTTAATTATTATTTCTTTTAAATTATGAACTGAACATCATTAGCAATTTGTGTTCTCCAAGCATGATGAGCTATAATGACATCTGGAAAGAGAACAATCGAGTGTAAAGCAGAGGGAAGAGCTGGCAAGAGTGCAATGTTGGAAGAGTGCAAGGTTAGGTGACATATTTTCACAGAAAGCTTTATTTCAAAAATAGAACACAAGAGGGAGATCATTACACAAAAAATGGTAGTGGTGAACAGGGTCATAGCTGTGATGTGTTGAGAGCTCAAGCACAGTCCCCTAGTGACTCACAGAAACACTCACAGAAGCAGAGAAGGACATGTAAAAGCATAGGTTGGTTAGACAAGGTTAAAGTCAGTTCCATGTTTACCAAGTTCCACCTTAAAAGATGCACTAGTGTCGGCTGCAGGGAGGATGAAGCAGACGTACATGCAAGGAAACACTTTTATTATGACAAATAACAGAACAAAAGCACAGGCAGAAAATAAACACAACCAGGATACTAGAAACAAACTAGAACAGAAACAAAACAGATAACAACCGTGAACCAGTGTAGACGCAGAGTGAACCACTGAGACACTGAAACACACATCTACACACAAAACCAGACAAAGGATTAACGATTTTAATCCCAACATTTTTATTTATATAAAATTCTAAGGATTTTCTCACCATTTGCCAGCTCTCCAATCTGTTTGCATGCTCAAAACTTGCATGCTTGAAACAGCTCAAGCCCCAGTGTCAAAAAAAAAATTATTGTCTCTCTAGGCTTTTCCTTTCTTTGCTCATGGCAGAGCAAAGGCATCTGGAGTTTTTAGACAACGGAAAGAACTCCAAATCTTGAAAAGCATGATGTAAACATAAACAAACTTGAGAGAAAATTGTTTCCCCACTATTGTAGACGTACTCTATAAAGTAGAACTTAAAGCTGGCAAGAAGCAGAGCCATTGCACAGCAGTACACTGAAATTTAGTCTCTGTATTTATAGCACACTGATGACTAGTAGAGTTGAGGACAACCATACACACACACACACACCTGGAGCAGAAAGCAGCCACCTCAGTACCCAGGAGCATTTGTTGGTTATGTGCTTTGCTCAAGGCTACCTTTATTCTCTGTTCCTTCACTCACATCGTTCCTCAATCCAGGGGGTGGAACTGACAACCATCCACCCTCAAGCCTCCTTCTCCTTCTGCACTGAAGAAACAAACTAAACATCTCTGTATTTTTTTTTATTTACTATTTGGTTTTACTCAAAACAGCAACAAATGTTCATTACAGACCAAGCTTTTTCACCTGGATATGTCCTGGCATTCTATGAGGTTTCATGGCTGTAGACTTGAAAATCCTCTTTGGAACATGACACAGAGAGGTATATATCAAAGCACAGTTTGTCAAACATCATTACAACTTTTTTTTTTTTTCACAAGAAATCATTCCTTGTGAGATAAGCCCTGGATTTATAAGATTATGGCTTATGTCTAGGCGCATATGGAACTCAGTGCTGGCCAACATTTGCCACTGCAGTGCTGCCCACTGCTGTTTGAGAGATATAAAGGCAACACTGTGTATACAGCAATACAATACAATATAATCAGAGCAGTATTTACTTTCAGAGTTTGATATTTTCTCTGAAAGGTGCTATGACCTCAATGAAGCTTGCTGTGAATAAGAATAGCTGAATTTGTGGAACCAGCCCACATTCTGTATATATTATCAATGCTATATATCTTATCCAACTTAGCTATTAAATTAACTATGATACAGAAATACATCTGTGAGAAAGAATGAATAATGCTGCCTTGAAGTCCTCCTTGGCAGTTTCCAACACAAAACCTTGGTTCTTTTGGTAAAATTGAACTTTGGAATGTACTGTGAAATACTGCAGTGAAATAAAGAGCAGGGCGTTTACATAAGATGAGTGCTTTTAATCCACTTAGAATCATCAGACAGACTTCATTCTGCTGTGCTCATATGCAGCTACTATACAACTAAACAACACAATTCACAAACCAATATTCAGTGGCTAATGCTGCTTTATACATACCTAGAGCTTATGAAAATATCACTTTCCAAGTAATCATTGCAATGTTGTTCTCGTGTTCATGAGTACTCATCATAAATACGACATTTCTGACATAACTTGAAGACAGTATAAGTAAATTTAAATGGTAAAAGTATAGAAAATAATTTAACCACACACACAAGAAAAAAGTTGAAAACATGTGATCATGTACACGTTCGCTGTAGATAGGCTTAATAGTCTATATTTTATCAAATGTATCCTTAAAAGAGTTTGTTTATGGAGTTGTATTCCAGCTCAGATTCCTCTGTATTCTGGATGGGCTCTTGAGGATTTAGCTACAGAGCTCAGTCCTTTGGGGATCCCCCGTCCCGCGGGGAGTGTGGTCCGATGGGAGAAGAGTCTGGACTTGAGCAGGAAGTTTTATCACTCTGAGAATCAGGAGGAAGCTCCGAGTCCTGAAATGAGCAACAAATAATACACAGAAAAAAAAATCTTGTTACTGCTCTCCTACATTTGTGGGGAATTACTGGATTAATAAGTGCACACACAAATGGTATTTGTGCACAGGTGGGGACTCACTATTACCTATTAACTCTTTTGGTGAAAAATCAAATGTACATAGTTTTCTTTCTCACCTCAAATGCAATCAACCTGCTAAAACATATTTGGTATCTGAAGCTTGTTCCTCTATTTGTGCTACAATAAATAACCAAAGGTTTGAAATGGGGAATGTGAATTTAAGCTTGTGTGCAGCTAGTCTATAGGTTTTTTATTCTATGGAGATTATACAAGCTCTGTTCGAACAATGGGTGCATCGTGAAGTAGCCAAATTCATTTTGTTTTGACATTTAACATACACAATATGTAAGTGTTTTTTTTTCTTCATTTTTAATGTTACCATGTACATATCGTATGTGTCTGAAACAATTTTAATATTTCTAAAGTTTCTAATCAGTAAACAAACTTACCTTGTTCCTTCTGAGAGAAGCATGCAATGTAAAACATAATATTTATCACACTCAAGCAACTGCATTGATCCATGAATCTCTAATACGCCTGACCCTCGGTTTACCTTTAACCGCTTGTTACCTGCAGGGACTGGACTTCAGTGAGTGGTTGTTTCTTCATCATGACGACCACTTCTTTGATCTGGGCAATTGCAAAAGCGATGGTAACCCATGGTGAAACACTGAGGGCCCACGCTGGTTTACTGACGTCTTCCTGCTCCTCCTGGTGCCGGGTTTTCCTAGCAGGGAGTTTGGGCTCCTTCCACACAGGTGGGGTTTCCACCTCCTGGTTCTGGACCAGATCGATGGTAGCTATGGGAACTGGACTTGAGGGAACTGGGATGTTCTCCGCAAGCATCTTGTCCACTGTAGGGTGAAAAAGAAAATGGAATATGGAAAAAAATTAGACTCTTCATCAGAGCACCACTAAAACACCTGCTATTTCTTTACAAAATCAGATGAAAAACAAAGAGCAGCCATTTACTTAAACCTTTACTTTTTCATTCTTAATAAATATCAGACCAACTACATAATCTTCACCAATACTGAGAGATCAAATTCACACTAAAAAACTCACAATTTCATTCTTCACAAGACTGATCCAAAAGGATTTTAAAGAGATCAGATCAGCACAGTGGTTTCTTTTAAAGAATTTGTCACACCTACTTGCCATCCCTTCAGTCAGCTTCTTTGGAGTTCAAAGAGCTGACTCTTCCCTGTCTTACACACCTGTTTGTCATCGCCTTTTATCCAGCCTTTATATACCCACACATTTACAAATAATGGTTCTACAAGGGTTTTTCAGTAAAGAAAATGGTTATTTATTTAAAACCTGAACACCCAGGGTTCAATATTGAACTATTTTGTGTTACACATACACATGTGTGCATATGCATTGTAAAGGGGTTCTGAATGTGCTATAGATGATTCAATATAACACCTTTTAGAGAAGTGTTCTATATGGAACCAAAACCAGTCCTTGTGCTGTTAAAAGCTTGACAGTGTAACAATAGAAAATCCCTTTTTGGTCCTATATAGAAGCATTTTCTGAAAGGTGCTATATAAAATCATTTATAGCACATTTTTCAATCTGAAGGATCCCTTAACAATGCATAGAACCCTTAAATTGCATGGTAAATGTGCCCATGGCTTTGTATAGAACCATTTCCTTTAATAAGTTTAATAACTTTAATAATAAGTACCCTGACCTGCACTCTGCCTTTTTGCATGTTATTGTCACTCTCTTGTAACAGTATTGATCCCTGATTACTTTGTTTTGTTCTATATTTTTTCTCTGCCTTGTCTTATGACACTGCATGCAGAAAATGACAGTCCCTGTTAAAATCTCTTCTTTTGCCTCTTACTCCTGTGTCTGAGGGTTGCAGCATTAGATAAATCCTACAATCCTTTCTATTTATTTACACATAGCTACAGCAAAACTATTGCACTAACCGTTTTTGGGGTGTTAATCTGAATATTTCAAAACGAGTTAAAGATGCAATTGGTGAATACTTATTTATTAACAATTAGGATACCAACATTTTATTTATGAGTAAATGCAGATTGTTACTGTATTATTAACACGTTATTAAACATGTTATTACTTATTTATGAACTATCTGTAAAGATTAGCGCAGACATTGTTTCTTTTTTCTTTATGAAATGAACACATGCACCTAGAGGAGTGGACAACCAGCCTCTACACCATTTAGGGTGCTCCTTCCCCAAGGACACCTCAGCCAGGTCGCGTAGATCAATCAGTCGACCTTTTGGTCTGAAGCCCTCTACACTAACTATTAGACCATGGCCAAATGTTATAGAGATAATATCTGATAATCTTGTTTTTCATTCTTTCTCTTTATTAGTTTTGTGATGATATAGTTTCCTTGAACTATGCCTATTTACATATTGATATTTTAATTATGACAGAGTTTTGTGTTTAGATACTCTCTCTCTCTGTCTCTCTCTCTCTCTCTCTCTCTCTCTCTCTCTCTCTCTCTCTCTCTCTCTCTCTCTCTCTCTCTCACTAACCTGTGTGCTTGTCCTTCTCAGTGACATGCTGGATGAGGGCAAATAGTAGGAGAATGACCAGAGAGGTCATTCCAATCCCCCTGAAAGTCTCTGCCGGGCCTGGAAGTGCATAACACAGTTAAATCTACACTTTCAAATCTCATCCAAATATGTTCAACATATATCAATCTTCCTGTCATGCACAATCATCAGCAAAATGCAATAGAAATTTTGTGTTTCTTCAAATGATCAACACAAACTCCTACACACATACAGGCACATTCAAAACTAACACGTTCACAAATACAAACCTTAGACAGGAAATAATGACACATCAGCTACTGAGCTATTTGCGTCATCGCCATCTTGAGAAAACCATATCTACTTTGAATAGTTTTCATTTCTTTTTACCCTAAAGTAACACTATAGAAGGTTTACTCCTTTCTGCTTTCCTTTATGGCTTCAGGAGTCCCCACACTCCACGACAACCTTTCAAACTGCTCCATTGCAGCTCAACACTCTTGGAGGAGAACACTTAATTCTAGTTCTGTTACATCAGCTAAACATGTTTGTATGTATGAATTTATGTATACATTTAAACACATATACAACTGTCAGTGTTCTCTTTCAAGTATGTTGAGCTGAGGTAACTTTTTTGTCTTGATATTTGTGATATCACATTCAAATATTACAAAACACCATGTTATAAATTTGAATTTCTCCTTGCTACATTTTGGACAGGATGGCTGTTTACATGACAACATGGAAGATAAACATGGCAGGTAGTGTCAAAAACACACGTTGGTAGGTGGATTTGCGGCTCAAAAGTGTCCGTAGGTGTGAGTGTGTGAGTGAATGTGTGAGTGTGTGTGTGTGTTGCCCTGTGAAGGACTGGCGCCCCCTCCAGGGTGTATTCCCCCCTTGTGCCCAATGATTCCAGGTAGCCTCTGGACCCACCGTGACCCTGAACTGGATAAGCGGTTACAGATAATGAATAAATGAATGTTTTCTGGGGGTCTCACCAAAGTAGTTGACAAAGACTCCGCCCACCATGGCACCGCAGCCCCTGCCGAGACCAAGGTGAAGTCCTTGTAGAATCCCCTGGGCAGAGGTCCGGAAAGCAGGAGGAACAGCAGCACTCAGGTACGAGATACATGCTGCCCATACAGCTGCATGGGTTACACCTTTAATACACACACACACAGATACACATACACATTCCAAGTTTATTCTTGTAGGATTGGTTTATGACAGTCTACACATCTCTGGTTATTGTGTGAGAACAGATACCTGGCTGAGTGTTTGTTTTGTGTGTGTGTGTTTGTACAGATTGTTCCAAAGAAAACAGAGAGTGAAGCACTAATCATAAGAGAGCAAGAGCTGGAGGGAAATGTGCTGAAAGGCAGTGAAATCTCTGCTGAATATTATCCATCTTAATCTACATCGACATTTCTGTCTTTTGTCAAAGAAAACATACATACACACACACAGATGCATATGCAAATATCCTTACAGGACGGGGTGATTAGACAATATTATTATTATCTTTATGAAGACAAAATAGGTCTCATACTTGAATACAGAAACCAATATATTTTGGATCCTACATCATTTGAATTGTACAGGCTGAAGCTCCATTATTCTAGAGGAAACAGCTTCAGCTGCTCCACATCTTTTAAGTTACTGAATACCGAGAATTGGGACAGTGACATTAGCTTTCTTTTGACTGTGACTCTGTCACTAGGAATAATAGTTTATTTGAATGAAAAAATGTCTTACTGATATTTATTTTACCTTGCAACACCTCCATGGGCAGAACAGTCCAGGCATTCTGAAGATAAGAGATGTAAAGGTAACGGGCAGTATTACACGCCAGACCAATGTACAGAACTCTGTGGACACAAACACACACACACACACACACACACACACACACACACACACATTTGAATATATAGCAAGTGACTGCAGCTGAACACTGTAACAATTTTCAATCCTATTTAATTGCTATCAGAACAAAACCTTGTGTTCTAATATTCATGCCAACATCTTTACTGATATTGTTTATTGATGCTAAGTTTCATTTATGGGTCCCAGGTCCCATGGTTCTTACAAGTTACACATTTTCAAATAGATTTCCGTTGATGGGTGTTTATCATAAGTGTCTGTGTGTGTGATATTTAACCAGGGATAGCTCTAGAGGGGGGCAGGGTTGGGCATTGCCCACCCAAATTTCTTCTTTGCCCACCCAAACTCAAAGCCAGCTCAACCAAACAAAAATTATCTCTTTTCCTTTTTTTAATTTCTGCTTGGCTCTTTGAGTCATATAAAATATACAGACAGCTCATGCAGCTCACGCAGAGCAGACAGGCCTGTCACTGTGAAAAGGCGAAGTAGTGATCTAAAAAGGGCGATTAGACTTTACGCTCAAATCCTTATGGTAGATTTGGCTTATTTTTTGGTGACATTTTTGCTTGATGTTCGTTTAATATCTTTTTGGCTTCTAGTGTCAGCTACACTGATTTTTTTCACGTTTTAATTCATGCACATTCCTTATACATTTAATAACCTTATAATGATAAAAAAAAACGTACCACATGTAACCCATGTTGAACTAAGCACCGTATGTCCGAGCCCCTCTCTAAAGCACATGTAGCTAGTATTAAAGTTTATCCCTTGCTTCCTCACTTTATGCTGCCTCAGGAGACTGTGTTGAGTCTCGACTTATTAGGATGCTTTATGTTTAGCAAGCTGTTAAACTGTCCAGACGGTCTAAAAAGAGGATTATGTTGCCCTACTCTTTCAAGGTTTTTAACCCCGAATCATACTGTGTGGTGATTTTTTTTAAAAAGAAAAACTCAGGTGAATTTATGTGGAAATGTTAATGTTGAAAGACATCCAAAATGCTTATGAGCAAGAGAAAAAAACCTCAGAGCATTAGATATATTTACACACTTCATATGTCTCTAATGCTCTGAGTTTTTTTCTCTTTCACTTGCTATATATATATATATATATATATATATGTGTGTGTGTGTGTGTGTGTGTGTGTGTGTATATATATACGCAGAGAGAGAGAAAATATTTCACTTCAGTTGTTAGCTTGTTGCTAGCAGGTATAAGTGTCTGCCCAGATTAGCATTGTGGCTAAGAGGGCTAATATACAAATACTGTATGTGCATCATGCATATTGTTTTTACTTTTACAAAAATTAGGGTGACCAGACGTCCTCTTTTTTAGACTTAAAACATGTTCGGGCGGAATTTCACAAACGTCCGTGATTTTGTTTTTCTAGAGCTTACATAGAATTTCGAGAAGCATTTCGTCCACAAACTAGTCCCGCCCTCCTCTACTCCGATTGGTTCGCTTGAGTGAGAAGGGGGAGTGGTGAAATAGCCTAAAATCTTCGGATTGCACGGTCTGACTGTAGAGCTGATAACCTTCTCTGTAAAAATTTAATTGGTCAGTCTGCACGTCAGTAGTCCTTGTTTACGTCAGCCAAAGCTCATGGACCTACCCTCATCTCGAGCAGCTATGACGAAAAGTAAATGTAAGTTCTCGGATGAATTAAAAAAGAAATTCCCATGTTTTGTGTAGTAAATAAAGGTGTAAAGGATCTAACAATAAGCACACAACGGCAACGAGGGGCAAGAGCTCATCACCACCGGCTCCCGACGGAGGCGTGTCCTCTTTTTCACCATCTCAGATCTGGTCACCCTAAAAAAATTTAACAGACTCCCCAGAGCGAAGAAGCCAAGCTGAGAACTAAAAGTCCAAGTGAGTAGTGCGGGTGACGTCAGCTGCGCACACATCCAATCACGCAGCAGTGAGAGAGACAAATAGACAGATAAGAGAAACATATACTGCACATGAAGTTTGTCTGCCTGTGTAGAGAAGACTTAAACTTTCTGGTATACATATATGATAAAGACAATTTTAAAAAAAAGAACGAAAAGTTAAAGAATCTGGGAAATGTTTCCATTGCCGTTGTTAATGCATATTTTTTTACTTGCTTGTCCTGATTCAACCGTCCAGAATTCAATGAAAGATGTAATAAACCTATAAAAGTGTCCTTCGAAATATGCAGTCCCTGAATTAAACTGGCATCCCTGCTCAAATCAAACCCAGAATACAGTTCTAGCTTTCTAAATGACACTAAAAACTTGCCCACATATTATGTTTTACAAACAAAAAAAACAACAAAAGCAGTGTGGGCCTGTATTTAACGATATATTTGAATGTGGATTAGACAATCTTTGGAACTATTCATAATATAACTGATGGAATAGGCCAAACTCTACATGTGTCATTCCAGAATTGCGGGTACATTTAGACTCTCACAGATAAAGATCTTGTTATTTATCATAAAAAATTTTATTGAATCACATTTAAGTATTAATATTTATTATATTAAACTTTCAATAATAATAATGTTTGATCTTAATTTTAGGCATAAATAAAAAGCACAAAAGATGAAAAATGTGAAAAGTTATTTTAAAGAAGACCGGGGTATATATATGTTATATATATGTTAACTATGTATATTTCATCCAATTTGTCTGTAACAGAGTTGACAGATTTTTCTGTTAGGAATTAGTTTTTCTGAATAAATGTTTTAAATGTTACAAGTTTAAGATCAGCAGATACATACATACATACATACATATATATATATATATTCACATTCTATACTTGAAATGTATTCTGGAATGGGCCACATGCCTAAACATTTTTATTTATTTTCAAAAAATTAACATACATTTTTAACCCTATCACCAAGACCTATTTTATTATGAGATGATAGCAGATATCATGTGGTTAACACGTAATGATCTACAGAATCTACAGAATCACACCCTGCCCTGAAAAAGACAGAAGGACAGAGAGAGAGAGAGAGAGAGAGAGAGAGAGAGAGAGAGAGAGCGAGAAAGCTAGCTACAGAACTGTGTTGTGGGGTTGAACTGAATGACTGTAAAGAGAAAAATCCCAGAAGCGCAGCAAACCAGACCCCTTACACACACATACAGAAGGATTTGGGACAAAGTGCCATACTTCACATTCTCTCTTACAGTTAAGACACCAAAGACGTAACAAAAAGGTCTAGTCTTACCTGATGTGACCCACCAGTTCGATGAGCTTGTGACTGGTGAAATAAGCAGCCAGTTCAGAGATGTGGCTCAGGACGGAACACACTCCAAACAAAGTGGGGGTCCCATTCAGATCCTCCAGATGCCAGTAGAGGAAGGTGAAGACGAACCCATAACCGAAACCCATGAACCAGGCCACAAACAAAACTGTGCTGTAGCGAACTTCACAGAGAAGCCGCAGCAGTTCCAAGTAACGGAACTCCTGACCCTCAGGGAGCTCTGTGCTCTCTGCTGTGCCTGAAGATGAGGTACCGTTCTGGGCATCACTCTGGTTCTGGTTCCTTTGTAACTCCTCCAACCTCTGGAAGTCAAAATGGAACTGAGTCGCAACAAATAAAGCCGTTGCCATTAGCACGCCGAAGACAATAAACGCAATCTGGTAGTTTTTATAATCTGGCATAACACATCCCACTATGCCATCGATGATGTATACAACATGAGTGTGGTCAATCCAGATCCCTACGGAGAGCATGGCCAAACCCCAGCCTAGAGAACCCCACATTCTTTGAAGGCCATAACGGTCTCGATGAGGGCCCAGGTATTGCAGAGTCACCTGTGAAAACATCCAGAGATAAACACTACATCCTTACACATGCACACGGGCTGAAGTCATGCATGTATTTGTAAACTTTGTTAGGCCCATATAATGAGCGCTAGATTAAAGCTGAATTTCTCTATGGGAAAAATGAACAACTTCCTGAAATAATTGCTGTTAGCACAATGTTTTGTCCTACATACATTTTCCTTGGACATTTCTCCATACTGCATGTAAGGCTAATTCTAAACTTCAACACTATTAAACAACATAATAAGAAGTTAATGAAGAGAATGAACTTTCTTATATGGCACTGGTTTATTATTTATGTCTATTATTTATAAATGTATACTTCACTTTCATAACTACAAAACCTAAAACTAGTAACTAAATGGTGTTAATCTTAATCTTCTACTTTCGGCTGCTCCCTCCTGTCAAGGATCCCCACAGCAAATCAACTGAGATCCACACCATCAATCTGGCACAGTTTTTCTTCTCATTTGTTAGTGTATATGTTATTGTGGTTTCTGCATATGATATTAAGTCGAATACCTGAAATAATAAACTTAGGTTTCAGGGAGTTTTTTGGCACTTACTGTGTCCACAATGGTTACTGCAGGTGCACTGAAAAACTCCCCGATGATGACGACAAGCAGAATGAGGAGGAAGATGGCCTCCACCTGATCCTGGTTGTAGTCAATCTTATATTCAGGTGGTTCAGAAGTGGTGCTATCCTCAGGTGTGGGAAGTGTGCTGGTGGTAGAGTCTGTAGAACTTATGGTGGCAACTTGAACAGTGGTAATGGGCTGAGGATAAATGGAAGAACTCAAGTTCTGCCCATTCTGTGAAGATGGAGTCATGCTAGTGTTAGCATCTCGTCTGAACCGGCGTTGAAATATATAGCCTTGTTTCTGATTGGAGAAAAGCAGAAACAAATTGGTGCGATGTCCATTCAGAGCTCTGCGCTTCCTGGTGTGATTGACTGAGGAGTGAATTGGGAAAGATGTTCCATTCCCATAAGTGGAATTTGGAGAAAATGATAAAGTTCCATTGGAGGTGGCTAGATTTGAAGCTAAATTGGATTTATCGGAAGCTACAGTTGGAGCTAAAGTAATATTGATGGAAGCTACAGTTGAAGCTAAAATATCATTTGTGGAAGCTACAGCTGAAGTATCATTGCTATAAGTTTTGGTTGGAGCTAGAGTCCAATTGGTGCTAGGTACAGTTAGGGCAAAAGTCCAGTTGGTGGTAGCAGTGGGTGCAGCTAAAGTCTCATTGGTGGAGGCTACAGTTGGTGCTAAAGTTGTGGTTGTGATGGAGTTAACCAGTCTACAACTCATAGCTGCTGGTTTCACAAAGCCAATCCCACAGTTGAACATCAACCAGCAGAAAACTGAAAACAACAACACAGCTTTTCCCTTTTTGTAGCGGTCAGCAACTACTCCCCAGAAGGGAGCACTACAGAACTCTATAAAGTACCTGATCCCCACCAGCAAGCCACTATAGGTGGCAGTTATGCCCAACTGTTTATAGTAAACAGGCAGTAGAGGATGTAGTGAGCCATATGCAGCATAGAAGAAGAAGTAAAATACTTTTGAGACCAGGAGATGGTGATTTACTCTGAGATACAAGCGTTTGCAACAGTTCAGTTCCTCTGCAGTCACTGGGGTTTGTATTTCTGTGTCGGGGTCACTAGTATTGGGTTTATTTGCCAGTTTTGTGTCTACAGGGTCACTGTGGACCTCCAAAGAAAGTCTATTAAAACGTTCAGAAAGTGCATTGCTCCTTTTCTGCTCCTCTTCTTCTTCATCTGCCAGAATGGCCATGCGGTCATCATGTGCCATGGCTAGGGGATACGGGAATCCTACAGAAGGGAAGAATAAGAAAAATAAAACATTGTTTAAAACATAAAACATGACACTGGCAATACTTTACAAAAATACCAAATTGCAAAAACATGCCTTTTAAACTTCTATGCTTTCGTGATTGCACAGTGCGTAGTTCAGCCCCAGCCATTCACACTGAAGATGTGTAGACGTGAAGACATGTTCAGAGTGTAATGCTTTTTAAATTTGGCACAAAACAGAACTAGAAAAGATATATATATATATATATATATATATATATATATATATATATATATATATATATATATATATATGTATGTATGTATATATAAAAATACACACTTTTACAGGTACATAAAAAAACAAGAACCTGACATCAGAAAAAACATGAATAATAGTCCTTTACAATTATATCAAAAGGAAACTTCTAATGATCTGTAAGATTCATGATTTAATGGATATTTACAGATCATTTAATAGTACATACGGAATAATTCATTGTAGTTACTGATTACTTACATATATGTATATTGTATAAATCGATTCATGAGAGCAATCAAATAAATGAAAAATAAATAAACCCTGCAAATAACCTTTGATCCTGTTTGTAGTGTTTAAAACCAAAGAAATATGAAGATACTTAGGACGATTAGGTAAACAAGAGAACCATTGAGCTCAAATGAATCATTTACGGAAGTACACAGCATGATATCATAAATCTAGTGCTCTTTTGCAGTTTAGTGGCATTTAAACCAGTCAGTCAGGAATCACCTTAAATTAGCATCACCATTTACCCGAGGGCAAAGTTGCCGCCTTCTGACGCGTATTTTCTTGGTTCTTATGGAGACTTTACGCTCCAACTTAAATGGTTCAACAGCAACGGCTGCACCCTTTAAGGTGGAGCGGGAAATTCCAATAAGGAATAAATAGAATATTAGGTTGGTTGTTAGGGAGGGGCTTTAAGTTCTGTTATGCCAGGTAGACAGGAAATGAAAAACAAAATATGTGACAGAAAGTGGTGTATGCCGATAAGACGGCCAGAAAACAACGTTTTAGTATTATAAAGAAGTGCAAACGTAATTAAACTATTTATATACCTTGTAGTGGTTAAACCGAGGCTTACCTGTATATCCTTCAAATTTTTAGGGCTTACATGCTCTTTTACATTCCTTCCTCCTTAAAGGTTAGTTCCTTGACTCCTACACTTGTTCTATTTTCTTCTAATTGGCAGATATGCGTTGAAGGCGTTTGTTGTGGTGTTTTCCGCCTAAAATGTCCTAAGTTCTCCGGAATAAAGCCGCCAACACAGGGCAGTTTTGAGGCGAAAGTCGAGCGCCGCATTCACCTGCGGAAGCTGTAAACTGGCAGCCGGGTTGCCAGATTGCACAAAAGTACACGCCCTAAATATCTATTCAGCATATAGCAATGTAGACCTGCCCACTCAGATATTTCATACAGAATAAATCATAATTTAAAATAATTTTAACAATTCGTAGTATTTACTGAATAATTTGTAGTAACAGAATAATTACTGGATAATTCATAGTAGTTATAGTAGTAGTTCATAGTAGTAGTTGGATAATTTAAACTACATATTAACTTATTCTAACTATATTTAATAACAAGATTGTTATAGTAAAGTCAGTAGTATTATATATTTAATTTTACTTAATTGGTCGAAGAATTGTTAAAAGTAGTTATAGAACGATGATATAATGCATAACTAAAATCATATAAAATAAATAAATAATTGAAAAAGTAAATAAATCATATATAGGATAATTTATAATTAATACAGAAAAAATCATAATTGATTTTAATGATTCATTTTAGTTATGGAATATATTCCCTCTATATTAATAAATATACATTTCATCTATGCTATTTGCATTTATGTTATTATTTCATAATCTTAGAAAAAAGGAGACATGAAAAATTAGTTTTAAATTCTGTGTTTCTGAATGTTTTCTGAAGGACTGGCGCCCCCTCCAGGGTGTATTCCCTGCCTTGTGCCCAATGATTCCAGGTAGGCTCTGGACCCACCGTGACCCTGAATTAGATAAGCGGTTACAGATAATGAATGAATGAATGAATGAATGAATGAATGAATGTTTTCTGGGGCACGGTGGCGCAGCAGGTAGTGTCGCAGTCACACAGCTCCAGTTTCCTCCCACAGTCCAAAAACACACGTTGGTAGGTGGATTGGCGAATCAAAAGTGTCCGTAGGTGTGAGTGTGTGAGGGAATGTGTGTGTGTCTGTGTTGCCCTGTGAAGGACTGGCGCCCCCTCCAGGGTGTATTCCCGCCTTGCACCCAATGATTCCAGGTAGGCTCTGGACCCACTGCAACCCTGAATTGTATAAGAGGTTACAGATTATGAATGAATTAATGAATTAATGTTTTCTTATCTCTGCATTCACTGCTTTCAGTTCCCTGGGCTCCTAATAATCATCTGTGTCATGCTTTGATCAGAATACCGCAAGGCTTAATCAAAACAGCACTTTATTTACCCTGTCTTAAAGGCCATTTTCAGAACGACCAAATTCATCATATTTTCCTTTAAATAAGAACGAGCCACTGTTTACGCCAAATGCCATTTTCATTTTTCACATTCTCTTCTTCCCCATTCTAATATTCATTATATTTAATTAGTACTCTTACAGTATCTCCAGGCTCATTGTCTGTGTTTTGCTCTTTTTGACTTTAGCTCTGTGCTCCCACATGGTCCAGTACTCTGATTAAAGAGACTCAGAAAGACATGCAGAAGCATGCAGAGACTCAGAAAGACAGTTCTGAAATGCTTGCTAACTGTGTAAGATGCAGCACAAAATCAGAACATGTTGTTTTATTTCATGTTTAATAACTTAGGCAGATCATTTTTTGGTAGTAGTTCCAGATGCCCAAAATAATTTGCTGATGGACTCAAAAATGATAATATATAATAATACTGTGGCACCCCCTAAGACTAGTACTCCCCAAGTAGTATCCCCCTTCTACTTTGGTAAGAATAGCATTGGGTTGCCTACACTCTGTCTTTCTAAAGCCTTTAAGACAGCCAGTTCAATAAGGAGCAGTTTTCCCATTTGTGTTGTTTTCCTCAACATATACTGCAATAGTGTCAGATGTGGGACCTTACTGAAAAGGTGGAAGAGCCTGAGCAACTCCTCAGTAGATCCTGAAAGGCAATAAAAATGAATTCTTTGATAGGGACTGTACCCTACACAGCAAGTTCACCAGTGTTAAATCAACACCATTAGTGTAAAAATGTAAACTTGTCAACACTCTCAGTATTAATTTAACACTAATAGTGTTGATTTAACGCGGATGTATTTGCTGTGTAAATACATATTTGCTCAAAATATTGACTTATAATACCACAGTAATAACTCATAATATTATGCACCCTATGAATATTTAATCTCAGGATGTAAAGTGGTGATGAATGAAATAAGTTTTTTCCCCACAACTCTCTGTTGACGCAAGTGCACTTTCTGCCATAAACAGATACTGTGCTTTTTAGAGGTGGGCGGATTGATCCAAATATCGATAATATTGATACCAAAGCTGGTATTGATATTGAACAATACTTGTGTAAAAAAGATCAATACTCAAGTTTTTTTTCTCCCGCACGCACTGACTGCTGCGCACGCGGATTCATCAAAGTCTACTCTCTGTCTGTAAGATTCTTTCTTTATTTATACATCCTTTATTTCATTTTCACTTATTGTTTTTATTTTGCTTAAAGCCAGAAGTGCACTGAAGGGAACAAATTCCTTATTCTTTGTATTATTTTCTTGTATTGTTCGACTTGAAAAAAGAACAAGTTTGAAACTGTTTACAGTATTTGTTGTGGTGTGTTAATTTTGTTGTATTGTGGTTTGTCAGCCCTCTACCTCAGGAGATTTTGTTTTAAGTTGTGTTGAGTGATATATTTTACAGAAAACAGAATTTCACTGAAAGGAAGAACATTCCTTATTTTTTATTGTTTTTCCTAAGAACAATTCTATTTGAAAAAAGAAACAAATAAAGAACTAGAAAAGATGTCTAGTGAGGGGAGAATTTTTATTTAATTTTTGTAGTGTGGTTCCTCCTTTTCTACCTCAAAAAAGATTTATTTTCCTAATTTTCAGGCAAACTTTATTTTGTTAGTGTTCCATTGTTTCTAAACAAAAATGTTGATTGTGATAATCAAGTATTTTGTTGTCACATACAATGTTTGGTGAAATTCTATCCTAGGTCTTTTGGATCCTTTTGATCTATGAAGCTTAAATGTTAAAAAGTATCTGTATCAATATCGGTGATACTGGCACTGCATTTACTTGGTATCGGATCAATACCAAAATTCCCGGTATCGCCCACCTCTAGTGCTTTTACTCAGGGTTGCCAGATTGGACAAGAAGACACAGCGTAGAGGGAAAAAGACCAAGAGACTGTGGAGAGAGAAACCTAAATCTATTTATGACAATCTAATCAATTGCTCAGCATGCCTATTTCTAGTTATAACTCCACTGTATCATCACAGCAGCTTTTTGGTTTGTCCCCTAACTGTAACAAATTATAACAGATACAAAGCACTTCTCACTTTCATGTAATTATATACCTTACAAAAGCAGATAGAGTTGAGAAGGACGAGATAGGCTTTACATGTTGCATCACAACACTGAGTGAATGATACGTTAGGCCTAGCTTATAAATATTGCCTGAGGTAAACACTGCAAGATGAGATGAGGTGGCCTAGACTGTGGAAATGTGGTTTAAATTGGACCTCTGGAGTACTCAGACTAAGGAGGATGGCCATGTAACATTATAGGGTGAAATGCAACCCTATTAAAACTGGCAAACCACTGTTAAACTTGCTATATCACATTAGGACAAAGTGCAACACCATAAAGAATATTAGACATCTTTATGACTAACTGTACTGCAATACAGCCAACTGTAACACCATAGGACCAAATGCAACCTCATAAAATAATGAAAGAATACTATAAGACCAATTCTTACACAGTAGGGTGGAGAGTAACACAACAGGTTAAAATGAAAAACCACAAAGACCACAACAAAAATGTTTCTAACCACAGGATCAAGTGTAACAATAAAATTAAAAGATCAATATTGCAATAACTGTTACACTATAGGACCAAATTGAGTAGCAGGTAATGTATTAGTTTGCTATAAGGATAAATGTAATACTATATGACCTAATTTAACCCCACAAATTAAGGACATTAAAATATAATTGATGCAGTTCACAATAGCAACCTCTTGTGGAGCATTTCCTAAATGTGAGTGAGTACATGAGTAATAGCCCCCTTTTTGAGAAACCTCCCGACTCACAAGTAAGTGAGTGATTTCCAGAGGCCTTGGCATCTACAAACTATTGCACCACTAAAAGAACAACCGTAACACCATGAAAACTATTAGATCACTATAAGATTAACTAACCCAACAAGTTCAAATGTAACACAATAAAGCCCTCAGGTATTTGTTGTTGCTCTTACACATCACCTCTGCTCAGCAAGTGATGTTAATCAGCCAAATACGTGGATCAAGATTGGAAGAGTTGGAAAAATATGTATGGTACAGGTACTTCAGGAGTAGAATCCGGAACATATTTGCTATCGAGTCAAATGAAAAAATAAAATAATTTATTTAGCAATTTTTAAAAATATCATTATATACATTTAATGCATTTAATAATTGTTTTCCTCCAGTAATGCAGTAATTTTTTTTGTAAACTGAAAAATAATCAGTGATTTGTTAATTTTCTTTAATTTAATTTAATTTAATTTAATTTAATTTAATTTAATTTAATTTAATTTAATTTAATGGATGAAATCAAAATGAAAACATTTACAATATTTCTTTTGACCAATTGATAAACAACATTTTGTAAACCAGATGTAACCTAATTTAGAATGTCATGCCTGTAGCACATTTATATCTATTTTATACAAACATTCAAATTGCATAATTTTAAAACATTTTTAAAAAAAATATTAACAAGAGAATACAAAAAGTATAAAATAAGCATTCACCAGAGGCTCAGATGGTTATGGCTTGCCACTGTTTGACAAACATTGTGAGAGAATTGCCAAAGAGTTTAAGAAGGACATTTCTCAACACAAAACTGCAGAAACATAGATCTTTCACCACCTACAATATAAAACTTGTAAAATGTTTTAGGTACATGGAAAAAATCTCAAAGAATCTGAAGTGCAAGTAAAGGTGGGAATCCACTGATTGATGTGTTTGATCTTCATGCCATAGGTCTTAAAAGTTCTTCATTAAATATTTTTAAATTAAAATTACAGCTTCAAAATCACTGTGATGCTCCACTGACCTGTAACAAGGAGAATAGAGCCTCTGCCATTGCTACTTTGAGCTCAGCACTGCAGAAACTGCATTATGTAACTTTTGGAGGAGGATAGCAGCAGCCAGATCCAAAATATTTTATTCCAATGCCCAGACTATGATACAATGTACATGGTTAATAGCGTGGGTGACTTTTATGTGAAAATGACATGACAATATAAATATTTTAGATACATTTATTTTCACAAAAATACATCCACAGCCAGAGAAGAATAAAGCAATTAGATAAACACCAATTCATAAAAAAAATGCCAGTTAACATGAAAATTTACACCTTGAGCTACTGAGATGGTATATATGTTAAAACAAGTTTTGCTACATAAAATTAGTTACAATGCGGTTGTAACAATTTTATAAAATTGGAGGTTGTTGGTTCGATTCCCGCTCTGGGTGACTGTCTGTGAGGAGTTGGTGTGTTCTCCCCGTGTCCGCGTGGGTTTCCTCTGGGTGCCCCGGTTTCCTCCCACAGTCCAAAAACACACGTTGGTAGGCGACTCAAAAGTGTGTGTGTGTGTTGCCCTGTGAAGGATTGGCGCCCTCTCCAGGGTGTATTCCCGCCTTATGCCCAATGATTCCAGGTAGGCTCTGGACCCACCGCGACCCTGAACTGGATAAGTGGTTACAGATAATGAATGAATTAATCAATGGATTATAATTGAAGCATTTAATGCAGAAGCCACGTTTAGTTTACTGTATAAGCCAAGTAACAGTAGCATTTTAGTTGTCTTCTGCCAGCCATATAATGATATTGTCACGGACGTGTGAGTCACTCGGCTGTGGTGGCAAGAATGAATGAGAAATGCTACTGATGAATTAAAGTAATAATGTGAATTTATTTTGGGGGGAACAGCATGCAGTTAAATAAAACTAAATGTGTTAGAGGGAACATCTATGTTTGTGGGGAACTGCAGTTCTCTCTGGTTTGCTTACATCCAGAAGCTCAGTCTTTTAAGGTAGAATGTTGTGTTTGAGGAGAAAAATGGGTGTTTGAGGAGAAACTCATTTATAACTCGAGTTCTTTAGTTCTGGGCGGCACGGTGGCGCAACAGGTAGTGTCGTAGTCACACAGCTCCAGGGGCCTGGAGGTTGTGGGTTTGATTCCCACTCCAGGTGACTGTCTGTGAGGAGTTGGTGTGTTCTCCCTGTGTCCACGTGGGTTTCCTCCCAAAAGCACACGTTGGTAGGTTGATTGGCGACTCAAGTGTCGGTAGGTGTGTGTAGATGTGTGTGTGTGTGTCTGTGTTGCCCTGTGAAGGACTGGCGCCCCCTCCAGGGTGTATTCCCCGCCTTGCGCCCAATGATTCCAAGTAGGCTCTGGACCCACTGTGACCCTGAATTGGATAAGCGGTTACAGATAATGAATGAATGTTCTTTAGTTCTGAAGCATGTTGGTGTGTTTACTTTGATAAAGTTATTTGCTTCTGGAATTTAGAGTTTGTTACTACTTAAATAATCAGAAAAAGCCAAAATAAGTCAATATTACCCACCTATGAAGCACTGTTTTCGAGTATTTCGAGGGCCCTTTGCCAGTTTTTTGCCAGAGGAACAAGAGAGAGAGAGAGGAAGCCTAGCATTTCTGACCGAGCCACTTTGTTTTTAACTTGCTTGCTAACACTGGGGCTTCATAAACACAGACTGTTTCCAGAGCACAGCTAGACTGGAGAGCAGGAAATGGTGAGGAAACATCAATTTTATATAAAGTGTTTTTCGATTACAATTGTAGATGTTCCCTTTAGGATGCAAAGTCATGGTACATGTCAATGTTATCTCATTTCTCCTTGGCTTTTCAGTCCTTATTTGTGAGTAATATTTTATGAGTCACATGACATGTCATTCACCTCTGTCCAGTGCTTCCCTTTATTCTTTTTCTTCCGTTTAGTCTCTGCCATGACAATAGCTGCTACCCCAGTGATGAACACAGTGATGGTGATGATTAGTACAGTAACTGTTTCTGCAAAACACAGCTGGGAATCAACATCTCTGAGGGCATCTCCCTGAAGTTGCAGAGGTTTGTAGCATGTCAAATTCTCGTAGTCGTCTAGTATAAATCTCTGGACGCTGTGCAGTTTTCGGAAGTCTCTCTGCAGATCGCACTCACATTTCCAAGGGTTACCCTCCAGCAAGATGTGGGTACTGTGGGTGTGGAGGCTGAGGAATGCTTTGAAATCCACTGCATGCAGTTTGTTATAGGCAAGATTAAGCATGGTCAGGCTTGTCAAGGGAGCAAGGACCCCAACATCTAGATGATCAATTGAATTATTTTTAAGCCCAAGAACTTCCAGGTTCCTCAGCATAGAGAAGACCCCATTAGAGAGGGAACTGATATTGTTCCCATCTAGGTACACCCTTCTCAGAGTGCTCAATGAGCCAAAAGCTCTTATCTTGATGGAATTAATGGCATTTTGGCTCAGGTTGAGCTTCTGCAGGGCATCCATGTGCTTGAAGCTGACACCGTTAATGCCTGTCAAGTGGTTGTTTGCCAGAGACAACTCCCGGAGAGACCCCAAACCCAGGGAAAACCCTTCGGGCAAAGTGGAAATGTTGTTTTGGCTCAGATCCAGCTTGACCAGAGCATCCAGTAATGAGAAAGCACCGTCCGAAATGGTACTAATCTGGTTGTTGTTCAAAAGAAGTGTCCGTAAACGGCCCATGGACCTGAATGCCTGGTTTCGGATGAAAGTCAGCTGGTTAAAGGACAAGTTCAGGTGTTCTATGCCTGGTGGGAACATTGTGGGTATAACAGTGAGGTTTTGGCTGGCACAGGTGACAAATTTTAGCTCCAGGTTACAGGTACAATGGGCCAGGCTAGAGAAGCAGTTATCTGAAGATATGAATTTCACCCCCAGTGTCAGGAACAGTAGCAACAGCTGTAAATACATCCTGTAGACAAATACAAAGGCACAAAGACAGACAGATGAAGCTTTTGAACTGTTAAAATAGGCAATTATAGCTGGAATTGGCAAAAGCATGTTGTAATTTTATAAGAAGTATATATGTAACTCATAGCTCATTACAGTTTTTCTCAATTGCTTAAACACTAAACCCTGTTGTCTGAACCATTTGCTCAGTGCCCTGAACCCATTTACTGAAATGGTTACCATTTTGTCAGAACCTTAAGCACTTTTCACCTTGTTAAACTCGCAAACCTATTTTCACCCACTAAAACACACGTGATGCACTAGGGTTGCAGTTTGCAGTTCTTGCTGCACTCATTTTGCAAAACTCTGCACACAACTCTGAGCACACTACTCAGTTTTCAGAGGGAACACATTTGTCTCATTTTCTTAATCACTGGCATCACCAATGCCAACAAAACTCAGTATGCCAATGAATTAACCATCGTCCCACATGTGAAAACACAATTAATCAGAATAATTTACTCACTTCTACTAATTGCCTGGGGCATTTAAACCACACACTGACTCAGCTTCACAAAGCCAGAGTAGGAAAGATCATCAAGAGGCTGATGCAGAGGAAGACAAAGAAATATTTCCCAAGACATTCGAGCGATTCTTATTGACAGTGTCATAAACCTTGGAATGAGCATGAGGGAAACTGGGCAGAGAATGCAACCAAATTTGAGTTGTTACACTGTAGCTGGAGTCATAAGGACATTTCGTCTTGAGAACATGCAATTATAATCATACACAAGATAAGATAAAATATGTAAAATATCCTATGCCAATCCATTAGAGCTTCACATAGGGCTCACCCCACCCTCTTCTATTGTTCCAATCCTACATCTACACCCTAAGGTTGCTGTGGCTGTTTATGATTCAGTCAGCAACCAGCTACCCTTACATCTACGGTTACTCATTGAGCCCATCACATGAGTACCCAAACCACCCACTGCATCACTAGCTCTTCACAGGGGTCATCAGGTAGGCACCTCCCCTCATCAGGGTTTCGCTGAATTAAGACCACGACACCTCCAGAAAACTCAACAGTGTAGTCTGGCGTCCCAGCCCCAGCCCCCTCCAAGCCAGCTTTACAGTCCTACATTACCCTTAAGCATCAACAACCATAAATCCACATTGGCATCCCCTGGTGACTAAGGCTGTACCTAGCCCCACTGGCACCGTTAATGCATGCTCAGTGCCACCAGTTCCATGTGATCTTTACATGCTACATCACCAACCACCACAACAGCACCTCTACAGTGCATTTCCCCAACTAGTCTGTGTTCTCCTTATCCACAACCACTGACTAGACCTGTTTTTTGCAGTTTCTGATAACTCCTTCACAGCTGCCCTTAGTTTCTGGCTCCTGATGCCAAACTGCACAAGCAGGGATATGTCAGACTTGGCTACAATCCCCTAACACATATCTCCACTAGTCTTACATGTGCATGTCACTTGCGTTTCCTCACCTCAGCCACCAAGTCTGCATACTTCAGCTTCTTCCTTTCAAATGCTTTGACTACTACATCCTCAAATGGAACTGTTAACTTTATGAAATAAACTCTCCGTTTACTTTTAGAGTACAGCACCATATCTTGCCTCAGTACAATAAGGATATGTGCATTTACAAATTTTCTGTCTGGGTTAGGACATAAAAGCCCAAGTTTACAATATTTACTGTACCTAGTTTTGTCTTCCTGGGTAGAGGCAAAACCATCAGGTGGTGAGAGACTATGCTTGTTTAGCCAAGACCAAGAAAATGCAATTGTGGACATGGTTTTGGCAAACAACAGCTGGCAAACACACTCTGTGAAATCCAAACATGTATCATAGATGACAATGGTATATTCCACAACATACAGAATGTTGCCTTGTCCACCATTGATCGTGTGCTGAAAGGCCACAGAGTGCGAATGAAGCAAATATATCTCATTCCATTTGAGAGGAACTCTGAACATGTAAAAGAGATGCAATTTTTGCTCACAAGTATCTGCAGTGTGAATGCTTTACAGTACTATGTACAATACAGTACAGTAACACTACTTATGTGGTTACTGATTTTACAGTGAGCATTGTACTTTCTTCAGAGAATCCTTGAGATTGATGCAAGTCCCTTTTGAATTATTATGAGTCACAAAATCATCACTGCTACAGATAAAAAAAAATCATTAAAAAAAAATTCTGTAAAAAAAAGTGAAACAATAATCCAGGCACGGCCTGGAGGTTGTGGGTTCGATTCCCGCTCCAGGTGACTGTCTGTGAGGAGTTGGTGTGTTCTCCCTGTGTCCGCGTGGGTTTCCTCCCACAGTCCAAAAAAAAAAAAAAAAAAACCACACGTTGGTAGGTGGATTGGCGATTCCAAAATGTCCATAGGTGTGAGTGTGTGAGTGAATGTGTGTGTGTGTGTCTGTGTTGCCCTGTGAAGGACTGGCGCCCCCTCCGGGGTGTATTTCCCCGCCTTGCGCCCAATGATTCCAGGTAGGCTCTGGACCCACCGTGACCCCGAATTGGATAAGCGGTTACAGATAATGAATGAATGAATAATACATTTCTATAAACCAATTCTCTAAACTGTAAACATGAAACCCAAATTTCAAACTACATTCACAAAACCTCTGACTCTTCCTGCATAACCAAACTATATATTACGACGGGTGCTAAACAGGAGTTCTGAAAATTCATTTTCCTTTGTTGACAATAAAGATTATTTCTAAAGCTTTATGAAGTGATCATCAAGTGTTTTCTTTTTTTCTATGTTGTGTTTAATGACTGGTCAGTGGTGTTTTTCCAAAATAGTCTGGTTTTGCAGGAAGAGTCAGAGGTTTTGTGAATGAAGTTTGAAAATTGGGTTTCATGTTTATAGTTTAGAGAAATTGTAGGATGGTTTCCAGAAATGTGTCATGGCAAATCAGAAAAACTGTAAAATAAGTGTAGAAACTGGGTGGAAATATGTTCTAATCTTTCAGACAAAACAATGTTTGTGTAATAAGTAGTAAGTATTAAATTTGTAATGTAATTAACATAATTACAAGATTAGTTTATTTAACTATTTTTTAGGCTATGCTGCATCATATCATTTCATAAATATATGTAGGATATCTTAGATTGTGAGAAGCAGAACATGATAAGAATAAATGGGAGCAATAAATACCAAAGAATATTATTTTGATGTATATTTTTTATAGACCGCGACCCTGAAATGGGGAGGCAGAAAAGAAGAAGATGATGATGACAATGATATGTTTTATAGAATATATCTAATTTTTGTTTAATTATATATAATTCTTGTGTCTGAAAGAAAATGACTTACTTAATTATATTTTTACTGAAAAATAAATATTTAAATTGTGTGTGTGTCCAGTAATTTGTCTGTATATGATTTCTGTGTATTTGAAAACTGTCTGTACTGATGTGTGTATACATTTACCTTTGAATTTGTGTGTGTGTGGGTAGAGCCCCAGGGAAGTGAGGAGAGATGTTATTGTACACAGGGCAGCTGGTGGCAGGACAGAGAATAGACCAAAGCTCCGTGTCATTAATATTTGAGAGAAGCTAGCAGAGTGATGAGAGAGCGAGAGAGAGACAGAGAGGGAGAGAGCAAAATTTAAACTTTGGAACAGCCCTAATCTGACTGCATATAACTAATACATTAAATGTCATGATGCATGCTTCTGTAATTAGATTAATGTTGCAAATTAGTAACACGAGCTGTATTTTATATTCAGCTAATGTTATGTATGCACAAATAAAAATGGTCACTATTCTCTAACACATGTACAGTATAGTTGTGAAGACAATACAAGGCTCTTCTGAATCATACGAAGCCAGCTACTACTTCTGATTGAACAGCTGCTGACATAATTCTATTGGAGGGTTAACATGATTAGAGAGAACTCTGAATATTTTGGTTCATGAGCTCAGCACCCTTACACTAACTACTAGTCCTGTGAGTTATTTAGTGGCACATCTGTGCCAGGGATCTTCACTGAGCCAGTGTTAAACTCCAAACCCACAGATGTAAAATAATTAAATAATCAGTTTGTATGTCCAATCTTTGTATGTCCAAAACTGTAACTGTAAAGAAAAACATGCTTAATATATGAATAATTTTGGATCATTTCTATTGGTTCAAACAAACTGATATATTCACACAATATAAAATTTTTAATATATGTCCAAAATGCACAAATGAACTGGCATTAATGTAAATGTATGAAGCATTTTATACTAAGCCTTATATCAACCATTATGTGTCGCTGAGAGTCGACCATTACAAAGATAATAATCCAGTTGTTAATCTCATGCAAATCTACTTGACTTCTACTATTATTGTAATGACCTGTGTTCCTGATCTAATCCCTCTACACTTCCCTATTCCACACTGGATAATGCTTCATAGAGCATTCCCCTACAGTGAGGGAATTGAATCCAGTTTAAAGTGCTGACCTTTTTGACCTCTGTCCATCTGAGAGAGGAGAGAAAAAATGTAGGGATTTACAATCAGAACTGGCCACAAGTTAAGCATGATCACTTTGTTTCAGCAGGAAAAACAATGTCCTCAGAATACTGTCATGTAATCGATTGTCTACATACATAGTAATGTTGACATTTCAGCATTGCTTTTCTGTATATTATTGTCTATGGGTGAACTGATGCCCATCACATTCTCATACAGAGAGATCAGATTTCACTGGAGATCAAAGAGACAGGTTTCGTTTTACACATAATACACCATGTATATGGCATTCAGCAGAAGACAAAACTAGCAGATGACCAAAATTGCTTGACCAAATATCAACGATGTAGAGCAAAATAAAATGACAGCATATATATATATATATATATATATATATATATATATATATATATATATATATATATATATATATATATATATATATATATATATATATATAGTGTATAGGGAATAACTTCTGTTATAATAACTTCTGTTAGGTTAAGATGCAAAATAAGTAAGTAATTAAATGTTGTGTGGTTTGGTGTAAAATGCTCTGTTCCTTAGAAATAACAGAGTCATTTTTGCTAGTGGTGATCATTAGAACCTGACATCCTTATTTAAAAACTCCTGACAAAAAGCTATTACATTGTATGGTATGTCTGTCCATTTTTTTGGCCTAAAATATACATGACATGTATCTTGGAAATGTATTAAATATTAGGTAAAATAGCCCCCAAATAATAGATATATTTTTTTTTCAGAGTTTTCACCATCATCATCATCATCATAATCATCATCATCATCATCATCAGCTTTGTAGACTTGTGGAGGTCACTGCTGCTTTTGGAGAGGAAATGAAATGCTGTATTTGTATTCTGGAAATTTAGACGCCTGGATCCATTAACAAGCACTGAAAAGAAAGTCCGTAAATGTATCTACAATCAGCACCTCACACCTCAACCTACTTCACAAATTTTTATTACACTTGTAACCCATTATTTACCCCAAAACACATGTTCACATTGTTTATTTACAAAAAATAAAATATTGGACACGACTGAAGCTTCATCTTTTTTATCAGTTTTATCATTACTTATCGAACACTGGATAAACATGTGCACTTACCTGCCAATTCGCTATATTGTATGTGTTTTCCCACCGTCCATATACAAATAGGTTGTTTTTAATCCCGCCTTCATTCTACAGGGATTGACTAGTAGTATACGCACTGTCGATGGATTAACCAATCCTGGCGCAGGAGGGCGTGACTAGGAACTCATTGAAGAGCTTCTGGCAGAAGCATGAAGTACAGTAGTTCCAGTCCAACACCAGGAATAGTCCGACATCTGCATTACACGGTAATAAACATCCGACCTTAAATGCTGTGTGTTTGCATCTGTCAGGAACTGCAACACACCGACGGGGAGAATATAATCATTTACACTGAAAATTAGTATACATTTTTCTAGGGCTGTCAGATGATTAAAATAATGAATCGCAATTACTCTTGTAAAGTTTTGTTTCATAGGTAATTATTCAGGAAAATGACCAGAATCTGCATTCATTCATTATCTGTAACCGCTTATTCAGTTCAGGCGGGAATACACTCTGGAGGGGGCGCCAGTCCTTCACAGGGCAACACAGACACACACAACGTGTGTTTTTGGACTGTGAGAGGAAACCGGAGCACCCGGAGGAAACCCACGCAGACACGGGGAGAACACACCAACTCCTCACAGACAGTCACCTGGAGCGGGATTCGAACCGACAACCTCCAGGTCCCTGGAGCTGTGTGACTGCGACACTAACCTGCTGCGCCACCGTACCGTCCTGAGCACTGAATAATAATAATAATAATAATATTATTATTATTATTATTATTATTATTATTATTATTATTATTATTATTATTATTATTATTATTATTATTATTATTATTATTGTTGTACTGGCAGCACACTCTCTTGTGCTGGCCTACACAACGCACCATGAACACAGCACAAAACTGTGTTTGAAGAAGTATAAATATAAGCGAGCAGAATATCTCTTCTTTGGCCAAGGCTATGACAGTAACTGTATAGTGCCAGCTGTGTAACAGGGGTAGCTGCTGTAGGGAAAATAATTTTATTTCAAACTTAATGTCTATGGTCATAAAAAAGACCTTCTTTTAGGAAAAGCCCCCACTCCTGACATCTTACCACCCTTGACACGGCAATAATGGCTGGGGTCTGTTCTTCCTCTTACAGCTAAAGGAGTTCAAACTGCAGCAGCAAACTGTCATTAGAGTCCATCATCGCCTTCTTCATCACAGTCCTTTCACAGCTCTGCCACCAAACATGAGCGGCACAAAGTGCACATTCTTAAATAACACAAAACTCTTAAAGCTACATTAGTTTCTTTAAGCGATGCCATAGCAGAACCATTTTGGTTCCATGTTTGTTTAAGAGAGTGTGAGTGAGAAGAATATTCTGTTGGCCGCAATAAGACGTACGGCAATTATTCTGGAAATATAACTTGCCCTAATTTTTACATGTTTTGTAATTTTCACCATTAATACATTTGTCCAACCAGTAGATGGCGACAAAAGCCAAATCTTTCGCCAAGTATATCCCATAATTATTTGTCTGCATACTAAGTAGCTGCCAAACCACGTTTTTCTGCTTAAAGCGCTTAGTGGGAGTGAAGAACAACATTGTGCCAGACGCTACGTGAGAGCCCATGATTGATCAGAAAGGTATTTTGTTTATGAGGTCTGTGTACACAGAAGGGAGAGTGTTTTTTTTTTTTTGAGAGCTTGTTAAGACTGATCAATGTGATTGATTGCTGATTATCCTGACAGAGTGCCAGTGGATCTGTGTGTGGGATCGGACATGAAAAACCACTAACTGGACAAAAGCTCTTTAAACCACCATCACTTGCTGTCCCATTATCTCCCCACAGCTGCTGTTTAAGTTAGCCAAGCCTGTCCAAGGTCCTTTTTTTCTTCCGCCATCTTTTTTTGACCACAAGAAATTCAGAAACGTTCCCAGGCGAGCTGCACGCAAGGCATTGCTTCTGAAGCCAGACCCTGGCCTATGAAACCAAAATACATTCTTTATCTGATAACTGTGGAGCCTTGTTTCCTTCCATTTTAAAACCTTCTGCTGCCTATAGTGTATTTTCCAGTCAAGGCGCCAACCTTCAGCCACACAGTTAGCAAGGAACGGATTTCTGTTTTGAAAGTGCTTAAAACTGCATGGCAATACGTGGAGATGCTGTAACAATGATGTAGATGAGATCCAGCTGGGCCTTTTTTTTTTTTTTTTGTATTTTGGTGTTGTTACTGGGCTACTGTTCAGCTAATTGTGGGTAACAGCTAAATAAAACTACTCATTGTTTTTTAATCAAATGTGTGAACGAGAGACGCTGATAAAACCGAGAAACAAACCAAGGTTCCAATCCATTTTAGTGGAGATCCTGCTATTAGGCACAGTCCAGGAGGCCTTAGCTTACCCAGTAAACAAGGAACGTCCCTGGACGTTCAAAATAGGTCTAAAAGTAGTCTGTCCGTCAAGGACATATTTTAAACGTCAATGGACATCCAAAATCCATCTTAATAAGTTAGTTAAGTGGTGACCAATCGATAACGTCAGTGGATGTCCAAAATGCGTTTTATACAAGTAATTTATTTCGGGACCAATTAATAACGTCGATGGATGTCCAAAATACGTCTAATAGTCATCTTCAATGTCTGTGTTTGGATGTCTTTTCAACTTTCATTTTCAACCCTAAGAGAACGTTGATTAGACGGCAGTCATTACGTTATTTCAACGTTGAATCAACAGCTAAATGTTTACTGGGTAGTTTTTAAGAGAAAGTTGCTTATTTATTTTCATTTTGAGAGTTTTGTACCACAAGCTATACTGATGTAGTTGTGAATTGCATAACCATTTTTAATTAACATTGTTAAATGGGAGCTGTGCATTTTCTTGGTAGCTAGGTAACTATATAGCTAGCTAACTTACCAGGTTTTAAAAAGTTAGCTTGCTATACCCTGCGAAGAGCCACTGATATTAAAAGCTACACCTACACAAAACATGCAGTTTCCCACAAGCCTATTTAGCTTATGGGTATTCTATGAAATGTATCATTTATATTTATTGAGAACTTGACAATTAGCTAATTAGTTAACCAGCTGTCAGCAGATTTACTTTTAGAACTAAATTAGCTTACTCATGCTTTTACCTAACAAAGTGGCCCTGGATCCAAACAAGACACATGAGAACAACTTATTGATATTGAAGGACATTGCAGTACTACAATTATTTTATTGTAGGATAAGTTTTTGTCATGTTCCCCCGTGTCCGTGTGGGTTTCCTCCAGGTGCTCCAGTCTCCTCCCACAGTCCAAAAACACATCTTGGCAGGTGGATTGGCTACTCAAAAGTGTCCATAGGTGTGAATGTGTGTGTGTTGCCCTGTGAATGACTGGCGCCCCCTCCAGGGTGTAATCCTGCCTTGCGCCCAGTGATTCCAGGTAGGCTCTGGACCCATTGCGACCCTGAATTGGAGCGGTTATAGATAATGAATGAATAAGTTTATGTCTGTGCTAAGCTAAAATAAGACAGAGAAGCATGTTATGCTAAGTTAGTTTCATCAGCCCCTGTCACTACCTGATTTGTGCATCTGCCCGATTTGGACTGCAAATTCGCAGAACGTCATGCTTGAGAAGACTCTGCTGAGATATTGTACTAATTTCTTCTTCAAGCAAAACTGTAAATAGGCATGACCCTGTTTGGTTGTACGTCATGTGAGTCCCACATTGTTATTTGGTATGCTGTGTTTAAACAATTAGAATACCTCTTTCAGAAGCTACATGCATGAAGGTCTGCACATTTGCAATCCAAATTGCGTAGGGCAGGCAAATCGGGTAATGACAGCCCCTGAGAGTTTATGGAGAAAGAGAAAGTTTGAAGAAATACAAAATAAATAAATAAATAAAAATAAATAAATAAATAAATAAAAACTTGTTTTTCATGCATGCTTTTTTTATTGTAAGGGGTGAGGCCATCCCAGAAATGTTGTTTATATGATGATCCTGAGCTCTTTGGTTCAAAAGGAAGGTTGCTGACCGCTGCTGTGGCTGGTTGGCCACAGTTAAACAGTGGCAGAGAGCGTGTGATGGATCAGTTAGGTCAGCGGAGGCTATGGGAAAGTGTGAGAAAGGGAGAGGAGGCCCACGGCGTCATCCCAAACCCACATCCAGAGAAAAACTGGCAACTGTAACAGCAATTCGTCTGATGAGATGGCCAAGATGGGGGAGTGAGAGAGAGAGAGAGAGAGATAGAGAGACTCACTCTGAGACTCAGGGACAATTTACTCAATTTAATATACACAATGCACTATATATATATATATATATATATATATATATATATATATATATAATTTTTTTAATGAGCAATTTCATAACAGGTCACCCTGCAAATTGTTTACTTTTCAACCATTGAATTATGGGGGGAATTGAAAAAAATGTGTGAATAAATCACAGCACACAAACACAGTTTTCCTAAACATTTTCTCCAGTGTCCACTTGTAGGTGAGAATACTTTCAAGCCCACCCACTCCGACACATACATATAGGTCTTTTGCTTCCAGACTTCACTGGATATTATTTGTAACATTGTAGTTAATGTTTTTAAATAATAATAATAATAATAATAATAATAAAAAAGCGACAAATCACCTTTATATTTGAACTGTTATGTTATGCATTTTGCCTCTCATTCTTTGCCTTGCTATACCTCACTGGCAGTACTGGGGGTGCACACCTCACACTAGTAAGCACTGCACTAGCACATTAGTGCTTTTGTGTGTGTGTATGTGTTTCTGGGTGTGTATGTTTGTGTGCACCATGTAACAAATCTACCTCCCCTCACCCCCACACACACTTTCTGATGTGCTCTTTTATAGCTTCCTTTTCACAAGGGAAGAAGAGGGTACAGACTCTTGGTGTGTGTGTGTGTGTGTGTAAGCAGGACACATCTCAAGGGCAGACGAGGACGAATTGACCACTTAGTCCAGGCCTCCTGTAAAGTGGGACCTAGACATGACCCAGAAAATCCCATTAAAAGACCCCATGCACTTAAAATACAGGTTTTAAAAGTGAACTCCTCCTGAATGACTAATATTTCTGTCAGTTGTTACCAGTGTAAAGTATTTTTCTTAGTACAGAAAATTCAGAAATATGCCAGGTTGCATTATATAAGGGATAGGGTTAGAAGGAAATTAAAAGTTAAATAATATACTCGTGCTGAAAATAAATATCTTAAGAAATATATTCTGGCATCATGTTCAGTATTTCTCTTATTAAGCTCTAGGATTTGGAGCAGACCACTTGTTTTGGTCTCAGTTTGGATTTCAAGGTCATTTCCCAAGGCATCATGAATACAAGTTGACCTCTGACTTCATTTGCTGTTGTTTTTGTGAGTATGAAGTTGTGTGTTGGCCATTAGCTTGTCCTCTCTGACCGCATGCCACTGTCATTTGGATCAGGTGCTTCTGGCAACCAAGAGGGGTCAGTTTCTGAACACAGAATTTCTGTTTGAATATTTTTGGTGAACGGAGCATTCTTCTAAAATCCTCACAAAATTGCAGCCCCAAAACAGAAAAAATTGGGACAGTAAAATGGAAATTGTAAATGCAACTAAAAAGAAAGAAAGAAACAAATAAATGCAGTGTCTCTTACATATGTTTTGAGGTTTATTTAATTACATACAGTATCAACCCAAGATTTTTCCTATTTTGTCTTATGATCAGGAAAAAAATGTGGTTGTAGCTTAGAATTTAAAATAAGGGGCAGCATTGCCTTTCTCAGAACACTCTCTCTCTCTCTCTCTCTCCATCTCTTACTCTTCTCTCATTTTCCGTCATAATGGAGTCATTGAGACTGACCAGACAGGGCCCGGGGAAATGTGCTGTGATTGGGCCGTGGCTTGAAGGAAAGGTAAACATGATGAGTGAGCGAGGGAAAGCCACTCATAATATTTTGATAGAGCTTCTGGACGTTCACGCTCCAATGAACATGTTCCTCCACTGCGTCCCGAGGAGCCAGAGTGCCACAACTGTGTATGTGTGTGTGTAAACCTGGCATACCGCACTTTGATCCTTCATATGAGTAAGGAGTGCACTGTCCCCTCCAAAAGTCATACCAGATTAGCACAGGCTAATATTACTTGCTTGTGGATCATGTAGGAGAAGGTGATATCTCTATGTTTAAAAATTGTAGACACTTATTTTAAGGGACTTTATCTGCACATATAGTGTATTTTTTAAACAAAAGGGAAATGTGATGTGCCATTCACGATCAGCTGCACATGAGCCATGCTAAATGCTAAATGTGTGCTACAGGGGTATAAGCCCCCAGTAATGGAGCAGTGGAACTCTGTTTTCTGAAGTTATCGAGCTCTATTCAATATGTGCGGGATGAGATATTGGATGAGCATGTATTCCCTTTTTTTTGTATGTATTGCATAAGGTACATTTATGTTATTGGACAGTATTGATGTACTACAGATATATGGCCTCTGTTATGTGTATTAAGCATTTGTATATTGTCACTGTCCAAAGAAAGACACATATCTCCATTTCTGTGGACTTTAAGTTTACTACATCATTGGAACACAGCAGGCGTTCCCATTGTGTGAAAATGTCATAATGAACGAACCAGTAAAAAAAGCTCATAAATTACTCGAAATAAATTCCTTTTACACTGACTTCCATTAAAAGTTAAGAAGGATTTTCCTTCTTCTATAAAATTGCTATTTTGGAGATACATGTTTTTCATTGGACAGCGATAGTTGCCAAAATATTCTCAGGACCATGTGGCTGCATTTATCACAGAAGCAGCTGTTTTTTTTAATGCAGTGGTGTCTGAGGGATCAAAGGTCAGTTGCGCTTTTCAACCTTGATTTAACATACAGTTGGTTTGTCAGATTCCCTTGAGCTGAATCTTTAGTAGATGTTCTGCGGAGTTGTGGCTTCGATTAGTCTGTTAGCTGTTATTTTCTATCAGGCTTTTTTTTATTTATTTATTTCTTTTTTGCCTCTGTAGAAGCCTCTGCCAGAACACATGAATGTCATGAGTGTATGGCCAGTCCACAGAGGCCAAGGTGAACTTCAGAGCAAAGGAAGTACCACACATTGTCATCAATCCATGAGGGAAATCATGGAGAAAGAGGGAGACTGTATAATCTATATAGGGCTGTTTTTTAAACAAACAGCATTAAAAAAATCCTAATGTCTTAAATGTAGGTGATATTTAATTTCAACTTCAATTTCAATAATATTTTATATTTTGAATACAGCATTACTGCTTGTGTGGGTCACCTCACACTCAGTGGCTGAGAAGTGACTCCTAATAGCACCCCCTTGTGGGGAATGTGGATTGTGTAGGAAAAGGTGTGCATTTTCTACAGATAAAATTATGTTTTGTTCCACTTACTTTTTTAACATCATCTAATGTAGTGTCTCTATCTCTCTGTACTCTACTTGATGAAAAAGGAGGAAGAGGGCAAAAAAAAAGGATATACAGATGGGAAGAGGAGAGAGAGAGAGAGAGAGAGAGAGAGAGAGAGAGAGAGGGTGGGGGAGGGAGAGAGCCTCTCCACTGAGTTGAGGAGATTAAGAGTGACAGCTAAGTGTTTTTAAGACTGGCACAGAGAGCCAATTATAGGCATAACATCCACATGCAACACACACACTTTCAAGCACAATGAACTTGAACTTCTTCTTTTCACCCCAAGGGTGTTATCTGTAGTGCATCTAATGTGCATACTTTAATAAACACACATACACACAGCCACAAATACACATGCAATTTGCTTCTCCTAAATTTAGCATGGCTTGTGGTTGGTCGTGCATTGATCTTGACTGGCTGTAAGTAATTCCCTAATACCTCAAAATTAGATCCAGTGACATGGCCCTAGTCCAAGCCTGGAGCTCATCAAAGCAGTTTGAGTGTGTGTGTTTGTGTGTACAGTGTACAGTACTTTGGAAAGGCATAGACCACACTTCATTTATTTATTTCCAGTGTAAACAGCCATTAAGGTCAAGTTAGTCATTTTTCAGGATACATAGCTGAGTAGAACTGGTACCACCTACGTAGAGAAGGACGAACTAAAAGACACAAAGTAGGACTCCTAACACCAGCACAGGACTTGGTGTCCCACTAAAACTGTCCCCCATCAGATAAACAGCACTTCACATGTTCATATTTGAGAGAGAGGAAAATCAAGCTCTACTCGTACTTCGGAACTGAACAAATCCACAGCTGTTTATGTCCATCCTTCCACTTTAAGACGAAAAGTAAACACAGAAGCTGCTGGTGGTCAGAGGACCTTAACGTCACTGCATGGGTTTGGCATTTGGAAGTTCCATCGGTCCACAGCTGTAGGCTTTCATACCCCTCTAATCCACACTTGGCATTGAGCATTTTGATCTCAGGATCATGTGCAGTTGCTCTATAGCATTCCATTTATTTCCATGCATACCTATGGAGGTTATAAAAGCTAAAGAGTTGTGTCCATAATTGGGGCAACTTAAAATTAAAATACAAATATTATTAAAAGGTGTGTCTAAATACTTTTGGCCATGCAGTGTGTATTTATGAACAAAAATGTTAAAAAGTCTTCAGCAGGCGTCCACACACACACACACACACACACACACACGAGCCGTCGCTCTCTTTTCGGCCGATGAGTCACTGATGTTTCCAAACAATTTTACTAGAAACCTCAAATGCTGGGAAGGATTCTGGGAAAATGGAGGAGGCATGTCAGAATGAATCTCCTTAAAATGTCAAACACTTTCTCTCCAGTGCTCACTGCTTGAACATACACACACGGTTGTTTTCATTCACTTTGGGGACATTGCACAGACTTCCATAACACTTACCCTAGCCCCAACCCCTAACACTAACCTTACATTATCCTCAAAACATGTCTTTAACTTGAAAGATTTGTGGTTTAGAACTCAAATCCTAAAATGTGAACATGTAGACAGGTTTTGAGCCTCATTACGTGAGTAAAACCTGTCAGTAAAACAAACACGAGGCTTGCACTGAGGCGCTTAAGTGTGTGTCCAGAAGGTATCGTTATGAATCTATCCCCCCACCTTGTTTGGGCCTGAGTGATTTCTCAGGTTTCACTGGACCAAACACCATGACTGTCCCCAGATCTGTGGCTAGTCTTAGGGTCACTCAGTATAAACCACACACACACACACACACACACACACACACACACACACACACACATACAGCTGCATGTCCTGAGAGCAACCACAGGAAATTGTTATTGCTCAAACGTGGCTGTTGTACAGCTCAAGAGAGTTTTAAAATGCTTCAGGAATACAGCATCAGGCATAATTTACACTATATGTTCAAATATTTGTGGACACCAGGGTTATTAATAAAAATAATTTCATTGAATATAGCTTTAGGGGCGTGTTACAACTGCCCAAAGACCAGTACCTGAAGATCTGAGGGAGCTCAGTGGAGCAGCAGGTTAGTGTCGCAGTCACACATCTCCAGGGACCTGGAGGTTGTGGGTTCTAGTCCCGCTCCGGGTGACAGTCTGTGTGGAGTTTGGTGTGTTCTCCCCGTGTCCGCGTGGGTTTCCTTTCCGGTTGCTCTGGTTTCCTCCAACAATCCAAAAACACACATTGGTAGGTGGATTGGCGACTCGTAAGTTTGTCCATAGGTGTGGGTGAGGGAGGGTTGTGTCAGGGAGGGCATCCGATGTAAAAACTGTGCTAGATGAGTATGCGGATCACGGTTGGTCCGCTGACGCGACCCCGGACGGGAGCAGCCAAAAAACGAAGAAGAAGGACAATAGAGGATACTGTTAACAACTGAAGTTGAGGTGTGGAGAGCGCTTGCCAGAACTTGAGCAGTTTGACAAGGAGACCCTTAAAAAGGAACTTGCAGTAGTCAATGTCCGAAAATAACAAGGAATTTGCCAGCATATTGGCATCAGGATTGCTACTACTGAGCTGAACTTGACTGTAAGTTTTTATTCAGTGTTTGAATTACCACACAAACTCATTTTGTAACCTGAGCTGTTTAGTTTTATAACACTTTTGGTCTGTGTTTACTTACATGCAGTTAGCAGAAAAAAAAAAAAATCACTATTATGCACATATGGAGCAGAGACAGAACAATATCTTCATCTCTCTTCATGCTTTTCAAAATTCTCTCCACAATTCAAAAACTCCAGATGTAGTTTCTCATCCATGGCTCAGCCAGGAAAGCAGAGAGAGAACTCCTGAGCCATTTTGTAACAAGAACCATACTTTTTCTCCATTTACCAAGCCTGGGTTGTGTACCAATACAGTGTGCACACAAACTAAGCTAGCAAATTGTGAAGAAACATCCTCTGAATGTTATAAATACTGTTTTACATTAATATTGCAAACATCGCCTTTATCTTGATCTCCGGCTTCAATAAAAGTGAAGAATTTAAACCTAATGTTTATGAATGATTTAACAGGAGCACCATCAACATTCACGGTGAGATTAGAGTAAATGGAAACGATTGTTCTAGGGCCAACTAAAAAAAAATACTCAGTTCTAATGACTACCTATTTGTATTATCTCCATAGAAATGCATTAACAATAGAATATGATGCTCTCCTGCAATAAAGCATCATACTCAATGCCAAGCCTGGAACAGGGAGTATAAAGCCCCCAGGCATTGGACTGGAGCAGTGGAACTGTGTTCTCTGTAGTGATGGATCTCCATCCAACAGCTTTGAATTAAGATGGGATACAGAACCAATCATCCAACATAAGTACCTTAGGACTTCACTAGACTTCACGGTTGAGTGCCATCAAGTCCTCACAGAAATGGGACAACAGAAAGATGGTCACAAGAGGACAAGAAGAAAACAAGATGAAAAGACAAGGGAACAATGAGACGACATGATAAAGCACAGAGTATAAAATAATGGGAGAAGGAGACAAACAACAATGGAAGGAAAGGGCACATAAAATGAATCAGAAATGAGTCAAAATGAGGCTGAAAAGGATAAAAAAAAACAAACAAAAAAAACACGTGAATGGGGAAAAATGAGGGAGAAATATATTTAGGTATTCATTAAAATAAGAATCCTGAGACATGACAAGGGAAAAACAGATGAATAAGTGGGAGAGGGAGGATCACAGGATGAGTGGACTTTCCTTTCTTGTCCCTCTCAAGTCTGGGACAAACATCCTTCTCTCTACTTTCCTATGTCCTTGCTTCTTTCAGCACAAACAGACTGAGTCAGGACCTTGCTGTGATGAAGGCTGAAGTGAGGATGAGGAAAGCATATAAATATTTGCCTGTGAATCACTCCATCTCCTTGCCTTTCTTCTATGTTCTCATTTTCTTTCTCTCATCTTTCATCCTCTAAATTTCGGTAGTTTTCCATCGTTATGTCCAAAAGTAGGAGACAAGCCAAGACGTCTCTGAAGTTTTACTTCTTCAGCTGTGCACTGCCGCAATGAGGATAATCAGTCATAACATTAAAATAACCTCCTTGTTTCTGTACACATCAGCTCCACTGACGGTATAAGTGTATGTTGTAGTTCTACAATTACAGACTGTAGTCCATCTGTTGCTCTGCATACTTTGTTAGCATCAATTCCCCGTTCTTTAACGATCAGGATCCCTAAGTGATGACTACACAGCAGGTATTATTGGGTGATGGCTCATTCTCAGTACTGCAATGACACTGACATGGTTGTGGTGTGTTAGTGTGTGTTTTATTAAATAGGTTTTAACATGGACATGGGGGCTTTATATCAAAAGTCTCCACTGCCTTGCAGTAGATCATGCTAAGCACAAACAGTCAGCCAACATATTGTGATCTAAGTTCACCAACTAATAATATAATATAAAATAAGTTAACTCAAGTAATGAGGGGGGAGGCCATTTAGAGCTTTGTATGTCATTACCACAGTTTCTAATCTGATCAGGATTTGACTGGGAACCAATATTGTGCTAATATTATCAGAATAATGTGGTCGTAGTATAAGTAAAAGTACACCCTATAAATTATTATTTTGTGTAATCAAACGTCTCATCTTGTTCTTGTGTCTCACCTTGTTCTGATTTTTTTCTTCCATCTTCCATCAACCCATCCATTTTTCCATCTCTTTCTCTCTCTCTCTACCTCCCTCTCCCTCTCTCTATCTCTCTCCCTCCCTCTCCCTATCTCTTTCTCTCTCTCTCCCTCTCTCTCTCTCTCTCTCTCTCTCTCTCTCTCTCTCTCTCTCTCTCTCTCTCTCTCTCACGTGCTCCTCCTTTTGTTCCATAGGCTTTGGATTGTTGGGGTCACTGCCCAATTGGGCTAGAGCTCTTTCGCTCTCTCTCTCTCATGCTCCCTATTTCACACACCCGCTCCTTGCTAGTGTGCTTTGGATCACATCAGAATTTTTCAGATTTGATGAAGCACTTTTCCTGAAATTTTTTCCCCTTTTCTCAAAACAGTAAACACAAAGTCAGATAACACATCAAGCCAGTCACCGCATATACACTATTTACATGATACAAAGGAAATTGTAAAAAACTCTATTCTTGACATAACAGGGAGAAAAAACAAACAAACAACCCCCAAACAAAACATATTTATTTTTTTACATATGTGTACTAGAAAACCAGAATAAACAGATAAACACTTGAACTGATATATATTTACAGTTTTTTACAATCACTAACATCACTTTGTTTAGTCTCTAGTCACATTTTAAAAACTCTAAACACAGATAGCACAAATACCGTTGTGAACTATACCATTAAAACAATTCATGTTCATTCATTATCTGTAACTGCTTATCCAGTTTTGGGTTGTGGTAGGTCCGGAGCCTACCCGGAATTACTGAGCTCAAGGCGGGAACACACCCTGGAGGGGGCCCCAGTCCTTCACAGGGCAACACACACTCACACATTGCTTACAAACATTATGATGTATTTTAACTTGTACACTGTATGTCCATATGTTTGTACACATAATACTGGGATGCTTTGAAGCAGCTGTACATAAGCCTAAAGTAAACATACTCAATGACAATCGTAATCTAGAGAGAAATGAATTCCAAAGCACTCCATTCACTAGCTAACGGCACACATTCACACCTACGGACACTTTTGAGTCGCCCATACCTCCAACTAACGTGTTTTTGGACCATGGGAGGAAAAAGGAGCACCTGGAGGAAACCCACGCGAACACAGGTAGAACACACTAAACTCCTCACTGACAGTCACCTGGAGTGAGACTTGAACCCACAACCTCCAGGTCCTTGGAGTTATGTGACTGCGACACTAACCTGCTGCACCACAAGTCAGGTTGTTTTCACAAAATATGCAGTAAATTAACATGTTTCCAAAATGCTTAAAGGAAAAATCTGTAGATATTTACTGTACTTATAAAATGTCATAAAATGTCCAGAGTGTGTGGTGATAGATTAAGGAAACAGTCAAAGCTGAAACACTGCTGCTTCTCACAGCATTACTAAAGCAGTATATACTCTTTGATATGTCGCCAGAACTCTTATGATCCCGCCTCCCGAGGTCCTGCCTGTCATCCCACCCTCTGTCCAATTAATTTACCGTCCACCGTGTGGCCAGGCCTACAAACAGTGTCTCGCAGCCATGAAATAACCAAGCGAGTAATGTTATATTTTACCAGTCCCAAAATGCCCCATTGCCCTTCTAAAAATCTACATGACCAGAGACGGAGTCAGAGCTGGCTAATTTTCTCCTGAACAGGTTACAGCAAATAATTTCTGAAAACAAATGCAGAAGTACAGACACCTATGTATAGATTAAAACGAGTAAATGCAATAGGTTTTGTGTTTTATATAAAATAAGTGAGGCATAGCGCCGTTTGAAAGGTGTTAGGACTGACGTGTGTTTTATACGAAGAAGGTGAATAACAACATGATTGAAAAGTGTAAATACAATTGTTTGTCTGTTTTAAAGGTTTTGATGCGGATTCATGTGTGTTTCTCTCCATGGTGTGTGTTTTAAACAAATGAATGAGTAAGAACTGTGTTTGAAAAGCCTCGCATATTCACCTATTTAAGGTGGAATGGAGAAATCAATCTTGGTAGTACACAGAAAATGTGTTTCCCTAGTAGGTAGATGTTTTAGTGACATGATGTGCACGTGGATAAAATGGGAAATAAGAAGTGTTTCCAAACGAGTTTTGTTTATAAACCTAGCGCTAGCTTTAGCTTCGCATAGCTAATGTGGAAAGGAGTGTTAAATAAGTAGCTGGAGACTCTTAAACGGACCCATTTAAGGTGGAACTAAATGCTTGAAATTGTGAATAGGAAGCAAGGATCTTCCTCCTAAAATGACATTTATGATTGAAGGGAAAATAACACCAGCCTTGTCTAGTCTAAATTTTAATGTGGTTTAGAAAATACATTCTTGTAAATGCAGGGAAAACGGCGGCGGCTCTTTATATTTTTTCCCTCCACTTATGTAGGTAAAAGTGACATCACATACAACTGGTTTGTGTTTTCAGCAGATAAAGTGGAATGACTGTTGCTTCAAAAGCTATAGCGCTAGCTTTGACTCTTAAGGTGGGACAGAGAATTCCAGAACCTGGTGAATAATGCAATTCAGACTCGTAAAGCGACACATGGAAGGTGGAACAAAATGTTGGAAGGAAAAATCGATAAGTAACACCAGCCTTGTCTAGTCGACAGATTCCAGGTGTATTTGGACAGAAAAGACTTGTAAATGCAGGTAAAATGGTGTCTGCATGTTAACTTTAACAGAGTACTTAAGTAACAGAGAAATATTAGCATCATTACTGACAAAACAGAAACATATTGCATTTATTGTAAGAGAGTTTGTGGAGGATTGTGTCAGTACGATCTATCATGGTTACTGTAATGTACTCTAAAAAATCATTACTGTGACCTGGGAAACCTCAACCAATCACAGGCCTCCTTCCCCTCCTCCATGGAGACAGTTGCTATTCAACTGCTGTGCGGATTCTTAGAAAGCTGTTGGAGATTTCTTGACCTTCTACTGGAAACCAGGTCAATCCATCTATCCACATACACCTTTAGAAGCAGGACAATAAACAATGACATGCACTATATGTTTTTGGACACCTCACAATATTTTGTCTGAAATGAAGGGTTTAAACCTACCCCTCCCAACACTGTCATGCGGAGCCATAGAAGTGTTGACTTTGAAGGGATGATACTCCAAATAAATTCTGAATCCAGAACCTTACCTCACTAATATTTATGATATTAGAGACCATCGTAACCTCACAGCAATGGTGCAGCATTTGGTGTAAGCCTTCCCAGATGTGTAGAGACAGTTACTGATGAACTCCAGGCAGATAGATTTAATCTATTATTGTCTACAAAAATCGAGCGTCTTTTACAATTCTGGGACCTCCAGTGAACCCTAACGTGCCCACACAGTTCTAAATACCAGGGATAGGGTAGAGGATGAAATGAAACCAAGGAGACCACACAGTTCTAAATACCAGGGATAGGGTAGAGGATGAAATGAAACCAAGGAGAAGACAAAGATGAGGCTGAAGATAAGAGATGTATACAGTACTAGACAGATTCTTCTGCCACTGAGAGATGGCTGAGGAAGAAGTAGGTCATAATCAGGGGTCTCTGGGGGAATGAGACTGTCTAGTGTGTGTGCACCACCCCCCCCCCCCCTAAACACACATACACACACACGCACACACACACACTCTTAACAACCATGTCTGCATGATACAATCATACAGTAAACTGGTCATAAAACATTATGGCTTGGGCAAAAACTGATCATAAAATTAGCACAAATTTCAGCTGCGGCTTTGTCGCTTTTTGTTACATCAGTACTGTTGTTGAATCTTTTGCAATCAAAGCACTAGAAGCTGAGTTTAATATATTAATCTTGTCAGTACACTTTGTAATGTTACCAATAGGGAATTGTTTAGGCTCTCGTCAGTAGAGGGGGCAGTCAATCTACTCATATGAGGACAACCATTGGCTCAGGGGCTGCTGAGTTATTTTGTTTTATTGGCTTATTCTACAATGTGTACTTATTCCTACATAGCTTTTATGAGTAAGGACCACTGTGTGTACAGAGAGAGTGAGATACAGAGAGAGAGTGTCCAGAAACTCTTGAGAACTGTAGCATAAGTAATGTACATTGACAGATTGTGGGACCAGTGGAGGTGCTGAAAGAGAGAGAGAGAGCTTTTTTGTTTTCCTGAGAGTGCAGCACAATAAAAATACTTAGAGTTCCTATGAGAAATAAACAATCGATAGAGCCACTCAGAACCCTGAAAATACATACCCCTGCTGG